>NC_040246.1:4579687-4885000 GCF_001444195.1 Xiphophorus couchianus | reverse complement strand
GGCTGGAGGTCTGTCATCTCAGAGTCTACTAACTGTCCCAAAAAAACCCCGAAAAAACCTGACAGCTCAGACAGTCCGGCCGTGTTTCTGTCTATGGATGCAGTTTGGTGCCTCGAAGTCACGTCGATTTCGTGTTTATTTATTTATTTGACGAGGAAAATATTGATTTCACCACCATCCGTTTGGTATTAGTCAAACAGACCCGTGCGGATCCTTAATGTGTTGACGCTGCTGCTTTTTAAAAAATTATTCTTTAGATAAGTGCGCCTTTAAAATAACGCGCGCACTGACTACTCTGACTTATGCCGCTAAAAAAAAAAACTAAAAAAAAAACGCGCCTGTGACACTTTTAAGGTCTTTGTGCAGGTTAGCACTTCTCTTGGCCCGGCCGGCTTGGTAACTTTAGTGCGGCCTTAATGAGGACGAACGCGGGTTAACGACCTATGTAGTCCCGTTTCAGAGGCCAGGGCCCGGGCTTCATCGGAGAGGGCCCGAGAAGAAACAATATTTACGACACTTTCGCGCATACATCACTTTGACGTCTGTTCCTGTTGCACCTGGCATCCATTAGTAATAAATATTTCATCCCGCTTTAATTTGAAGCCGAAAGACACCGAGGGGGGGAAAAAATGGGGAGCTCCTCGTTTACTGCGCTTTCACGCGGCGCTTGTTTGTGCAGAAAAGTGCAAATGGGGTGTTGATACAGAACACACCGCCCCTCGTGAACTAAGGACACGGGGAACCGTTGACTCACTCCTGAACGAGACATATATTAAATTTCCTCATCCATTATGATACCCCGTTTAGGTGCAGAAATATGCTAGTAATTAGTCAGGTTTGGGCGCAGCGGGGTCAATTTTTTTTTTTTTTTTTTTTACGCGGGCGTATTGGATAAGTAACAGTGGACTGAGTGTTTAATATCCGCAAACACTAACAGAGGCCGCAGCGAGCCTGGTTTAAGTATGTTTCTGTGAACTTTGACAAAGTATCTTCTGAGAGATTTCTTCTTCTTCTTCTTCTATAATATCCAGCCTGTGTTAAATCAATCATTTTTAAAATGGTGTCATTTATAGCCTATATTCCATTAAAAAAACAGCATATTTAGTAAAAAAATAAATGAAAAAATAAGATGCGTCCAGAAGCGAACCTGTAGACACTGAGCATCTCTTCTTCTCTTCTTTTTTTTGCGACAAAAATGAACTAAGCTTAGCACTTTTTTTCAGTTTCCCCTCTCTGTTCTGGTTGCAGAGCGCCGCTGATGCCACTGATTCAGCGCCAACGTCACTCTATAAAAGCCAACCAGATCGGCTCGTTTTACAGCACAGTGGCGCCACCGTGTGGACAATAAAGGAACTATTTAAGGAAACCTAAGAAATCTGCTCTTTCTGTGGTCTGTGTTCAGTCCCCGGAGAAAACACTTTGTTGAACCACATTTGACGCAGTTGCAGCTGCACGTCTACGCGTGTCTGTGCCACCGTTGCACATTTGCAGACTGACATTTTCTGCCCACTGTTCCTAGCTAAAGTCAGGTTAGATGGAGGGCCTTCGTGCGCAACGGTTTTCAAGGCTTTGAAAAGTGTCTGGTGGACTTTGACTGGGCCGTTGTAATGAATACTTTGATCCAAACGTTTCTGCTCAATCTCTGGCTTTATGTTTAGTGTTATTGTGCTGCTGGAAGGGAATTCTCCACTGCAGTCCTCTAAAGCCGTTTGTCCTGTATTAGCGCCATCCATCCTTCAACAAAGACCAGCTTCCCAATCTTTACTCGAGTGTGTTCAGATTGGTACATTTACATTTATATTTAGGTTGAAAAGTTCAATTTCTGTCTCATCTGGCCTGTTTGCTGTGCTCCCTATAGGACTAGCTGGCTTGTGTTGTACTTCAGATGGCCCTCCTTTTGGGTTTGCCTCAACAATGGTCATTATTTCCATTCTAAAATAAAGGCCACATTTATGGAGGGCAACAACAACAGTTATCGTGTCAACAGATTCCTCCGTCTGAGCCGGAGCATCTCCGGTCGCTGATCAATGCTGTCGTTCTGCAGCCTGTCAGCGTAGGTGGACGACCATGTCTTGATAGCTTTGCAGTTGTGCCATATTAAAAAATGTAGTAGTTTATTTAGTAACATAACCCTACTGTCAACATCTCCACAACGTGACCCCTAACCCTTACACGGAGTTTACATTGCACACAACCAGACTCTGCTTAAAATTAAATAACTTCGTATTGGACGTTTGGTTGCATTGTATTTTAATGAGTGTAGGGTGTCGGTGTAAACCAGGCTGAAGATAAATGCACACCACATCTGACACTGTCAGATTTGTGGTTGCAGTGTTAAATTCAAGGAATGTGAATCTTTTTACGAGGCTTTGTATACAAAATTAAATATCTTTTTTATATTGTGTTATTTTATGTTTTTGGGCAACATGCATATTCATTTAGGAGTTTGTTGTTGTTGTTGTCAGAAGTTGGACGGAGAGCTCTTAGGGCTTCAGACTACAATGATCAGTGTTGTATCAGCTGCATTAGTGACTAACACATTCCTGGAGAGATTGGGTGAATTCGCGACTGCAGGACTTTCCTGATGGCTAAAAGTGTGTGTCTCAGGGCCAATTTAGTAAATTAGAATATTATTAACAGTTTGTTTATTTTAGTAACTGAGTCCACTAATTGAAACACATTGTATAGATTAATCGCAAAAAACCCCCCAACAGACTGTTGTTTTTCTGTTATAGCCTATGAAACCAGTCACTTAAGAGCCGATATAGTCAGACTTTGTCATTCAGCTGCACATTTAAAATGTACATATTGAGAGAAATCAATAGAACAGAATATTCCATCAAATTAATGCAGAAATATAGACTAAATATAAAGTGTGTTTAAAACCTGCTTAATGGTTATATTCAAAATGTACTTTTAACACTATGTGTTTTCATTGGAACTCATTGTTGTTTGCATGTCAGCTCCACAGGGAAAAGAAGTTCGAACATTATGGAGATATTCATTATCAGGTCTGATCAATTATTGGGTTTGACTGAACACTGACATAGAATACCATATAGGATTTTACTTTACTTCTCCCTAACAAGGGGGTTCTAAAATAAAGGTGCTGTAGGAGAGGAGCTCTAAATATTTGTCCTGTAGGGGGCGACAAAGTATGACACATAGCTTGGAGTAAAGGAGTTTTGTTGCTGGATTTCATTTTTCATTTTTTTCTTTTCACACACCAGGTTGTGTTTGGAACATAACCGCTTAAATGAAAACTAAATTTCTCTCTCCATCTTCCTGTGGTCTCACTGCAGAGAGTCTAGAGAATGTCTTACTGCAAAAGTATTCACACCCCTTGAACTTTTACAATCACACACCTCAATGTATTTGACTGTGTGTGTGTGTGTGTGTGTGTGTGTGTGATTGACCAACAACTAAGTAGCAGTACTGAAAAGCGTGGCATGTATTTCTATTCACACCACTTTACTCTAATGAACTGTAATAAAAAATCCAGTTGCCGTCAGATGTTGCCTAATTAGTAGATAGAGTCCAGCTGTGTGTAATTCAGCATCAGTATAAATGCAGCTGTTCTGTGAAGAGATCCCCTTAAGTTTGTTAGGAAATATTAAAGGATAAATAGCATCACGATGATCAAGGAACACCGCGATGGTTATTTAGGGATAACTACGTTGGAAGTTTAGGTAAACTGACAGAAAACCGCTTGATCTCTCTGGAGCAGCTGCAGGCGGTAAAATCTGCCAATAGAACAGCTATTAGTCGTGTACCTCACAAACCAGATCTTTATGGAAGAAAGACAAAAAAGGATTTTGTTAAAAGAGGGAATAAAAAGTCCCGGTCTGCTCAGTGAAAAGCAAAACTAACCTTTTTGAGACTGCGTTACTGAGAGGACAAAGTATATTTGGTGAGGAATCACGGAGTGGGAATGAGTTTGTTCAGGAGGGACAGGGAAGTGCAGGGCAATCCTGGAAGAAAACCACTTTGAGGCTGCAGAAATTGATCAATATTTATGTCAAAACTACAGCTAATCAACTGAGTTTTTGGGCCCAATAGTCAAAAACTGATAATCACAGTTTTTGTTTTTCCAATCTGACCAAACTTTTTAAGGACAGGCACATTTTTTATCTTTGGAAGCGCAAATCCGGCAGACACATTCATCCCTCCTCCAAAAGGAAACACCAAGCATACGATCCAATCAAAGTCAAAATCGTTCAACTTATTTGCGCTCCTGGTTTTTAATTTTTTTTAATTTTAGTTCCCTTTACCAAAAAACAGAGAGGAGAAGAAAGAGGGGAAAAAAATACCGGGGACTCACATAGGCCGTCTTGTGAACTTCTGCAGCGCTTAAACAAACCTGACTTTTTGACTCGCCCTCGGTGAGAGCACCAACATGCAGCTGCTGCACCGTCACGCAGCCTCACAAGACTCCAGTTTACCGCAGAGAGAGAGAGAGATGTGGCAGCCAAGTAATTATCCAATCACCCCCACCACAACTACACTGCTCACCACCCCGCCTTTCCCAAAATGCTAATGGTAGATTTACAGGAGACGGAGAGGGCAGAGGGCATCAGTGGCAGGTGCAGCTGCTGGAGCGAGATGCAGTACGCTGACGGCTAACAGAGGAGGCATTGTGGCTCTTTAGGTGATGGATGCGCCGTCGGACTGGGATCGGATAAAGCGCTGCTGAATAATCTGTGCATCGTCGGCACTCGGTGGCCACCATGTGAAGGTCAGACACTTGAGTGATAATACAAAGCACCGGGAGGGAACCTGGATTCAAATGAGCTGGATTAAATTTACAGTCAAAAAATAAATAAATAAATGCAGTTATAGTGAGAGGTCTGATGCTGGGTTCTTAAAAGGATATTTAAAGCCAAAAAACAACTAGATTATAGAATATACAGAGGCTTTTACTATTGATATTATTTCTGGTTTATCTCTGTGTTGACTGCCTGGCCTCAAAAAACAGCAAATCTACACAGAGGTAGGTTTCTGAAATCTGATCTGAAACGTTATGAATTTTTAAAATTCACTTTAAATGTAAAAGAAATTTTCTCGGAAACTAACGTTTTACTGTAGCTTCCTTCAGTATAAAAGAAATGGTTAGTCTAATAAATAAATTAGTTTTGGATATGGCAGATGACATTTCTTGATTGGTCATTGTAACATTTGCCCAATCAACAGGTCATCCCCAACAGAATAAGGCCATGTAATGATAACGGCATCATCTTTCTTAATATGCATGAAAAATTTTCTAGATTAGTAAGGATACAATCTTACAACTACTTGCATTAAACAAGTTTTCAGGAAGCAGAGGATCATCCTTATCATAATCTTTGCTGGGTAGGAGAATCATGACTAACAAGCACCTTTCAGTGTTTCTTTCATAAAGGCGTCTGGTTTATTTTCAGTGTTAAGAAAAACAAGCAAACAAAAAAGGTGGTCTGGTAATTTAGGTCATCAAACGTTCCCCAACTTTTAAAACTCAATCTAGGTCACATGTAAACCTTTCCCATGGCAACCGCAGCTAAGATGTGCTAGTCTTTAGCATTGACTCTGAGGGTGAAGAAGCTCATCTTCCCAGCAAGATTGACTTTAGCATTAGCGCTCTGGCTAAGCTAATTAGAATAACACTTGACTTGAACAAACATTTTCACATAGCCTAGAAATGTTAAGACAGGATTTGTTTCCAGTAAAATGTAGCTACCGTCAGATCTAAAACCAGCCTGATGTTTAAAACAAACTTTATTTTTTGTAGTGCACCTTCAGCTAATGACTTTGGCTATAAAGTTGAGCGTAAATATATGTGGCTCTGGCTGTTTAAGTGAGCGCAACGAAAACCTTCTCCTCGATGTGAAACCTGCTGTGCACATCCATCATCCAAGGTGGGAGCCAAACAGCAAAGCAATAGTTTTGATTGGAGCCGTATACATTCAAAAACTAAAACTTTTTCACATGATCTGTGCCTCTTCTTTCCACGTTTGGTTTTGTACAGTTTCAAAATGACAGAGCATTTCCAGAAACCGCCGGCATGCAGAGCCCAGCAGCAGACTCCAGGGACCGTGTGAGAAAAATCTGCCTTTTTGGCCGAGGAGGGATTGGGAATGGAGAGCTGAACAACAGAGTAAATATTTGGCAGTGGAGGGCTCTTGGAAGCGGCAGAGTGCCCACTCCGGCTGAAGCCTGTGGGTGTTAAATAGATTAAGGGGGCTGCTGGGTCATTGTGGAAAGAGAAATTCCCGCTCTTTGGACACGACTTCTTCTTTGCTTTTTGCGTGTTTTCGCTCTCCAATCGAGTGGCCTGTGTAAGCAATCCACTTCAGCAGACCACGAGGTAGCTACTGTATTTCCCAACCATAAGGTACACTGAAAAGAATAGCAATGCTGTATCAAATTCTATGTACTTTATCTGGTTAGATTTTAACAAGTTATTTGTAATTAGAATTTAAAAGAATTCTTGTCTAGCTATAACTATTACATTTTCTTTTCCATATGGTCTGTCCTACTTTCAAAGGGAACAAAAATAGTAATTATTTGGGATTAAGGCATAAAATATTTCTGGAAAAGTAATAAACTTTCTAAATCTACTGCTACAAAGTGGAACACACACAGTTTCCCTGACAACCGCAGCTAAAATTTGCATTAATTTGCAAGACCACAGGGTTTAAGATGCACCGCTTTCTAGTTTGTTTAGCAGCATGAACAAGCTAGCTTAACATTAGCATTATCACTGTTGCTTAACTACCTAAACCTGGATATATATATATATATATATATATATATATGCTTCCTGTTCCAACACCAAAACTTTTTCAACTTGAGCAGATATTGGTTTTAATAGTTAATGTTTAATAGTGTTCAAAATTCATTTTTATAGTGTAAGCATCCACAAGAGAATTAGTCTAATAATTTTTTCCTTAATTTTTTTTTATCAGTTTTTGTTTGTTTGATTCACATTGTAATGTCTGCAGAACAGCAGCAGAGATGGAGATTATATTCAAACAGTTTGGGGGAAAAAAAGAGAAGAAAAGATGCCGACTTTGCTGAGCTTTGATTCTAAAGGGAATTTAATGCGACCTTAATCACACATGTAATATTGCTCCGGCCCACAGACACGGGCGGCAGGAGACGCGGAGCAGTAGATAATGTCCCAGATCCCATTGAGCTCCATTGAAAACCATGACAACACAGAACAAGCTCAGATTTATTCCGTGAAGTTAAAGCACATTGTGTCGGGGCGTCAATCAGCCATTATAGCCGGACTGAACAAATGCAAAATCTTGACTGGAACAAATGCTTCCAACGGGTCTCGGACGCGGGGCTACATTTTCCTCCTTTGTTCCCCTCCTCTGGTTGGCATGTATTGGTGTTGCTCCCCCGCCATCTCACCCCCTCTATTTCTCGCCCGACCACCCAGGACGCCCCGGGGAGGCAGGTCCGCCACCACCACTCTCCTCCTCGGCCCTCACGGCTGCACCTCGCCGGAGAGGACGAGGCTCGATGTGAGCGAAGGAGGAAAGAAAATTACGCATCACATCAGGCTGGATGATTTGGAAAAAGACAAAGGAAAAAATGTTAGGTGAACTTATATCTTATAGATATTTGGTTCACTTGAAATCATGATTTCTTATTTATTTATTTATTTATTTAGAAAACTCTTGTTCAGTGAAATCAGAGAAAAATAATTAATAGGGAATTTGCAATTTTTTTGTTGTGTTATGCGCTAGCAGAGTGATTAATTGTTGGTGATTTGTTTTGCCTGCTAATTAGATCTTGCTTGGAGGGATCAATCACTGCAAGGAGATTAAAAAGGACCGACTGGAACTCAAAGTGATACGTCGCAAGCACGTAAAAAAATATATTTTTAAAGGCATTAAGCACTGCTGCTGAAAAGTGAAAGATATAAAGCACGTCTAAAAAAAAAAACCGGACGTCTGTTGACGTCCAGTAGTGTTTTAAATCTTACCACAGTTTGGAAGAAATAAACTAGCCTCGCTTATAACGTTTTAACATTTTTTTTATTGAGGTCAGATAAAACTTAATAAAGTCCAGTTCAACGGAGCCACAGACTGTCCGATCCGAAAGAACCGTAGAATGACGTCACTTTTAATGGATACGTTTCCTGTCAGTTAAAAGTTGCGTGCGCCACAAAAGTTACATTTGGAGGCCATTAAGTCTTAGCTAATAAAACTGGATAAACTTTAATCAAGCCTGTTGCTTTCTAAATATAATGTTGATGATTTTGATTGTAAAATGGTTTAGCAAAAAAAAAAATAAATAAATTTAAAAAAAGCTTAACATTTAGATTAGGATTCGACTAAAAATGTCGATTAAGCCAGCTGTTCGCTAGCTGTTCTCACTTTCTCTCACTTTCCAGCAGGAGTGGCTGAAGTGTTGTATCATCAGTAATATCCCATCTTAATCAAAGTAGACATTGACTTGTTTGGGAAGGTTTCTGAGCTGGAGCTAAAACTTTATTTTTTTTTTTTTCCTGCTTCTGCTAGCTTAGCGATGCTAAAGCTAGCATGCTAGCAAGCTTCAATATTTTTTTAAACCCTCATTAGTTAATTGAAAATTAATTCTTTTTTTTTATTATTATTGTTTATTAACATGGAGGATAAAGAAGAGTACTTTACGACTGATACTTAAATGAATGTTTTAAAAGACTATTCTGGACTGGGGAAATAAGAAATAATGCTGCTTCAAATTGATTTATTTTGTACGGCTACATCCGTGTATTTTTTTATCAAAATACAAAGTGAGAAAATAAATTGATTCATTTAAGTGATTTGAGTAAGATTATCTTAAAAACAAATTCGATTTTAAACATTTTTTCTTCAGTTTCTTCACTATTGCATAAATTCGAAAAAAAAAATTTCAGTGCACAACAAAGTTTTTTTTTGTGTTTTTTTTTAAGTTTTCCACATTTTTTTTTTTCTAGGCTGAATAAAGACAATAAGTGGCCGATATGTAACATACTTAAAAATACGTCCTGCGACCGGAGGGAAGGCAGAGCAAATGGGTTTTGCGAATTGTTTCAAACTGTTTCACGGCCTCCGACTTGTAGGCCTCGTCAGCACAACTATTAAAACAAGCGTTTAATTCTCGCATCTTATGACCGGAAGAAGCCATATATTATCCGGGGGAAGAAAACCCCCCCAAAAAAACAACCTCAGAGCGCATCCTGTTGGAATGTTTGTGAATCCTCCGCCGCCCATAAAGCGCCATAAACTTCTCACGCCTGTAAGCGATCCGCACATTAGCGGCGCATTAGTTAAACCAACTCCGCGGGCATCACGCTAATTGCTCACTTTGTATGCAAATATTGGACACGTTGTTTGGACAAGAGCAGGCGGGAGAATTGGGGGGAGGGGGGGGGGGGGGGATACGGAGGGGTGGAGGAGGGTGGAGGGGCTGATGATGGGACAGGCTCTGTTGTCAGTTGCCACCCAAGACGTGATTCAGCTCCAACAATCACCATTATCTGTTCCTCAGTTGGACGATACGGGACGAATCTGTAATGATGACGAGTGTTTCCTTGGCTCTTTGTTGAGTTTTTCTTTTCTCTCTCTCTCTCTTTTTTTTTCTTTTTTCAACGTCCACACCCAGCGGTCATTGGTGACAGCACTCCAGCCATTCAGGTAGTGAACGGAAGAGGGAGGCTTTATAAGCGAGCGGCGCATGGAGAGTGCGGTTTGTGTAAACACTGAGGTCGGCGCTGTTTTGACACGCCGCAGCAAAGTGGGAGAGGTTTACTTTTGAGGACTCGGTTCCTTTTAATGCAAAGAAAAAGGAAGAGAGAGACAGAGAGAGAAAGAAAGAAGGAAACAAACCTCGGATTGTCACTGAGTGGTACGCGATGACTGGTGCGCCGAGCAGGTTCAGTTTTTCCGTCAGGAGCATCCTGGACCTGCCTGAGCAGGATGCGGAGGCTGCGCCGCGGTCCTCCTCGGTTTACTCCTCCTGCTCCTCCAGCTCGCCCTACACCTGCTGGGTGGAGTGTGATCGGAGCCCCTGCATGTGTGAGTTGTTTGGTGTTTACTGGCAAAATGCATTTCTTAAAAGAGCAAAATATAAAGGATTGCGCCAAAAACAATATTAGCCTATTTCTTCTTGTTTTCCCTCCAGCTTCTGATGAGGGCAGTTTCGAACCGTCCCCCGACTCGACCAAGCCGGATGACTCGTCCCTGGACTTGGAGCCGGTTGGGAGGATCAAGAAGAGCAAGAAGCGCCGCGTCCTGTTCTCCAAAGCCCAGACCCTGGAGCTGGAGAGGCGCTTCCGCCAGCAGCGCTACCTGTCCGGGCCGGAGAGGGAGCAGCTGGCCCGGCTCCTCAGCCTCACTCCGACCCAGGTGAAGATCTGGTTCCAGAACCACCGCTACAAGATGAAGAGAGGCCGGGCGGAAGGCGCGCTGCCGCCGGACGCGGACATTCCGCAGCCTCCGCTGCTGCGCAGGGTGGTCGTTCCGATTCTGGTCCGGGACGGGAAACCCTTCCACACCTGCTTCATTGAGGCGGACAAAGCCAGCTGCCTGACCTCTCCCGCGCAGCCTCATCCTCAGGCCGTCCCGTTCCCTTTAGCCTTCCCTCCTCTCCAGCATCCCTCCCCCGGATCGCTTTCGTCCCGGTACCAGCAGCACTTTCCAGCCGCGGCGGCCTCCAGATTCGCCTGGAGGAACTTTTGGAGCGACTTGGTCCCTTTTGCCCCTCTCAAATGAAGATCCTCACCTGAATGCACAAACTCATTTAGAATGGCATCAAATGTTGTCTAAATGTTTTACACATTTCTGAGCTACTCAAACGTTTAGATTCACACTTTAGAGCGAAGAATATTTTGCACAATTTTTTTTTATGTGTTTATTTTTGTACAGCTGATTCTTGGTGCAGCGCGTAGGACGTTTTTTTTTTTAAAGTGATAATTCATTTGTGTGTATTTTACTTTCCTGTGTTTTTGAAATCTTTTAATTATTTGTATCAATAACGTTTGCTTTCTTTCCAGTAGGTAGGGATGTGTATTGTAAGAAAATCAACCTTTAGTCTCAATTTTACAAAAAGAAAATGTGTATTTTCTTTTTTCTTTGTCTTCCAGAAGACTTTCTGTCAAGTTTAAGTTGTTTATGTAAAACAATTATAAATAAAATCACTTATTTTGGATTAATACGTTTTAGAGTAATGTGTTTATTTTACATGTGAACTCTAGCTGCACATTGGTTTGGTAAATTTTGTGTCATTTCAAAACATTTAATATTCACAGATGCGTATATTGTCCAAACAGGATGATAAATTAAGAGTGATCTAAGAAGCTTTTATGATGTAAAAAAAAAGAAAAAGAATAAACCTAATTATGCAGCCAAAAGCTGAGCAAACATCTCGTCTAACAGAGCTGGATCTGGTTAAGCATGAGAACACCCGGCCTCTTTTATCACAGCACCACGTCTGGTACCAGGAGCTGCTTCTGCTTCGCTCAATTAAGTTTTGTTATTCTGATGAAAGTGCACTAATAAAGTGCATCAGCATTATTCCGGAAATGTTAGTATGTTTGGAGCAAATGTGGCTTTCAAAGATGATGGAGTATATCATACTATTTACTCCACATATCTGTCACTTTTTCTTTTGGTTTTGTTTTTTTGTAAATGTGATTGTTTAGAGTTAATTACTATTGTTTTTGTTTTATTTATTTATTCTTTTTACATGTCCTGTCCTTGTGTGTTTCACAAACGGCACGACGGGTCTGGATGCCCTACAGCGTTGAGTCGCATTTGTTCGGCAAAAGCTTGAATTTCCAATATTTTAACTCTCGTCTGTTGCAACTGTTGCATGAGGCCAGAAAAACGGGGCTGTGTTTGATGATTTCGGACGACTCGGATTTTAGGCAAACCATGAAACAAGCAGAGCTGAGACGAAACGTTCTCAAGGAAGCATGACCACTCTGATCGTCGGCCTGAAATACAAAATAATAATAATAATAATAATAATAAAAAGCCTCTGCGTTTAAAATCATGTTAGTGCCTGGGGGGGCGTTCGCTTCCACGCCCCCTATAATGTTGTTTGCTCGTCCTGTGACCCCGCAGCTCATCGTCCCTGTCACCTGGCCCTTTGTCCCCATCGCTGGGGCCACCTTGCCTCACATATGGAGGGGCCTGGCCGAACCCCTCTGCTCGCAGCATCTCCCCTTAAACGCTCCCTTTGTGCGGGTGTCTTCCCCTGAATGGACCATTGTACCTCCACCAAAGGGGACAGAGACAAAATCTTTAGTGTTTCAATTCTCGTGATGTTTAATCAGTCCCTGAGACAAATTTATGAGCTTTAACCGCACAATGGTGTTTTAGAGCATCTCTGGGGTTTAAGGGTGACAAAGACAGGCTTTTAGAGGTTGCCATTGGTTTTTTTAAGTTAGTCAGAAGAATTGTCTGAATGGGCCGGGCTCGTATTGGTCTGCCCATCCTATAGTTTTACTCGCTGGCCTGCCGTGGGGGCCCCCGAGGAAAGTTAGGAGATGCACGTAAACTGGGCCCCTGAGAACGCTGGGTGAAGTTGTGCCACATAATTTGTTTATAACATTTTGATTACCGGTACTCACCGTCAGGGTTAGAGGAAAAATATATTTTTGGATTAGATTTTCAGGTTTAATACAGCTGAAATTTTTTGTTTGTTTGTTTAGGAGTTTCATTCTGCTATGTCTCTTAATTATGATATTTTGTGCTTCCTTTTGCCGATTTGGCCGCTGGTGTTACCTGAATACCCGCATTTTAGTCATTTTAATGTTTATGTCTTAATGTACAGATTCATTTTCAAAATCGCTAGGCTAACCTTTAAAATGTTTCCTTTAAAAGATTTTAGTTTCCAGTTGGAAATAACACCACGGGGTGAGATCGGCGCAGACCCAGTGAAATTGACCTTCAAATTCAAACGTCTACGTGTGCAGCTCCCTTCACAGCTACCGACACACAACATTATTTAAAACAGTAAGTAAATGTTTGATGTGAATTGTTTCACATGTTATTTTCTGCTATAGATTCAGGCGAATGCACCGTGACTTATGACAATCCCAAACACACATCTGACTTAAATGAATGGCACATTCTCTCATCTTTCCCTCTTTGAACAGTGGCAAAGAGAAGTTGACTTCTGAGTTTGTTATGGTGGTTTATAGTCTATGTTGGTTAGTATTGTGTTTTATTGTTATAATTATTATTAGCTAGTGGGGTTTTAAGAATACTGTACAGCACTTTGGTGCAGTTGATAGCTGTTTTCAAAGTGCTTTACAAAAGAAAATTGACATTGACACTTATGTTGTGTCTTGTCTGTTTCCTGCTTCCAATAATTTCCCTACTGTATTCTTACTGTAACATTTCCCATTTCCATCAGTTTGTATGTTGACGTCTCCAACCAGCTGCATTACATTCTGCTAATCAGACTCACCTGATCCAGGTGCCAGTAATCACTCTCTTCAGGTTCTCCTCTTCCAGAATGTTTCTGATGTTTCCACGTGCGTCCCTAGCTGAAGCTGTTCTGTTCTATTTCTTCAAATAAGTAATAATCAAAAAAAAAAAAAACAGAATCATCATCAAAGTGGCATCGTCATCCCCCTGTCATTATGTGGTGTCTGCAACAACTTCACAGTTTAGGACTAATTAAAGGGGTTTTTGTAAAAACAAACTGATGGGTTTCTTTTTTACAATCGGAATATTCAAGCGTAATATTTTGAATTTTAAAAGGATTTGTCTCAAAAAACAAACCATTTTGGGTCCACTAGTCCTCTTCAAAGTGAAGAAGGGTTAGCCTGTATCCATAAACAAATGAACAGACCTTCCTTCTTTCATCAATGCCTGAAGATGAGCTGCAGACACTTTCTTTCTGTCCTATTTCTGCAGTTTATCAGTCACAAGATAAATATATATTCCATGTCATTTGATAAAGATCTTATTCCATCCTGGCATCTGCCCTTTTCATATAAAATTGTGGATTTTAAGTATGTGTTTGTGCTTCTAAATAACTGCTCTGTGTTATATTGGACAATTGTAAACAGGATGAACATGGAAACTATTATTACTTGACATTGTGTGCAAAAAGACTGCTTCCCAAAAACACCCACTTTCTTATTCCACTCTTTTGTACATGTATTGAATTTAAACAACGTTTGTGTGAGTGAATGTTCAGCTTCCCTCTCCAAGTTAATAAAACAACAACAAACAAACAAAAACAAATACGTGAAACATGTCAAAAATGCTCAAAATGTTCAAATTGTGGACTTTCCCCACATCTTGTTTTTACATGTTTCATATTTCATAACACAGTAGGAGTGTAACAGGTAAACCTTCTATGGATGCAAACTCGACTAAAAACCCACCTGTTTAGGATTGTATTTGAAACGCAATCGATTGCAAATTTATTGATGGAACTTGACTTAATGTCGTGTTTTGATTGTTGAGTCTATTTTGCATTGTGTTTCTCTGTTTGATATGATGTAAAGCACTTTGAAAGGCCTTGCTGCTGAAATGTGCTGTACAAATAAAAATTGTATTGATTGATTCATAAGATGTAGGCAGACTGTGACTCAGTGGGAAAAGTAAGTCATCTTGCGATCTAAGGGTTGTTGGACTGATTCCAGTATGTGACAAGGTGATGTAGGATATGCCACTGAAGAACCTTTTTCTTTTTTAACAAAATGTTTTATGTATTACACTGTAATAGGAATTTACATAGTGACAAAGTACTGTTTGAATGTAATACAGCAGCAAATTAGGTCTAGAAATGTTTCTTAATGTTGTGTGCAATATAAGTATTAAGTTAGCAGAAATGATCATCATTCATCAACACGAAAATCTGATGTTAAGCATTCGTACGATCATGATTATGCGTGTTGCGTTTGAAACATACACACAATAAATGACTTCATTTGTAGAGTTTTGACTTTTAATTTACACCCTAATATCGAATGATGTACAGGTAGAATAAATCTGTTTTGTTCAGGAAAAAGAACTATAACTTAGCAAAAACTGACGTTATGCCGGTAAACTGTGTTTGTCCGAGCAGTAAAGTACAATTAGGTGGGCGCTTGTTTGTGAGGGCAGAAGTAATACTAAAACGGATCCATGTCGTGCTGTTACTAATTGATCTACTAACTCATCTTCTATGTCTTATGTTTTATGAGTTTTTTGTTGTTTTTTATGCAGAATGTCAATGTTTAAAAAGCTCCGCATAAATTGTTCTGACTGGTCTTAAGCTTGTCAACATTGATTTAACTCGTGTCTAAAAATTGACTTTACTCATAGTTAAGGAGAACTTTTGTTCCCAAGTTCAATTTAATCTACATTACGTTGTATTTTTGAGATATTAAACAATAAATAAATTCAACTGGTACAACTTGGGCTGTTAGGGATCATCCTCAGCAGCAAACATTGCTTATGTCTTGGGTCAGCTCATGTTTACCTACATGTTTTTTATCAGATTAAAACCATGAGGTCAAGCTGAATTCCTCATTTTAAAGCATCATCATTTGACAAAAACAGGCTGCAACTCACTGTAATCGCCACGTAAAGCTTAGCAATTACAGTGTTTGGTTTTCATTCTGGTGTAACTGAAGACTCTGGTTCAGAAATGTGTTGTTTGTGGTGAGGAGGTGATGAGACTCGTGTGTACATGTGGGCTGGATTATGGATGAGGTGGTTAATCTAGTGAAAGTCAGAACTTTCATGATACTGATGGTTAAGAACTTTTCAAACGTGATTTCGTTGTTGACTGTTTGTCACCAAACTCTCCGCTAGATGGCGGAATAACACTCACTATAAAACACTGAAAATCTGCTGCAGCTCAACATGGTGAAGAGACTTACTGATCCACAAGGTGGCGCGTTTCACCCCAAAAAAAAAAAAATAAAATCCCCGAGTTGCTCTAAAAAGTGTCCCTGCGGCAGAATCGGGCCCTCCAAATAATGACATAATCGTGACTGCGTGACGCATGAGCATTTGCTCAAAGGCTCTGTGGCAGGATGGTGAAAATGCTAACATCGAGGTTTTTGAAAAATATTTTTAGGCCACTCAAATCCACCGGAGAGGTTTAGTTCAATAATAATAAGTTGATATTTTTTCTTCAACCGCCCTTTGCGTTTGTATAAAGTGGAACAAATATTGTCTATTGAAAATAAAGACAACATTTCAATAGAGGTAATAGAGGTAATTTTACAATTTTGGCCATAAAACTCTAATTTTGATTAAATATCATATGCTAAAAACTACCCACCTATCATCTGTTCAATATTTGAACAGATATTTCAATATTTGAAATATCTACATTTCAAAGTGCTCAAAGTATGAATCTTGACCCTACAACAATTGAAAAGAATGTATTGATCTTAAATAATAATAATAAAAATAATAATAAAGGACCACCTCTTGTTCTTTTCAACTCCTGACGTTTAGTTTCTCTCTCCTCGGGGGGTTTATATCATGTACCAATCAGCTGAGCAACTACAGCGTGTGGCCTCAATAACAAAGGCTCCGTAGGCTCACATCCGCCACTTTCTTAGTGTTCTCATTATTTCCAGAAATTAGCGGGAACATTTGGACCAATTGCCGCTAATTGGCCGTAATGAGCGCGTGGTAGAGCAGGGGTGGGAGGGTGGAGAAAGGTACTGATTTAGATGATTAAGAATGTCTTGCAGAATACTTTAATTAAGGAATGCATATGCAAGCTTTAGCGTGGATGTATGAAGATGCCGTAATTTCATTTGCTCGCCATTATCGTGGCCCGCGGGTTAGGCAGTTAGTTGTTGCGATGCAAAACAATATGCGTAGCCATGAGCTATGTAACTACATGATGGCGTTGCTTCATTACAGATGCGCATGGGATTTGGTTGTTTACATTGGAGCAACATGACGGGAATAAGCATGCAGGTGGAAGGCATGCAGCGCAATGCACGTCAAACTGAAGGTGATCGGCGTGTCACTGCAGGCAGCACACGCTGATTCTGATTCTGCTTTCAGTTTTAGAGCTGCTTGTTGTTCGCTTCTTTTTGTGAGATTAAATTTTTAACAACAACAACAACAAAAAGATGCAAAGACTGGTCATTACTTGGGAGTTAACCGGTGTCTGCTGAGAGAGGCTGCCAGCAGAAGACGCTGTGCTTCTGTCTGAGGTGGATGGAGCTGCAGAATCAGGGGGAAGCTGGGAAATGTTATGATGCTGCTGCTGGGATTGAAGGCTTCACAAAATCAAAATATTCCAAATATTCCAAACTTTTTTTTTTTCTTCGTTTGTTTGCATTTTTACATGTCTTTCAAAAAATAAAATCCTTAATAATTATATTTTAGAGCTATAAACCGTCATACTGTATGTAGCTCAATAACAACAAATGTAGGATTCAGGAGCAGAACATGGCGGATAATAAAATGCTAAATTAATGGGGCAAAAATGATGAAAGTGCGCCAACAACTAGAATGTACAGTGAATTTACAGTTCTGCGTTTTAAAACTTTGCTTCCTGCATTCTTATAAAATTGATTAGAAAATAGTGCAAGTGTAACAGTAAAAATGCAAACATTTATGGCAAATACCAATCAAAATGTAAAAAAAAAAAAAAAAGCCAAATAAATATCTTAAAAATGTTCGATTGTATATCTGGATTTAAAATCAAACAAATATCAAATACAACAAAAAGTACATGGTAAAATAATTGCACTTTAAAAAAAAATCTATTCTAAAAGGTAAGATTGAAAGACAAGCACAGGTGAGATTATGTACGGCTCTTCAGTAAGGACTGCCTCGCGCTCAATGAGCTCACCTTATTAGCTAATTTATAGCTTCGTCACCACGCAGCTACAAACGGATGCAAACTTAAATTATGGTTCAAACAAATAAAACTTACTGACAGCGACTTGTACACGGTTGTACAAGCACAGCTTGTGTTTAGCTGCTTTCCAAAAGTCATTTTTGTAGTGTAAGAAGGCGTTCTCTGTTAGCAGGTTTGACATTAGCATTAGCATTGTTGCTAAATAAGCAGAAACTGGATACAAACATTAGCCTTTTGCTCCAACAAAAGTAATAGGACATTTCTTGACTTTTAATGTTTATTTACTACAGTCCAAAATGCAATTTCATAGTGTAGGAAGCAGAGCTTGTTGAAGTTTCTTTGACTTTACTTTACTTCTCACTCCATAGCTTTCTTAGCAAGTCTTAGCAGTAATTAACCTTTACTGAGTATGCTCTCTTATATAAAATATACAGAATATAAACATAGCTATTTTGTGCTGGACACTGCAAAACAAACAAAAAAAAAGAATCACAATAACAGCTGATAAAACCTCTTCAGTTTTCCAAACATCTCCAGTTAAATTCTAATCAAAATGTTCTGGCAGGACTTGTCACCAAAATAAAGATTATTAGCCATTAATGAAGTTTAAAGCAGTTAACTAGACTTTTCAGTGAGGTTATTTCTATTTGCTTTAGATATAGTTTTTCATCAACAGAGCGAAACGTGATAATCCGTTTTCAAATTATTTAGTTAAAAATCATTGTTTAGTCAATGAAACGCCTCCTTTAGAAACAGCCTTTCTCCAGCCTCTTGCTGACATCACAGAAGGCATAGTTCTTTTGAGTATACAAGTATTTGGTTTTCTTGCCATTTTTCTTCTTAATTTGCATATTTTAAGTCAAAATCCTGCTTCAAATGTAACTTAAATGCTACAACATGTCGGAAACTGACAAGTTATTCGTCCATCACATTGTTTACTAATATCAACTGATAATCCAATTCTTGTGAGGTCATGAACCCAAACACACTATAAGCAGAATAAGTAGTTGGGTTTTGTTTGTTTGTTTGTTTACCATGTGTGATTTTAAAACTTTGAATTTAGTGAAAACCATAGTTTACAATCTATTTCTCTTTCAATCTATTCTTTGAATTGTCTGTCTACATTTAGTAGTGGAAAATAGAAAAACACACAAGGGTACCTTTAAGCTAAAATGCTAACTTCCTTTTTCTTTTCTTTCTTTTTTTTTTTTTTTTTTACTTATTAATGTCCTCCAAACTTCCTTGCAGTAACACTATTGAGAATAACACATGAAATAATGAAGATGTCTTTTTCATGGGGTGCCATTTTTAAATCTCTTCCAAGATATAACTGAGGCAATATTCCACCGCGCAAGTTAAATCCTGTAAATGTAAAAAAACAAACAAACAAACAAACAAAAAAAACACACATCTTACAATAATAATAACAATAATAATAATAATAATAATAATAATAATAATAATAATAATAGTAATAATAATAATGATAACTATCAGATAATATCCGGAAGAAGCCCAGCTCCTTTTCGATGACGCTGTAAAAAAAAAATTTAAATAAAATAAATAAAATAAAATTCAAGGTGATTGGGTTAAACTGTAATCGCTCCTTCAGCATTAAGGCAAGATGTAACTGAGGGCTACCTGGACTTGTGCTGCAGGGAAAGTAGCTACTTGAACACCGTTAACTTCACAGAAGAGCCTCTCCTTCCGCCAGACTAGATTTGTCTCCCCTCTTTTTTTTACGAGGGTCTTCATCTGAATTTAGGTAACACGCTGCTTTCGTCCAATGACATGAACCGTGGGGAGGAAAAAGGGAAGAAAGAAAAAAAAAACTAGGGGGGTTAATCATTCACGCAGCCACTTAACGCGCGGATGTGTATTTATTTACTTATCAGTATCAGGCGTTTTTTTTTTTTTTTTTCTCCCCCCTCTCCTCCCCGCAAGTGCACTTTTGCATGTCTGAGTACGATAAGGCATAACACAAACAATCCCGCAATCACTGGAGGCCTCTCGTGGCCATTAAAAGTCAGTAGTTCAACCGAGGAGTGGTTCTCCAACTCTCAAGTCCATATAGGCCTCCTTCCTTCAAGAGGCCCTCGTAAACATCACTACAGTTAATAAAGTGCATTGTGGTCAGGAAGCAGACAGCGGCGAGTCGCTAACTCCGCCATGCAGAAGCCGCGCGCCCGGACACCGCCCCGCGGCAGCGGCGGCGGCGGCGGCGGCGGGGATGAGCGTTTATGATCGTGTGCGGCGGCGCTTATGTTATTGTTAGTGGGAGGGGAGCGCATGTCTTCTAAGTGAAATTACGCTCGGAGGCTAGAGCTGTCTTTTTTTTTTTTTTTTTTTTTTTGTATTGTTGCCGATGCCCCGCCTCTGATGGTAGCCTTAAACCTGGCACCCGGCTAAAACAAACCAAAGCCAGCACCGAGCTCCCCACTCGATCCAATTAAAGGCGCGACTTGAGGCGCTCTCCTACGTGTTCATCTACCAGGATCGACGTTGAGACAACAGGAACCAGAGGGGCTTTGGCCAAAAAAAAAAAAAAAAAAAAAAAAAAAAAAAGAAAGAGGAGAGAAGAGAAGGGGGAGAGAGAAGAGAAGGAGAGATTGCCTTGCCTTCTAATTTCTCCCTCTCCAAGCCACAGAACAATGTCGATGAGCCCTAAGCATACGACTCCTTTTTCTGTTTCCGATATCTTGAGTCCCCTTGAGGAGAGCTATAAGAAAGTAAGTATGGAGAATAACAACTTGGGGGCACCTCTCGCTTCTTACCGGCAGCCGCAGGTCTCTCAGGCGGCGATGCAGCAGCACCACATGGGCCACAACGGGACTGTGTCAGCGGCTTACCACATGACTGCGGCGGGTGTCTCCCAGCTGTCACACACTGCCATGGGGGGCTACTGCAACGGCAACCTGGGCAACATGGGCGAGCTGCCGGCGTACCAGGACGGGATGAGAGGCAGCGCCGCGGCCACCGGCTGGTACGGAGCCAACCCGGACCCGCGCTTCTCCACCAGTGAGTATCCAGATCTCGACCTCAGCGAGGCTCTGCGTGGGTTTCAAACGTCGTTTTTTTTCACTCCCCTGTTTTATTCGTGTGCGGCAAATCAGGTAGAGTCTAAACATCTGATCCCCAGCCAGACAGTTAGGATTGTTTATTTTCTTTTCCTTCCCAAGTTCATTACATTCATCTGTAATATTTTTCCCCCTCCCACTTGAGCGCAGCTTCTGGAGCACATGAAAAGATTTTTCCACTCGGGCTTTAAAAATACGCGCTGCAGTTTTGGCGGAACGAAACTAGAGCTGTGGCCGTGGCAAATGTCGACAGAGCAGATAAGACAAGGAAACCCTAGAAACAATTAATATAAATAGATGTTTATTTATCTTATTAAGGAAATGTGACTGAAGTGCAACATTAAAATGGAGCGTGGATGGCCGCACTATTGTTCAGCGTCCTGATGGCCAATAGGGGGTGAAAGCTGTTATTTCAATCTATTTCTATTTTTATCTAAAATGAACCTGAACGCTTTTATTAGCTAAAAAAAAACCCCAACAACAACAACAAAAAACTAATAGTTTACAGATTTGATCGCAGGAATTTGTGTGAAACATCTTGACTTACGAATTAAATCCAAATAATTAGAACGCAATTACAAGTTAACGTTAATATTTTTTCTTTCTTTCTTTTTTTATTTTTTATTTAACTCGTTCAAATTAATCTGTGTTTAATTCAAGTAAAAAAAAAACAACAAAAAAACAATAAAATCTTCTCTTTTCTCAGTCTCTCGCTTCATGGGCTCCTCGTCGGGCATGAACATGGGCAGCATGGGCAGCCTCAGCTCCCTGGCAGACGTGGGCAAAGGCATGGGCTCCCTGTCCAGCGCCCCGAGGAGAAAACGGCGGGTGCTTTTCTCCCAGGCGCAGGTCTACGAGCTGGAGCGCCGCTTCAAGCAGCAGAAGTACCTGTCGGCGCCGGAGAGGGAGCACCTGGCGAGCATGATCCACCTCACGCCGACCCAGGTGAAGATCTGGTTCCAAAACCACCGCTACAAGATGAAGAGGCAGGCCAAAGACAAAGTGTCCCAGCAGCAGATGCAGCAGGAGAGCGGCGGCTCCTGCCAGCAGCAGCAGCAGCAGCAGCAGCAGCAACAGCAGCAGCAATCCCCACGGAGGGTGGCCGTGCCGGTGTTGGTAAAAGACGGCAAGCCGTGTCAAGGCAGCGGCCACACGCCCACGTCCGCGGCGCAAACGCACCACCAACAGGGAGGCAACGTCATGATCATGTCCAACAACGCGTCCGGGCACGGGCAGCACCCGAGCCAGCAGGTGGGCAGCACGGGTCACTCCCCGGACCTGGCGCAGCACTCCTCCAGCCCGCCGTCCCTGCAGAGCCAGGTAGCCGGCCTCTCCCACCTGAACTCCCCCGGAGCGGAGTACGGCTCGGCCTTACAGTGCTCGGCCCTGCTGTACGGCAGGACGTGGTGACGAGACGCTGCGGCTGTGGTTCAAATTCCCTCCGCGGCGAAAAGAGAGGCAGGTCGCAGCACACATGCACGCATTTCAACAACAACAACAACAAAAAAAAGACGAAGAAGAAGAGAAAACTCGAGGTGCATCTTTTTATTCTGCAAGGAAACTCGCGTGGAAGAAACTTTTCCCATAAACTGTGGATGTGAACGTCCTGGGATTTATTTATGTAAATTATATAAAGAGACAAAAGAAGATCGTTGCGGTAGACTGATAGTTGGGGGACACCTGACCCTGAGCAGGGACACACACACACACACACACACACACACACACACCCACACACACACACACACACACGACTGGACTGCAGTGAAACCCAATGCGCCTCTGCTTTCTAATAGAATTTAATGTGAGCCGTAGGTCTAGCCTGTACATTTCTGTAAAAGGTTTGAATTGTAGCTCTTTGTTGTACAAACTTTTTTGACGCTCTTGCTGGTTTGTTGTGGTTTCCCCGGTATTTGTACGTTTTATTTCTTTGTAACTTATATAGATATTTGACACACTACAAAAACAGTCCTATTAATAAATTATGGAAACGAGACAGCTAAGCTATTCTTTTGTGAAATATGTTCGCACGACGCGTTGTTGCATTATGTGAGTAATTAGGTTGAAGAAGAAGAAAAAAAAAACTTAGTTTAGTAGTAGAATATTATCATCATTATTGGTTTTGTCGCAGTATTAGCAACGTCTCTTTTTTTTCTTTTCCTTTATTCCCCAAAACAAATCGGAACAAAAATATTGCAAATTGAGGATGTGGATCCTCAATCCGTACCTTTTCTTTTTTTTTTTTTCTTTTTTTTTTGATGAATCATTGGGTTGCGCGCGTGCACCCGAGAACAAACACCTTTGTAGCCTTTACGTGCTTTTTTTTTTTTGGTTTGTTTCTTTGCTCTTTTTTTCTCTGGATGTGTGTTCACTGAGTCACAGAGGCGAGGTCTCTCGGAGCTCCACATCAAACACGAGCGCTGCTCAAAGGGCAGCTTATCGATGAAATCCCTGACCAAACAGCGCGCGGAATTCTTCTCCAATGACGGGCGCGAGCCTCTATCAGCTGCTCCATCAATAATCAATCAGGGAGCTGAAAGGGACGGGCGATGGGTTTGAGATTCAGCAACAAACTCGTTCCTAAAGACGTATTATTATTATTATTATTATTATTATTATTGTGGATTTTAAGCACAGTTTCGATGTGGCCCATATTCCACGGTCTCGATAATGAACCGAAATCGTGACTGACTGTGTACTCAATTGAATTTAATACGTTCACGTTAAAAACAAGGCCTTTAACTAGGACTCTTCTGCAGGTGTGAGCAGTGAGGTCACAACGAGGTTAGAATTAGGACGATCACGTTCAGAGGCGTCACAAGACATAAGTGAGTCAAGCTGCTGGTTTGGGCCCCCGAGGTCAAGAAGGGGGGTGGGCCCAATAAGCACTTTAGATTTTAGCTAGAAAATTGATCCAAAAGTTTCAAATTTAAATACATACAATAATTTATTTAAAAAGATAAAAAAAACAACTCTTTGAATGTAAGATTATTTAGGATTAAATTAATCATAAAAAAACACCATATTTTAGCAATTACAGTTTCTGTCAGTAGGTGATATTTGCTGCTTTTGTCTGTTCTGAAGTGAGATTCTATGCAGAATGTAGCTGGAAACTCATCAATAAACCAAAAACAATTGGGACATATTTCTGACTTTTATTAAGTTGGCATAGACGTGCTGTGTTGTGGACACAAACTTGAAAGAAATGATGTTGCCACAAAATTTATTTGCTGCTATTTATTATTATTATTATTATTATTATTATTATTATTATTATTATTATGGACTGGAATTCTGCTGCTCGCCCCACTCAAACTCGGGCCGCCTCTGCTCATTTTGGGAAAAACAAAAGAGAACCGAACGAAAAAGTTTGTAAAACTTTATGGATCCAAAGGTTGCTAAATGTGTCCTCTGCAGAATGTTTATGTTGCTGTGGAATGACGAACCGTCACTGGAGGGATTTATGACTTATTACTTATGCACATGTATATGTATTTATATCTTTTTACATTCTCACTCTGAGCATTAGCAAACAATTAGTTCAGAATTAGTAATAGCTTCAATTTACTGAACCTGCTATTGTCAATATCTGCATGTAACTATTAACTGTCATTGATACTGTAGACTGTTATCCAGCTTAATGGACAACTCATTAATATGTATTTATTTATTTATTTATTACCTGTAGAACACATAATCCATTGAGTTTTAAAACATATTCAAAAGGGCTGGGGGGGGGGTTGTTGTTTTTTTAATGCAGAGTTTTTACGTTATAGCTCTCAAAAGTGATACTTCCTCCCTCCACAGTTATTACTGAAGAGTTGGCATTTCCACGGCATACCCCCCCACACACACACGACTGCGTGTTCTCAACGTCTCTCTGTCACTTTTTTATTCCTAAAGCGGTCTCAGTTTGAGGCCTCCCGCGCGAATAATAATAATAAAAAAAAGCCCTTCCAGAAGGCCTTTGAGTTCAAATCCTCCAGCCCGGCATCAGAAACTGTCTTCTATTAGGTATTTTTCAGAGCGCGTTTTGTTCGCGGAGAGAAGTGAGAACTTTGGGATTACATTAACATGTCTTTGGCGCCGTGTGTGGTCTTTGTGCTTCGGCTTGTCGCCGTCGAGAATGACTTGTTGGAAAGCGTGCGCGCTCTCACCGCGCTGCTTTGTGGAAAGCCCCACCGCGCGGCTCTCCCCGAGTCGTCCTGGCTTTATGGTGGGCTGCCTCCGTGAACCCCGAGCAATTAGTCTCTAATCTCAAGGTAATCATATTTGAGTTAGCGGCTAGCTGGTGAATTTTATTCGCCTCTTTAGCAAGCGGGTTCCCTCGGAGCCTGGATGTGGGGAGTTTGAGCGGACATTGAACGTGTGTGTGCGTCTTAAAAAGCAAAAGTTAAGAATGAACGAGTTGAGTTCAAGGATTTAAAAAACAGAGAGAGAGAGAAAAAAAGTGAAAGCAGATTGTAAAATGAAAAATACTCTATTTCTGAATTATTATTATTATTATTATTATTGTTGTTGTTTTGTATCTAAGATATGATACCTACATATGTTCGATGGATTTTATACTCTAAAATCATATTAATGACACTAATTACGCATCGAAATGTGCCAAATAATAATTTTTTAAAAAAGAAAAAAGAATAGATTAAATATAAAACGCGAGAGATTTATTTTAATGGACATTTATGTCAGACCAAACTTATAGTCGTGACTAGAATACACATCTGAGACTTAAAAAGAGGTTAAAAGTAATTTTAAAAAGCTATGGTTAGTTGTGTGCGATTTAATATTTTCAGCCGTTATGAAGCCTTTTTTTTTTCTCTTTAAATGTTACGTTTAATATACTTTTAAAAGTTAATGGTTGAGACACTTGCGATTAGTTGTGTCATAGTTTGGTTTGGTTTGGTTTCTCGTGAAAAGCAAGACGGTCCAGCCAGGGGCTGTCCATGGTGCTGAACAACAAATTAATCACGGAGGGGAGAGAAAAAAAAAGAGCACAAAAGCATAACGGTTGCACTCTTCAACGAGCTGTTTGTCTGCTTTTTAAATACTTCCTAACACATTTGTTTTTTTGTTTTTTTTTGTGGACGTCATAAAAAAATGACTCACTTCCTTCTTTGAAAACATTCACACTTTCTGCCTCCTTCTTTTCTTGTTTTTTTTCTTCTTTTTTTTTTTTGTAAATGAAAGTTCCGAAACATTTTATTGCAGCAGGCCCGAGCATTCATGTGCATTTCAAATGGAACAATTACACAGCAAACAGCAATCACTCCCTTTTCGGCAAAAACGTTATTGTGAGCTGTAGCCGGCAGAAAAGAAAGAAAGAAGGAAGAAAAAAAAAATATTTAATTGTCCTGCGTTTATGTGCTTCTTCAAGCCATTGTGCAAAGAGCGCAAACGAGGGTCATTTGCGAACTGAAATACTTTGCATGCAAAGCGGAGCAGAAGATGCTGTAATACTTGACCTTTCAGCATAATTGTTGCAGGCATGAAATGCAGCATTCAGGGCTCCCTGAGTGGAGTCTTTTCTCTCTCTCTCTCCCCTCCCTGTGATGAACAAAGCACATTTTTACGTCTTAGGTGTTCACTTGGCTTTGTTTCTTTTGAAGATTTTTTTTCTCTCTCTCTCTCTCTCTCTCGCTCTCTCTCTCCTGGTACTGGGTGCAATTTTACTTCATTTCGATAATACTGCCCCCCCCCCCCCCCCCCCAAAAAAAAGAAAAAAGAAAAAACAGCACAAATTTGACTATCAGAGTTCTTTTTTGTCAATCGCAAGTCTAAATGGACTTCATTTTCAGCCTTGGCAAATAGAAAATCTTCTCATTTGTATTTTTCACTCTGATTTTTCCATGGCGAGTTGAAAAAGTATGATTCCTCTCCAAGCACAACTGAACTTCTTTGTCAGATGGAGTTCTATGCGATTTTGCTTTCCATCCCTGCTTGATGATCTAGAGAAATTAGTTATTCATGAAAGTTGGAAAAATATGAAACCATAATTACGTCATAACGGACTTGATATTAAATCTGACAAAACTTTTTCTTATGTTTAAGGTCAGTTAGGTGTTTTATTTTTTTTTTTACCTATTTCACTTAATGTCAAAATAAAAAGAGAACAGAACAACATTTTCAAATCAAATCTTAATATTTTTGTAGAACTGCATTCCGTTGTTTTCCCATAAAACGTCTTCTACCGCCACAGTTTGCAGGAATTTTGGCCCATTTCTCCAGCAGAATGACTGTAACTCAGTCAAGTTTGTCAAACACCTTTTTCAGTTCCATTGTACAAGTTTCTTGATCAGGACTTTGTGGTCCTGATCGATGGTTTGGCTACTCCAAACCATCGATTTTGTTCATCCTCAGGCCATTTTGTTACTAATTTAGTGGTGTGATTTGGATCGTTGCTTGTTTGGAAGACCTGTTTGAGTCCAAGTTTTAACTCCTCTGTTGACGTCTTGGGATGTTGCTTCAATGTTTCCGCATAGTTTTCTTCTTTCATGGTGTCATCTACTTTGCTAAGTGTATTAGTCCTTCTTGCAGTAAAATAGCGCTTATCATATGATGCTGCCTCCTGAATACATATTGGCTTATTTTTAAAGCCAAGCATCGACTTCAAATCACAAGTCCTTAGATTGAAATTTTAAAAAGTAGGGTTTTTTGGTGACAGAATAAGACAATGCTCTTCTAAGTTTGCTATATGAACTTTATTAATAATTATAATAACAGAGTGTTGTCATCATCACAGAGCAAAGTTCAAGAATAAACAAATAGAACAAAAGCAGAACACACCCACAGATGTGGTCTACTAAGGAAGTTGATTTGAACTAATATAGTGCCTGAGATTTCAGTTCAAATAAATTTCTTTTGAACAAATTAGTTGTTATTTTGCATTTATATAAGAGGTAATGTTCCCCACACATACATGTGATCGAGCTTTAATCAAACTAACAATTTAAGTTGCCTTCGGTACATTATGAACACATTTGGCTGTGATTAGCCATTGTAGTTGCAATTTTATTTCTGCATATATATGTTTGGTTCTTTTTAAATGACAAAAAAACTAACTAAATAAAAAAAATAACAAGAACCCTGTTCAAAAGCAGAACACTTGAACTAAATACACTTCAGGAACTTGAAGCCAACAATGGTGGATTATGTGAAAGTGGGTATTAATTAACAATAATGGCAACATTTTTGGGAGTAATCATTGTTTGTAGAAAACGTGACCAATGCTATGCAGTAAAAGGAAATGACTGTTGGCAAAAAATAATAATAAAAAAAAAACAATCTGCCTGGCATCTTTAGAAAGGATAATCAAATAGTTTTCAGATGTCAAAAATTATAAGTAAAAAAAAATTTTTTGTAGAAAAAAAAAAACTTGTAGATTTCAAAGCCATTTTTTTTTCTTGAGATGAGTCTTCATCCTTTATGTTTCGGTTCTATGATGCTCAAATGGTTGCTGTGGGCAACGAGAATGGGCTGCTGCAAAAACTAGCCAGAAAACTCAAAAATCGTCTTGCAGCATGCAGTTGGAAAATCTGCAGCGCTAATGGCGCCTTTACTGATGTCCAAGTTGGCCGGGGCCGTCTTCACTAATGCAGTCCACAAATACTGGCTTTTGAACCGGCTTTTTGAACTTGCTCAATGGCCTTTCTCCCTTTTAGCTCTGCTGAAGAAGCAGCTATAATCTCTGGGATGAATTTCATTTTTCAGACGGCTATATGGATGTTTCCTATACTTCATCTTCAATAAGCTTAGGTCCAGACAAATTCTCTGTTTTTCTTTGACTTGTTCACTTTGTATTTGTATGTTATGTATAAACTTTGTTCACTGACTAGGATTTTTTTGTTTATCATCCTATAAATTGACTCCAGCTATTAAATCAGTTTGGCTGTTCAGACTATTGATCATTGACAGACGTGTCTAAGGATTCTTTGAGTTGTGCCCAGACCAGCTCTAAACATCTAGACAAAAAAAACCAAAAAACTCTATGCTCGTTCTTATTGGCAAAATGCTAACATTTTCAAGTCTTTCAACATGTTTTCAACTGAACTGAGGTCTGGACTTTGACTGGGCCGTTCTTTCGTAGCTCAAACTGTACATTTTGGAGCATCATTGATGGTGGACCTCTCGCCAATATTTCAAGATCTTTACATCGTGTTACATGTTTTCTTCCTCTATCTGTTTGCTTCTGATTAACTGTGACAAGCTTCTCATCAGCTTCACATCCCCACAGCATGATATGTCCACCACCGTGTTTCACTATGGGATTACATGCTATATCAGTTTGTCGCCGTGCGCAGCGTTTTCCATACTTTTGCAAACGGCAGGTTTGTGAAGGGGAAACCAAGAGTCGTTCACCCACCTGAGCTGCTTTGTGGGTCATGTGGGCGTATTGTTAGGGATCACACGAGCATACAGATAGCAAAATATAATTGTAAGTTGTGCCCTAAACAAGTTTTATATAGCTTTTTTTCACATGTGAAGTCGGTGGCATCTTACCATATCCTATTAATAGGAAGGCTGGATTAATATATAGTGAGCAATGTGAGACTAATTCTATCTCCCCCCCCAAAACCTCTGATAATTTCTTGCATCTTAATTGATTGGGAGAGAGCAAGAAAAGGGACGAAGAAGGGGCCCACCCAGGGTGCCAATCATGCAGGAACCACCTCTGCTCCAGAGTTACGATGGACCTCTCTCGGCTCTTCTCTGATTAAAGCTCCCTTTTACCAGCCTGACAGTTGAAGTAAATCGTCACATCTCTGTAGGCGGTGCCGCACTTTGTCCATTTTCACGTTATAGATGCTCTGCAAGGCGTTCAAAGCCGGAGACATCGTCTCACAAATATCCACAAGTTTGTCCGGCACACAAGATCCTAATTAAACAGATTTTAAAAATTGTTCAAGTTGTTTCATCGTTTCTTTTATTTTGTCTCCCCAGTAGAACAGCTCACCTACTTTTAAACTTCCCCCCTTCAGACCTTCTACTTCGGTTGATAAGAAGGTCATCGCGAGGATCTTGACTCTAGAATTTGTCTGTGTGTGTGTGTGTGTGGTCATTATGAGGGCTCCTCTCTTGCTCCATGCCTGCAGTGCTCCCGTTAAACATGCCAATTAAATGAACTCAGACTGAAGCGGGGCTGTCCTGTCTGTGTACAGTACCAGCAGGAGTCCTTTGGAAGGCAGCGAGCCATCACTAACCCTGTTAACACCAGGCCCTCCACACAGACCCAGGGGCCGCCGCCCGCTCTATAGGCCCGCGGGAATAACTGCTCCATTTAATGATAGGTTGAATAGTCCAAGGTTATTCCTTTCAAATGGTCAGACCTAAAGAGCGTTTCAACTGATTTGCATGGCAAAGAGAGCACTTATGATTTCTAAAATAAATCTTTAGTGGAATGAATATGGAAAAAGTGGTGGGTGTTACTCATTCGACAAGTATGTTGTGCTCAGGCTTTGAGGTATACCTCTACCTTATTGTGTTTTATGATCACAAAATATGTTTTAGTCAACTTTCAGCACATAACACTAATTAATCTGAAATGTCTGAAGACTTTTTTTAAATCAGCTTATGCCATGGAATCATAATATAAATTTGAAAAACAGAAAAACCAGGTGATATTGGTGACCCAATTTTGATCCAAAGTCACTGGCCAAACAAGGGGGACTGACTTACACAACTAAAGTACATTAATGTGTTGAACATTGGGGTTTTGTTTATTTGTTTTATTTATTTATTTCGAACATGATAGCAGTATAAAATAACAGACATAAACAAGGTATGCAAAAGAAACATATTTTTTGTACCACAATAATCTTGACGTGCTTGAAAAGGAGTAGGACGAAGTACCCCATAAACTCATATTATGTTTTCAGATGGACTGTCATTAAATTTAAAAAGAAAAAAGGAAAATCCTGACACAGGTTAATAAATTTTCCGCTTTTTGAAATGAATGTGTGGATCGCATAAGTTTACTTTGAGCGAAGCCTTTTCACTGCAAGACATCCACTGTGTGGATGTCTAGGGTCACTGTCCTGGTGGAAGGGAAAGCCAATCTCAAGTCTTTTTAAACCCATAGCAAGTTTTCTTTCCCATAATTCCCATATTATGATGCTGCCACCACCATAGGGATCATGACATTAGTCAGCTAAAACATGGCAGTCAGTTTCTATTTTTGAATGTCCCACAAACGGATGTGCAAAACTGTAATTTTATATCTATTTTTGGTGGAATAACAGCGTCCCAAATGGAGGAACAAGCCCGGGTCATTACATATGCAAGAACCGCCACTGCATAGATCATCCTAAACCCGACGGACGGTCCATCAGTGAGCCATGATTTCTCCATTGGGAGTGAATAGGATACGTCTGGGTTAAAAAAAAAAAAAAATTCCTTGAATGTTGCAACACAATAAGCAATCAAGATCCCAAAGCCAGACATTTGACAGCTTAATGAGTTCAGGCTGCAATCACTTTAAGAAAAGCCCTGGTCCATTTTAACTGGCGCGCGCTCTGCTGAGAAACAACCACTGCTGGTCCATTTAACTCACAGCAAAGACGCACATAACTACAGGTTGATAAAAACACAGGCTGGAGGTGAATGTAAATAGGTCCCGTACATTAGGACCTGTTGAGACTTGTGCTTTTTTTTTTTTGTTCAGCACCAGGGAGAAGGGGGTGATATTTGCCCCCCTAATGAAATATGTCATTACGAGGAATTCATGTGACACAAAAGGGGCGACAGTCAAAAATTGCCCCACTGCTGTTCAGTAATTATATAGTTTGCCCTGGCAGCGCCTTCAGGCAGGTGGCTGGTCCATCATGCAAATGGCTTGGCTGTGCTGACATAATTAGCCACTGCGAGCAGCTTAAATTAACAATTAGCTAACATGCAATTCTGCGCACAACTCAATGGTTTTCCCTATTTTTTATTTATTTTTTTGGCTGGTCGTCACTGTATGTAATTCCGGTGCCTGAATTGCACAGTAGGATATAGCCTATATTATAAAAAAAAAAAAACTTGGTCAATTTGCCTGCTAAATGAGCGGAAATCAACAGAATAGGGGGCTTATATCCTAATCCCCAAAGAGTGGCAGCATTTATGTTAAACATTTGTCTAAAAAAAAAAACCTTAGAATGACAGACAGCTTAATACTGTTGGAGTAATTCAGTGGTCCCCTCGACAAGGGGCTGGGGGCCGCCACGCTCAGTGGTACCTGTGGTCAGGGTGTCTGACATGAATTATATATATATATATTTTTATGAATCTGAATTCAAGACATTAGTAGAAAAACTTATTTGTTCGTATCCTGTTCTGCCAGCTTAGTCAAACCGGTGGGAGAGGTTTGCCTTGCAGTGTCAGATCTGCTCTATAGAAGGCATGAAGTGGGATATTACTCCTGTTGCACAGTCGACGTTACTTAATTAGCGGCACAACATAATATGACATCTGGTTCTAGTAGTACATTGGACAGGAAGGACGAAAGAAAGGAACAAAGAAAGAAGGAAAGAACATCATTATTGTTTACAGTGGCAGTAATAGTAGTAGTATTGAAGCCTTTTAAGAAACAAATGTTACACATAATAGGTTTATTTATTTTTCCTAATTGTTTATTCATTTATATAGATTTTTATTCTTCCTGCTCTACTTGCCCCCACGCATCAGAAAACCTTAATAAAGCTCCTTAAATTCTCTTTTTTGTAAAGGTGTGCTATTCCAACAGCCGCCCCACCATCTAGCCACCCCTTTCAAAAGTTCCTAGCAGCGCCCCTGTTGATGGTCAAAAACAAAACAACTGTTGTGTAAGTGAGAATGAGTGGGACCCAGAGGGACCACATGCTGAGCTGGATCCAGCCGCAAAGGTTCTGCTTTTCTAACCCCTCCACCGATCCCCCTTTACAGCCGACGGCCTAAACACCTCTGCCTCACTGCGCGGCCAATCACGGGCCACCCAGTCGCACATTATACTCGCTGCCCTCCGCCATGACACAGGAACAAAGTGGATATTAAGCAACATTAAACCCGGGGATGGGAGTAATCAGGAAGCCGTTATTTCTTAATGAAGGAAAACACATGCGGAGCGATACACACAAAGTGATCAATAGAGGCGTCTGACAAAAGGGCGAATTGCAGAACTCCCCCCCTCCTCCTCTCTGCCCTAAAGAAGAGAAATGCAAATCAATTTGAGTCCTTGTTTGCTTTGAAACCCATTCAGTCTATTTACATTAATTACATGTTCATTAAAAGTAATTCGTGTGGGCTAGGCAGTTGCCTCACTCCTGGTACTTTTCTGATCAGTCATGGACAAGACACTGGCTGGTGTACAGCTCTTCTGACAGTTCACTTTAAGGTTGTCATGAATAAAACACAAACAGGTGTGACAGGTGATCAGGGAGTGAGGCAAACTGAAACAAGCAAAGGAACAAAGTGGGGACATAAAAGCTTAAATATGTAAGCATGACAATATAAGAGAAAGAGACACAAGAAGAAACAAGTAAATAGCTTAGAAACGTAAACCCAAACGCATCAACTAAGTGTCGGTAAACAGTAATATTTTCAGTCCTGATTTGGAGAAGCCAACAGGTTCTGCACATCTCATGTTCTCAGGAAATTTTATTGGAAACACTGAGCAAACAGGCTCCGAAATGTAAAAATGTTGACGTAATCATAGTTATTGTGGTTATAACCTAAGCTGTGGGGAGTATGTATATTGTATTAATGTCAGTTTGATAATCAGGCCTTGGAGATCGTTTGCTGTATGCCCAGATTTATGATTCTCAAAATCAGCTGCCAGGTGTATTTCCTCAGAGATCTGCAGACAAGATTGAAATAATTTATCTAAAAAAAACAAAACAAACAGTTTTCACCAGGCAATGTTTCAAGACAGCGGCAGATTGATTTAGTTAGGTCCGAGTCCATAACCATGTCAGTGTTTCTTGAGTGCTGCGTATTTTTATCCACAACTAGTCTAACAGAGCTCTTTATTTGGGACCAAAAACAATGAAGAAGTTCTGCACCTTCAACTCACTGATCTGTAGGCGTTGTTTGGGAAAACATAAAGTAGTGACTCCTACCTACTTGTGGTTATGCATCTTCACAGTCGAGTTCTAATATCATCTTTAGAAATAAAACTAAATGGTACAAAACTCCAGGTGAAGCATGTATAAAATTCTGAAAAGTGAAAGAAGCATTTACAGATAGATAAAAGCAATTTATTGGCTGATGATACTATTTGACTTGTCACTGTACTCTTATTTAATTGATTTAGAAATGGTCAAATACTCATTTGAGGTCATAAGCAGATATTTCTTTAGATCATGTGGAGACACACAAGTGTAAAGATGTGTCATTGGCATAACAAGGGTAATAGATGTTGCGATAGTCTATAATGTTAGCACAGATGAGAGAGTGGATACCGAAGGAAAGTGGTTCGAGAATGGAGCCTTGTGGATCCCCAGATGTGATCTCCGTTTGCTTAAACATCTTTCACTTTCCTTTTTCCGTCTATCAATTTTTATAGTCACAAAACACTAAACATGTTTAGATATTCTAAAGATGATCTAATTTGAAACAATGCAGATACACTTTAAAAAGATTTTACCAGTCCAACCTGATAAATTAGCTTTAATCAAACTGGGTTTGGGTTTGAAACAATGAATTTTAGCCAAGTTGCTCTCCCACGTCCATGAGCCAGGTCAGCTATTTTCTGGCAGCATATTTAACATCGTTTGACATAAAAAGCACTGTTTGCAGAAAATATTACCCACATTAGCTCAGACTGCCTACTTGCCACAAGAACAAAAATGATCTGTTGTTTAACAAAGTGCTGTTAAAATGTCATGCTTCACCCTGCTAGTCCCTTTGCTATCTTATCCCTCTCTCTATTTTTTTTTTTTTTTTTACAAAACCAGAGTTGCTTTTACCAAAGGCCCACAACCTCTTGTTGGTTGCTATAGCATTTTCAAGCACCATTCTCCCAGTTCCCAGCCCCCACATAGAACCTGCTCTGCACACTTGTAATAAATTATCTTCAAGTGAAAACTACTAAAAACGAGCTGCAGGACCAAAGCTGGACAGAGCCACTTTACTAAATCACACCTCATATACATTTTAATTTTTTCTTTTTTATATATATATGTGTGTGCGGGTGTGTGTGTGTGTGTGTGTGCGAATTGAACCCTGGAGGCTTTTTTTAAACAGTCTGGGTCTGGCAGAGCTGACGGTTTGAACCTCGCCAACTACACTGGCCCCACTGTTATCGCAGCTCTTATCCGGCTAGTGATGGTTGTTGTTATGCAATCGCAGACATAATCTGTAGGCAGCTGGATGCATCTCCTGCTCTGCGTCCTGCTCTTCTTACAGCTTTCGAGTGCAAACATATGGGGCTGGGGATGCAGAGCAGAAGAGGGTTGATTTGGTGATTAATTAAACATGCTCCAAATAAGAAATGCTCCCCTACCCTCCTCAAGCCACTCCCCCCACCTCCCAGCCACAAAAAAAAGCAAATGTTCATAATGCCACCAAGTTCAGCGGCAAACAAGTGGGAATGTGAATCAGCCTCTTTACTCCATGAGCCCCATCTTTGCCAAATTGAATGCAGATTGAAAATAATTTTTCTGCTCTTGACTCCAGCTATTCATGACTCTGAATTGGTTTTGCCACTGTCATATTGCCACACAAACGTAAATAAAAGGATTTAAGCAGCGAGCAAGTCCTTTAAACTTCTCTGCGGCTGTTATTTGAAGTGTGGAAGGAGAAATGAGGGGGGGAGAGGGGGGAAATTGCTCTCAAATTCCTTCAAATAGACTGTAAATGAATTTAAATAGTGGAGAAAAAAACGGCAGAGTATCTGCGCAGAATAAAATATTGGCTTACACACACGCACGCGCGCACACACACACACACACGCAAACAGCACTGCTACACACCAGCTTTTTTATTTTATTTCCCATTTTTATACTTAACGTGTTATACGTACAAATCAATGTCAGCAGCTAACTCCCTCTGTGCTCACCTCCTCTCGTGGTTTTCCAGTGCAGGACCAGTGCCTGCTGTGTTTTGGCAGGAAATCAATACGAGGGAAAATCTGTTCTAATCATCTGTACATTTACCATCACAATCAACAATCAAAGCTAAGTCCTGGATCTTTATTTGTAGGCCTGAACTGAACAATTTTCCCACTGTGAAAGGCAAGCTAAATTAGAACCCTTGGTTCCCGTTAGTAGCTCTTAATGGCTCTGATTTGTGAACTGCTAAATGAGGTTATGTAAATTGATCCTGAATGTAGGCAGGGGCCCCCAGGTGACAGGTGCAGCTGAAGGTGGGGGCTGGGATGCCGACATGAAGCGGGAAGCGGGGAGCAGTATATGTTCTGATTTGCTTGTGGGGACGGGTTTGCAGACTGAGGTTAGATGGATTATCTGGGAACTTCGGGGAAAGTGAAATATCCGCATTCGTTGAAATATGCTGTACACTTTTTTGTTTTAATGTCACACTTAAGATTCAGAAGGATTTATTCATAGAAACCGTAACAGTGGTGGATAGAGTTGTTGCTTAAGAGCCACTGAAGTACATTTTTTCCCCCCATTCACTTTATATTTTCTAACTGTGCCTCGTGATAGATAACGTTTCAGACATTATTACGACACAAACATATTTATTAAACCCTACACAGCTTAATGTAGTTGAACAGGAACAAAGTCCAAGTGCAAACCTGATTTGGATCTAATATATGTTTGATGAATGTTTTTGTAGATAACTCTTTCTGTTAGGCTTAAAAAGAAAGAAGCAAAATACGGTTACTTATATAAAACATTTATTATGAAACTTTTTGTTTGTTTACCTAAATCTCGCAATGCCGTGCAAAAGTTTTTACATGATTTAAGCATTTATTTGCAGTGAAGTCAAAACCTTCTATGTACTTTTTGGCGATTTTATGCAATAAACCGACATAAAGTATCGCAACCGCAGAAGAAAGTCTGATGAAGACTAAACCGACTTTAGACTGCGATGGAGGATCACCTTCCAGTAGACGAACAACACCAAACAAACAGCCAGAGTTACTATGGGATGGTGATACCATGTTGTAGGTCAAAACATATCTACGTACCAAAATGCCAAAATGGTCCAGTCAAAGTCCAGACCTAAATCCAAATGAAAATGAGTTGCAAGACTTGAACATTGCTGTCCAGAGCCCTCTTCGTTACACAACTGAGCTGTTTTGCAAAAAGGGATGGGAAACCGTTTTAGCGTCTAAATGTACAAAGCTGAAAGACTCATAACCCCAAAACCTGTAGCTGAGGCAAATGCTGCTCTAGAAAGGATCAACTCAAGTAATCTGTCAGTAGACTGGAACCAGGATGAGTTAACACTGTACCTAGAAGGAAAGACATCACCAATGCACTGGGGATCCTATCCTGGACCTACAAGACCTGCATATCTTGCCGTTATTATGCCAGCCTTTGACTCCTCCTACTGGTATTCTAGATTCAAATGTGGGGCAAACATTCTGATAGTTGAGGTTCATCTGAGACTGGTTCATGCAAACGAAGTTCAGTCAAAGTCTGGATAAATAACCTTGTTGAAGTATTATAAGGTGAGAAAAGTGGATAAATGAATGCATGCAAACCCCAGTGAACTAAAGCAATGGATCACTGGACCAGAATGGTTCTGTAATAATAAGAGAGATTGGTAAAATCATACAAAATAAAATAAAATAAAATACTTCCAAGAAATGATGCTAGAAGTGGTTCAGCAAACCACTGAGTCATGTTTTTTTGTTTTTGTTTTGTTCCATGACTGAATTGACGGTCATTAAAGGAAAATTACAGAATGATGAAACCACTTTATAAGATGAATTTAACTGTTTAAATGTTCAGTACTGCAGACTAATTCAAACTATTGCTAACTAAATAAGATCCGATCTGAAATATTGCCCTTTAAAAACTTTAATTAGAAAAAGATTTGATGTGTTAAATTAATCTGAAACCAATACAAATCATAATCGAATCGGACCTTATTACACTGTGGTATTAAAATTAATACCTTAAATGTAACAAATTTAAATACTGCAATACTAGTGCCACTCCTCATGGCTGCTCCCTTTTTTTCTTATTTTTGGTTGTTTACCTTCTTGCATTTACAGCTATCTCATGCATGGTGGTGCATGTCTGGTGCTTGGCAGACAGCCATGACTCCGATGGGTCTCTATAGTTCTGACTGAAGATGTAATAACAAGGAAACTATCAACATAGAGCCTCTCAGGGAAAGACTGCTGAGTGATTGGAGCACTCTGAGTCACTGCACTTCACTGCAGCCATTTAGGCTCCGCTGAGTACCATCTCAGCTGCATGGAGGACAACATTCGCAGACTGAAACATGTCATATGACAACTTGGTCATTCCTCACTTAAAACACTGAACCTGGTCAGTGGAGGAATGTCATTTGTAGTAGATTGGCACGATAGACGCTTTTGGAAACGTCTTTCCAAAATGCAATTTTTCTCCTTAGTTTTAGTTGCTTTGAAGCTAACAGGGTCTTTGGTTTTTATTGTCTGAATATTTGGAGGACTGATGAATAGTTTAAATAGTTTAGACATACTTTGAAATGCCCATATGTGGCAAACACGAGGTCCAAGGGCCAAATCCGGAACCCCATAGCTATTTTTCCGGCCCTCAGGACTCCAGAGGGCCACATAAGCAGAACTTTAAGAGAACAGTTGTGTCCTTATTTCATCAGTCAAATAAAATTAGTTTTTATTTGTACATTGCCAAATTACATTGATGTGAAAATATATTAAATATTATTTAATTTTAACAAGTACTCATCAAATGCAGAGACAGATGTAATGTTTCAATAGCTCGTTTTATCAATGCCTCTTTAAGGACATTCGTGATTGAGCTAAGCTTAAATCCGGTATAATGTTTCTTCAATTTTTCTAGTACTACCACAACTTGGTGTAGGTTTATCACATGAAATGTCAAGGAAGTTGTGGTGGTAATGTGTCAAAAAGTGGAAAAGCTCAGGAGATGTCAATACTTTTCCACAGCACTGCAAAAAAAAGAACAAAATTACAAAGCCAAACCATCTGAAAATAGTTCAAGTTCAAGACCTCTTAAACTGGCCCACTAAACTCGAGTTAAACTAAAGCTCCGGATTTTCCTCCACCTGGTTGGAAAGGCAGCAGGAATAAAAGCAGGTTAATAACAGTATGAGGATCTTCAGCACTTTGTTCCTTTTATTAACTCTCTTGACAGTCAGAAGTGGTTTAAAGCAATCACCAGCCTACCAACTATTAGAGCTAACTTTCAGCGGAGGCTCTACCGCATCACCGAGAGTGGCGTTTTCCTCATCACATTAACTCATTTAGTTTAGATGAATGGGTTTGCCTCGGTTTGGATTTAAAACACTGGAGAATTTGCTGTTTCTGGCTTTGCCTATGGTGTTGTTGGAGCTACCAAAAAATGTGAAAAAATGTTAAAACCCCTCTATAATTTCTCCTTTCTTTTGGTGCCACATAAAGCTCAGAAATACAGTATGTTGCTGTTTGGAGTACGTTTTTAGCCACTATTTGAATCCTGATTATCCATCTGGATCTTGCATTCATTTCCCAATTAGTAATAATGTCTGTTTATGCAATATGCTGCAATGTTTCAAACTCTGCACTCTCTATACAGGTCAAAACACCTGGACAGTAAAATAGTCAGACGCATCCTCCTCTAAGCGAAACAAGACAAAAGCTTCCTGCTGTAATCTGCTTGTCTCCCTATACGCTGCTCATCCTCCATCCCGTCTGTCCTTTCCTGGGCTTCATGCTCTCAGCAGACCTTTTCACTTTGCTGCAGGTGGCTGTTGTGTTTTTTTTTGTTTTGTTTTTTTTCCAGGAAAACACTGAGTATTCAACTCATCAGATAAAAACAAACGATCGTTACTGCATCTGTTTTTCAGACAACAAACCAAATTTTGTGCTTTTTAAAAAAAAAAAAAAAAAAGATTGTTGGGATAACTGAAAGGGAGCATTTGCTTAGTTTTCTAAATGATGCCTTAGGTCTGTATTTTGGCTTCGCAGTCAAATCATTTCACTAATCAGAACGTTGGGTGTCAGAGAACGTAAATGACGGCCTTTATTAAAACAGGGAGGGGTGTTTTTCCCCTGGTTGCCCATTCAGCAGTAAATGAAGTTAGATGTAAGCCTCACGCTGGTACAAAACTTGTTCAAAATCTGTGGTGGAATGAAATCCCAAGTGTGTTCCTCAAGGATGAGTGTTTGGTCCTTCATGTCTTATTTTATCTTATTTGTCTGATACTCTTATCTAATTTAGTATCCTATTTTTGTATTTTAAAAAAATGTATATAACCTGGTAGACGTATTCAACATTTTTGTGAACTCACTAAATGGACGCTCCGGGATTAACTCTCGGATTCAAAGGGTGGCACCAATGGCGCTTTTTTTTTTTTTTTATTCAGTAAGGAGAGATTTACAATCCATTTGGATAAATTGTTTCTCAGGAACCAGAGGGTGAAAAAAAACTGCGCTAGTATCCTGGCAAGAAATTACTTCATTTTTGTTTAGATTTTCTTTTTTTTCCCTCCTCTGCCTGGACCGTTGAGAAACATTTTCACCTACAAAAATGAATCATTTTACAAAAATGCAGAGCTTTGACAGGCAGAGGATTAACTAACCTAAATGTAATACAGATATTGATGAAAATGTATAAATGTATATGTTTCAAGAGGTCCAATAGCCACATGAAATACTTGAGTTATGTTTAACCCTATTTCCTCTTACACTGTGCCCAACACTCTGGGTCACTCCTTTTTGGCAAAACAAAATCAGCGGCACCAAAAATAGTTTGGTGCATAACAGACAGACGAATAATTTTTAAATTGTTGAGCGCTTGTGCTGCCCTTTTTTGGTGCTGCCCTTTTTTTGTGCTGCCCTGGGCATTGAGCCATATTACCCATTTGAAAAGAATCTCAGTGCTTTCATTTCAGTGCCACATTAGAGTTCAGGAGAACAAAACCAAATTTATTGTATTGCTTATTATACAGCTCATACAAAACAGTAACATTTAGCCTTTTGTTCAGCTGTTTGAGAAATTAGGATTTTTCTGTAACACTTCCCTTTTCAACAAAACAGCAAATCCGTTGAGCAACCTGCTGATACGAGATTCATATTGTTCTGCAAGTTCACTCAAAATCAAATTTAAGAGCCTAATTTTTGCTCTGGCACATTCTTTCTGTGCATTTCTTTGTCAAACATTGGGCCATGCCGAGTATAGAAATTATATTATTTTAAATGCCGTTGCTGTGGCAGGTGCTTTGGATGTCACAGTGTTTTTAACTACAAGAAAGAAAACCGCACATTAAGTATTGCAAGCAGAAATATGTACTTTAGAAGTGAAAGAAGGTTCACGTTTGATTCAAAGTTATTAAATTCATCTTAAACCCACACTAATTATGTACTTAAAGTACTATATCAGCTATATGTTGAAACATCTGTAATGTAGAAATTATTTTCAAAGAGGAGTACTACTTGTGACTAAAAAGTACTGGCATTTCAAGTGGAACATAATGACATAAATATTACTATTTGTTCTATTTATAACCAGATAAGATCATGGGGTGAAAGCCCACGCCTGCAAAATGTCTACAATTAGATTTGAAATGTTAAAAATAACTTAAAACGTATCAATTTATTCTTTAGGCTGCAGACACACCTTAAGTACCACGTCTAGGAAAAAGAAAATTCAGCTCTTGATTCTGCAGCTAGGCAAATTAAACATTTTCTTTCTTTTTTTTTTTTCTTAATTTCAGAGCTCCTTGCTGTGTGGGAACATTTAGCAACTGCTCAGCATGTCAAACCATGTCAAGTGTTACAGTTCCTTTCCTGTTTTGGGGTGAAAAAATATCACCCTGCAAATGAATTAACCGAAAAAAGGGCTTATCGTCAGACCCCTTCCTGAAATGATTAACCCTTCTAAAAGAGCATTATTGAGTTTTGAGTGCATGTGCTGTGCCGTCTCTTTGCCTGTAATTGTTCTTTTTCTGTTGTTTCCTTCATCAGTCTCTCTCTCTCCCCATTAATTGAAAAGAAGGGAAAAATGTCTGAATAGAGGAGGGAGATTTTCCCACAGTCACTCAACTCAGAGAAATACACCATTGTGGCCAGGTTCCCATCCCACTGCCCTGCTGCTCAGTCCACCGATGTCAGAGGCACAATGTTCTTATAATTAAGTGCTCATTCTTTAGCCTGTTTGAAAAGTATGTGATGGAGAATATAGTCAAATGCGGCTACAAGAATTCCCCGCAGACAAATAGCCAAGTACTGCGGATGTAATTGTAAGTGAAGGACATAAACAGCAGTTTTTTCTTGAAAATTAAAACAGTATATGAAATTCTTTGAGTGAGAAGGGAGCACCAAGAGGACAACATCTTAAATCCTTTCCTGAGGCAGCAGAATAAATACATGGATCTATCGATCTTTAAATATATTTTACAAAAAAATAAACCAAAAGGAAACACCTGCGTACAACACCATCTTTCTCAAATAGTGATATTCCAAGGGTTTAATAACAGAGTTATACGATTTCTTTTAAATGAAACAGCAGATGAAGCATTTTTTAAAAATTGATATCCAGATTTTACCATAATCTCACTACATAAACTGAAACACACTTCAAATTTTATGCAATTTATACATATGCAGTCATTGCTATGTATATATCATGTCAATCAAAACTATTGCCATAGCTAAGAGTTGACACACTTACTCTTTTTTTAATATTAATACATGTCACTTAATTAGTAGATTTTTGTTATGCTGTTTTGCACCTACATGTACTTATTGCTCTTCCTTTTTGCAAAATAAAAAGGTTTTAGTGTCAGAAACATTGATGTTTTCTCAAACTTTAGAAGATAATTCAAAAGTGGAAGAATAAGTGAAAAAAAATATCAAATAAAATGCAAAGCACTGATGAATGCAGAACATTTCCTTCGCAAAAAGGTCTGCTTTGCATAGTTTTTTTAATGTATTCTATTTGAAATTTCAAATTAGGTTCAAAATGAGAAACACTCATAGCTTCACTTTATGTTTATTACAGAAGATCCATTTGTTAACATGTTAATCAAATCATTCCTCTTTAATTTTTCAAAAATACTACACTTTTTCCTCATTAAAAATAATGTAATTATTTGTTAGATAAATAATTACATTTTGAGTTCAACTACTTCTCAAACTATTCGTTTTGCACGAGGACTTAAATGTAATTTTCTGAACAAAATGCCATCAGTAAATAAATTACTTTCAACTTTTCTAGTTACTGCAAAAATATAATAAAAATCTAAATTAAAAATATTCTGTTTCAACACGGAACCTTGTGGAACTCCACATTTAATGTGTTTAAGTACTAATACTTGCCTACTAATGCTTGCCTGTGCAGTAGTTAATCTGTCACAGCACTTCTGAGTGCTGAAATCTTTTAAAAATGTTTTGTTTATGTCAGCCACTATCAGAAGTAGGAAATAAAAGCATTTAGGAAAGTACAAACGCAAATAAAATATAACTATTAAAATAGACAGAAATAATAAAGTCAAGATGCGAATCAATGTTTTTGCAACAGAATTTGCGCATCTTTTTTTTAACAGGAAGACAAAGAATGAGCCTAAATTGTCATCACTAGCATCATTCTACAATATTCTGTGTTCTATTCAATCTAAAGATTCTCCTGCTTTTCACATGAGGGGCGTTTAGCAGAAACATCATTGAGACTTATGATTACATGCAGTTTAAATAAGCAACAACTTGCAGGATTTACACATATTCTGCACTGGGGAGAGTGAGAATATCCTATTGCTTAAATTTAAAAGTCACCATCCATTTTTACAGTGCAGTTTGCGCAGGGTTTCTGCAAATAAATTTTTGAATGCCTTATTTATTACGTCATTGACTTCAATTCATCTCGGCATAAATAAAATACAACGCATGGTGCTGTTTATTTCCATTTATCCCCAAAATTACAACTTCGAAAAATCCTTTTATCATCAAGTGCTCGTGCCTTCCCAGCTGTGGAGCTCTGACCACCGGGGCCATTCAGGACGTAGTCATCAGTCACGTGACCAGATTCATGGTCTTCCAACCAATCAGCGCGTAGTAGTTTGAGGTCCTTGAACAGCAATGGCGGAAGCAACAAAGCTAAGTGGGAATGACGCTCCTCCCAAAGAACCTACTGAAATGTCCAGTTACAGGGACTGCGTGGATGTGATGCTGAGGCTCCTTTCAGACTTTGGAAAACAGGTTGGTTAACAAGGTTTAAGTTGAATTCACTCTGAAAATTGGGCCTCTCAGTCTGGGTCGTTAGTTAGCCTCATGCTAATACGTTTAGCAGCCTGACGCTAGCTTTGGCTAGCTCCCCGTTCATTCATTGTTTTGATGCTATTGGACTGTTTGACAGATTTTAATGCTTGTAACTCCTTAGATATGCACTAACAATGGTTGCTACTTAAATTGTGTCACTTAGTTTTTTGCTTTCTTCTTCTTTTTCGACTGACCATTAATAAATTTACTCCCATGTGCAGTAGAAATACTTGATATTAGTTTTTGAGTGGACAGAATAATGTTACTGAAATCCTGCAACATCTAGCCCGTAAATCTTGTCACTTTCATTTTGAAATATTTACAGTATTTTTAATTATTATTAAAACAGATGTAAATACGAAGAAGTTGTCTCATATATGTTCTCTTACTTTAAATACCCAGTCATATTTTAGTTTTGCTTCAGATTAAATTAAATAACCATAACAATGAACAAAGGCACAACCTTTATGGATTAGGTGAAAAATGTAAAATATTTCTAATGTGTAATTCAATACTCACCATTGCATTGCAAACAAGCTTGTTTATAAAAGGAAATTAATATCACAGTTAAACAAAATTTTACATTACATTAAAAAAAATCTTAAACCTTTAATATTCATTTAGTAAAAATAGGAGAATACTTTTATTCTACTAATAATATACTGTTGCCAGAGAGACCAGTATTCCTGTCTAGTGAAGTAGAAAGAAAAGGGCCCTCCAACTGTGTCTAGGATATTTACATTTCTTTAGCCAGTATTTATCTGCAACTGATTAATGTACAAAATGTTTTGTTATTACTAATAATTTACATTTTTGTATGTTGAATTTTCTTGTCCTTTGTTAAATAGGTTCATTTTAATTAAGTTGCACTAATTAGCCAAACTTTGGAACTGGCTGATTTTTACCTTGAAAATCAGGTAAAATCCAGAGAAATTTTATTTGTTCTCTGCATTAAAACGAAGACCTTCTACTATTTTTGTGTTGTAAAAGCATCAACATACTGTTCTGAATTTAATAAAAACTTAAATAAGAGAAATGGGAACGGTCTCCTGAATTCTTTCCTTATTTAGATTAATCAAAACTACTAAATGCTCATCATTTGTGTTTTATGGTCTTTAAAAATAAAACAGAACTGGTCCGAATTGGAATAAGTGAAAATATGAGAATGGTGTCAGCCAGGAGAAGTCAGTACAGTAGAGTCCTACAATCGGCATGTTATCATCTCAACTTCAGACCTATTTAAATATTCTGCATTCCTACGTTAAGTTAAATTATTTTATCATTTGTTTTCAGATGAAGCTTCAATTAGGAGATACTGCTTTGAGAATAGAAGTCAACCATGGCGCTGTGAGTCTGTCATCATCTTCAGAAGCTCTTCTTCACGGCTGTTTGCAGGAGCATATTGCTAAATTACAGGTAAAATGGATGTGTGTTTGCTAGTTTATCTAATAGCGTCGGTGGATAAATTGTATCATTTGACTATCTGGTGGTTGAAAGGGTTTACACAAATGGATTCACTACAAACACACAAAATATTACCAAGTATTTTTTTTGTTGTCCATTTTTTAGTGCAAATAGTTTAGTGCACATGAAATAAGACAAAACTAACTTACAAGTAACTTTTCAGATATAGTAGCTAGTTTTAAATCAATAATTGTTTAATATTAATAAACAAAAACATTAGTTTCACACACAGATTATTTCACTTATAACATGGAGACGTATCTTGTTATAAGTCAACTAATCTGCCAGTACAACTAGTACTTTTTAAATTATTATTAAGGAATTATATACTTATAACAAGCTCCAATTTTCTGCTAAAGAAAGTTATTTGTAAGTTAGATTTGTCCTATTTCAAGTGCACCAAGATACTGGCACTAAAACCAGACAAAAAATACTCAGTAGGATTTGGTTTTTGTAGTGTTTGAATTGATAACCATTATATGATTATTTGCAATAATGAAGGGCTATTGCAGTCTGTGTCATGGGATGCTTTTCTCTGTATTATAATACAGAAATATCTGGTAATATTTGTAACACCTATTTATTTCTAAATGGATAGTGTGTTCTCTCTCTGTTACTTGCAGGCTGTTTCAGAAAGCCTGAGGTCGCTCATGGAGTCTGAGGATGTTGCTTCTGTGAAAGAAAGCACGTCGGACAAATCTGTCGCGTCACCCTCGCCCAAGGAGCAGACAGCTGCGTCGTCAGAGCTCCAGCGGCCCGGCTCCGAGGCTGCAGAGAGCAAGACTGATGACGTCATGGTCCAGATCCGAGCCGGAAAGTCAGAGGTTGGTCCGCGTCGACGCCGGATCCGTCAGCTGTTCTGGCGGTGACATTTTGGAGCCCTTCACACTCTTGTCAAGCCAAATGAATAATCATAAGTAATTGCTCCCGAGGATGTGAGCATGACGTGCGGCGAGCGCTCGATGGGGACCTGATAGACCGGGTTTCGACAGAGAATGAGGGGCGCTTTAGTGCTGTGCTGGGGTAGAACAGACCACATTGCTAGAGGGTTTTGAGAGAGGGCCAGGTCCTTGATGGATTATGAAGTGGATGCTCATTACTCTGAGATTGCATGTGGATGAAGGACAAGAGGCGGCATTCTGTTGTGCATTTATTTTGGTAGCCAAGCAAACCATATTCATATTCCAGCATGTAATGATTGAAGCAATCTAACTTTTTTTTTCTTTTTTGCTGCCTGAATTTAATGTCTTTCATTGCATTTCTCATTCTATGTAATACAAATCACCACATCACCCTGTTGCACGACATTAACTAGGACAAAAAAAAAAAAAAGAAACATTGCATTCTTCAAACCGATCAGTACCTCATCAATCTATTGTGTCCTATTATCTTTGTTGTGTCTCCAGATTGAGCGGAGAATATCTGCATTTATGGAACGCAAGCAGATGGAGATCAATGAAAACAATGTGCGCGAGTTTTGCAACGTGATCGACTGCAATCAGGGTGAGAACGGAGGAGAGGTTGGGGGTGTGGAGGAGGGAGGAGAGGGATAAAAGGGACTGGGGAGGGCGGGGGGCTGGGTGGAGAGGGAGCCTGCACACAGATTGCCAATGTTTGGGAGAGAGCTGATTTCCACAGGCGAGAGGTCAGGCTGAACTGCTCCAAGAGGGGGCCTGAAGTAGCTAACACGCTCGGCCTTAAAAATGCAACCCGTTCTGTGCAGAAAAACATGAGACGGGGGGACCTGCTTGAAATTCAAAGCCCGTCTGAGACACCAGTAACACAAAATCACGAGAAGCTGTAGTTCATGTGTGTGATGGATGCTTTTTTTTTCTTCTCCCACACAAGACATTTAATTAAAATGAGAAAATCTAAATGATATTTTTGTGGAATTTTATTTGTTGTAGAAAACAGCTGTGCGAGGACAGATGCAGTCTTTACGCCATACCCGGGTTTTAAAAGCCACGTAAAAGGTAAGAACAGCGGACGATCTGCTGCCGTCACGGAACATCAATACATACATGATTCTACATTAATAACAATGAAAAAGTGAAAGTTAAATCCAATCAGCTGGCTAAACATATCGCTTGCATGCAGAGTGTTGCATGCATGTTTTTTGATTTATGGCAACCTACCAAATATTGCATTCAGTCTGTCGTTTGCAGTGTTGCACGCACTTATATGTGACCACAATCGGGATTGATGTTGTTCGCCTCACTCCTGAGTTACAGCCTTTGTTTATGTTCCTATGGCTGGGCAGTCACACGAGTAGTAAACACTTACGGGCCCCAGACTCGTAGCGCCGGGGGAGATGCTGGGGAGCCTCAGAAGGGGCCAACAGCCCGAGACTGTGGAAATGCAGCCATAGAGGAGCGGCTTCAAAACATCGAGGCTCATCTCAAACTCCCATCAGGTGAGAAAACCTTTAAGAAACTTTTGATAATGTTTCAGATTTTGATATAAAATGATGGAGACACATACAAGTTTAAAAAAGTAAGATGAAAAAAAAAACGTATCTCACATAAAAAGTAAAGAAATGGATAACAGATAGTTTTTTTTTTTTTTACTAATCATTCAAATATATCTCTTGCTCATTTTGCTCATATTTACTCTTATGAAACCCCAAGCATATAAATCTTTGATGTGTTTTACTGTTGTTCTTTTTTCCAGTGGGGCCAGTCCCTTTGAATGTTTACCAGAGGCTGAAGAAGATGGAAGATCGCATCCTAGAGTTAGAAGGACTCTCTCCTGAGTACTTTCAGTCCACTGTGAGTCCTTGGGATGTATCATAGATATAGGAGAGCCTTTTCCAATTAATTTGTACTATTATTACACATACAATAAAGCTATATTGCTGGAGTAGAGCGACGTGAGCTAGTAAATGGATAGAATCTAGTTTTAAAAAAACTATTCTAAAGTTTGCAGAGAAAATAAACATTTAGTAACCATCTGTATCTGTTGCACACAAACGTCAATGCATCTTTTGTGGGAGTTTATATGATTAACTATTTTTTATGGATTCCACAAGTATGTCCTACATTGAAGAAAAACCAAAAAAAAAGTTCTGTTTTTACCTTGAGACAAGCCATGTAGGGAGTTGAAAGCAAACATCTAAAATGGAATGGCCCAGTCAAAGTCCAGACCCAAATCCGACTTTGAATCTTGACAATTGCTGCTCATGAATTCTCTCCATCCCGTCCAGAACTTCTATTGACTCAGGGGGGATGAATATAAACGTCTAACACACACCGTTCTCCGTCTGCTTCAGAATTTGGCTCTACTCTGTGTTGGTCAGTTACATAAAATCCACTCAAACTTGTGGCTGCAAGGTGACAAAATGTGGAAAACAAAAGTTTCTAAGAGGGTCTGAATACTTTTTCCGGAGATTTAAATGTCAGAGAACTCTGCTAGTGACCTATTTGCCCACTTAGCTGCACCGTTTAAATCGCAGGCAACACATTCAGATTTACCTTCCAGCATCCACTCAGCTTTCCCAACACTTAACCGTCCTCTTTTCGGAGCCCAGGTGTCTATACCATTTCATGCAATTAGCACAGCTTGTAGTGTCACATCTTGTGTCTGAGCTGAGGGTCTTTGCAATAGATCATCATAGTGTTACTATATATGTGTATATTGCTGCGATTTTCACCTCATTTATTTGAGCCCATTTAGGCCACTTCAGTCTCTGCTATTGTCAAGCGACAGTCATGCGCCTCCTCAGATTTAAATAGTCATTTCACCTCCGAGACACGCTCACTAACCTAAAGTGATGACTCCTTGCACCAACTTTTACTTTATGTCGTTGTTTACCTTGGCTGTGGTAAAGAAAAGCTGAGAGATTCAGCTAACCGCTGTGCTGGACATTTAGATTTGAAACTGACTCGCCTGCATTTCTTTTTGTGTTTGAATGGAAAATGACAGCATATGCTAAAGTAAGCAGGAACTGAGATTGAGAGTGTGTTGAAAGGAAGCTTTTAAAGAACATTTTTAAAGGTGTGTGATGGCCAAATTGCTACGTGGAGTACTGGTTTACAATTGGCACAACCAGAAATCTACTTACCGAGAGGAGTTTCTGTGAGACGCTAATGGAGTTTCATCTTTTATGCTTCACTGCTTCAACACATTTCACTACTCAAGTTGTGCTCTGGTGGAATAGAAACAAAAGGCATCTACTTGGGTTGCAGCTACTTGAACATTTAGGCCGGAGCAAGTCCAGTCAACTTTATTTATTCATATGTTAACCATAATCAGTTTTAAGAGGCAATTTTTAGAAAAGTGCAAACAGCAACTATAGATTATCCAAAACAACAAATGCGGAGTATTAAACAAGTGTATAGTTATCGAGAGAAAAATAAATGCATTCAATTAGCAAAAACACAATAACATGAAATTTAGGTTTCGTTCCAGAAAACTTTGACTGTGACAGAAAAAAATCAGATTTTGAGTTGATTCTCAGTAGAAGCAGATCTTTACTTGAACCGCCTGAAGGTGCGCCTGGGATTTATTCAGTAAGCGTTAAATCGATATTTTAAAACCAATTTTTTGTTTACATGGACGTACGCTCAGAGCTTTTAGTTTTATTCCATAGCCTAGCATCAGCCTTTTCTCTTACATGAAAATGTTTGGTTTGATAATCCAGGAAAAGCGAAATAATCTAACATACTAGAAGTGAGAGCATAAAGTCACCTTTCTAAGATAATGGCCTAAGTCATGTTTTGCCACAAGTTAGGGGGGAAGGCGAGGGGTTTGCCTAAAATACCTTTTGGAAAGAGAAAGGGCTAAGCAATTTTAAAGATGCTGACGGTAGAAAAAGATGAGCTTTTCCTCTCTTTTTAGTCCAGATTCTCAAATGATTTCATATTAAACCTGCGAGAGATCGGCACAGTCCATCAAACTTGAATTGATAAGCTAAAGGAGTCTGTCCAGCGTGTTGGTTGTCTAAGTGTGCTTGAGATGCTGCATGTCTCCTCATACTAGTATTTCTCAGCACAGCATGCCGCTTCTGTGCAAGTGGCGCTCTCCATCTGCTTTTGACTCGCTGCATGTTTGTGTGAGCAGAGCAAGAGATGTCGAGTGTCTTTGAATAAACGAATGAAGATGGGGGTCTTTTATATTCGGAGTCTCCTCCCTCTTCCCTCCTCTTGTTTTTTTCTCTGCTGTAGTTTGGTGTTTAGTGAAAAGCGGCGCACAGTTGGCCCATGATTTTAGGAACAACATTCTAATACTCGGCATAGAGAAGGCTCCATAAGCAATTCTAAAGGATTTTATAGACGGAGCGAAGCAGATGCCAATTTAAAACATATTGCTAGGAGCAGTAGGACCTCTCTTTTTCCACTGTAACCAAGGACGTTTGCAGAATAATACTCCCACGATTTTACTCCCTCTATTGTCAAAATATCCAATAAGGAAAAAATATTCCATGGGAGTAAAGGGTTTCTCATAAATCACATGCTGTGTCTAGTTTTCTTTGTATAAACAAGTGACTCAAAGTCTGTAAGTTTTGATTCTGCTCAGAAATTGCACAAATCAACTAGTTTCAATGCTTGCTTGCGTTGCAGAGTCACCTCCACAAGCGGCCTAAGACGTCCACCGCTCAGGTCAGCACTTTTCTGTTTTCTTCTCAGCAACGTTTCATCTGTTGCCGAGCAAATTTCAACCTCTCATTTATGCCTCATCTCCTTCAGGCCTGCACTCTCACAGAGCTGGATGAGAAGATTAGCGCGGTGAAAGCGGCGCTCCTCAAGAGGGTTTCTGAGTTTGGGCCGGGATACGGGACCGATTGTCCATTCTGATGCACGTCTAAGCACAATAAAACCAGTCAAGAATTCAACATAAGCATTGTGTGCCTTTTTGTCAACGCTCGCCAAGTCATCAGACACGTCAATAACTTTTAAACACACGCTGATCCGAATACAGTTTGTCCTGTTTATTCTTACGACCTGTTTATTGCTCTATTCTTTTACCACCATTAGATCCAAATCACAAATATGCAAATGTATAGATTTAGATTCACTTGCAATACATTACAATCAAATAGTTTGATGCTAATTTGAATACATGCTGCTTAATTTAATTATAATAACACAACTACAAAAGCTAAGCACATAATTAAATTGGAAAATGTTATCTTTCTAAGGAGACCCAGGTGATGGTAGAGTCATTGACTTTGCAGCAATCCCTCATTTTACAGGTAAAAAATTGCTGACATTTGTGTTGAAGTGAAGTTTTTACACTAGATCCACATACTTTATGTACTTAGTTATGTGCTACCATATATGGTGGTGATGGCTTGTGTTGGGGCTTTTGGGGATTTTTGTATTTCTTTTTTCTTACTCAGGAAAAACAAAGATATGAGCTACGAATTAGGAATACACCGATTTTCAGTTTTGTTGGCTGATCATCGAAATTTAAAGAAATCATGTCTGACAATTTCTAATTTGGCTTTTTTTTGTTTGTTCATGTCTCTAAACTTGCTCCAAATATAGCGACAGTCACTAAACTGCGTGATTTGTTAAACCGCACATGCTGAACAAAAATGGACAGTGACTGATTTTCAGGCCTTTGTAGAAGTGGATAAAATTGTTTTTTCATTCATGTATCGCCCGATCATCCAAAATTAAGAAACCTATTGGTACACCTATACTATGAATACAATTGTCAACTTGAAAACATTTTTATCATTTAAGTTTTATTTTTCATGATTATGAATTCCTGCATTCTGTCAAATGCTAGAATGCACCACTTAAAAAAAAATACAGGAGCACTTTTAGTTGGAGTTTAACATAAAGCCAGTTAAACTTCTGGTGTATTGATCAGGTTATCACCTCCTTTTGGTGTCTATGAAATTAATTAAAGCTGTACTAGAAGGGCTACAATTGATCAAACCCAAAAGCAGCAATCATTTCATAGGAGGGGGCCACTAGAATATTTCCCTTCTCTTATTTCCCGAAGTTTCACATTTGCCTAGAGTCAGTGTCACTACTGTCATCATGAGGCGATAGCTGGTCGTCCTTTGCATTGGTATGTTCTACCAGAGGACTTGGTGTTATTCTCAGCTCTGTTTCAAGAGATGAGAAGAGTTTCAAGAAGACAGGGACGTAACTTTAGGATAGTTACCTCCTAAAGTCACCAGTGTGAATGGTTCTGACCAAACAATCAGAAAAATCCCCGAGAGATCCATTGGCGGGAATACTACTGCACCATGTGGAGTTCCTGCAATTAAATGTTGGAGAAATGGTTTGGTCTAGCTGTATCACTGATTTTTTGTGGAATTATCCACCTCCTCTGTAGCTGGATAGTTTTCTTTTCTACCAAACATTGTGGCGTCTTTGACCTCCAAACACATGACAGTCTGTATCAGTATATTCACTTATTTTGTTATTGAGCTCTGATGCATCATCAAAGGATTTCCCTCATTTTTCTTTTTCTGTAATTGTTCTCTAAATAGATGTTTTTGCTTTTCTTCTCTGTGAGATAATTGGTATGTCTAATTTAACCATAATTTAGGAGTGAACGATGTAATTTGATAACCGTTTGCTTTCATATTTTAGTCAGGTTACCACTAAGCAATCTAGAAATAATAGTAAAGTGTATTATTATTATTAATATTATCATAATAGATGCAAAACCTCTATGTAATTTATTTTGAAAGCTTCAGGTCTTGTTTTGAATTGAAGCGTCCGTCCCTTCAAATTAAGTTATTTTGTTGGTTTAAATAGAAACTGTATCAAACCAAATTATAATGCACCTTTAAATAATTCTGAAAATGTTTTTTTAAAAGCAGAGGCTTGGTAATTTAATCTTCGGCAATGATGGGAAGGTGTGTGGGCGTGTGCGTGAGTGTGTGTGTGTTTGTAATCGAGACGAACCTCTGTGAGAGAGCACCTGATTTATCTTCCCGACCGCTGTGTGACGATGATCACCCCTAATGGTTGTCATTATAACAAATGACCTGATTACTGCAACTCTGTTTGGAAAACATACTGGAGACCCAACAAACCAGCATTAAATGGGACGCCGCTGCGTTTGACACTGTGACATGTACATAAAAGGCTTGTGCGCACGGATTTTTCGCTGAAGGAATAATTATGCGTTTCCCCTTTATGAGAAAACCTGAAGAGCTGCTGCGTTTTGGGAAAACTTGTCTTTGATTTGACAGTTTCATATTTATTTCTTGCGTTGGAGACATGTCTGTCTTTTAAAACTTCGTAACCCTCATTAAAGCTCACTTTCAATTTTCAAATTAGACATTAGTTTTACATTTAAAATTACAATACCTAAAAGAAAAAACAGCGAATGATGTAATGGCAAAATGATGGAGCTTTGTTGTGTTATTTTATTTTTGCATTACCAACTAAGATATTTACTTTGCTAAAGAGCCATTTGTGAATCCTTAGAAATTGAAGACATTCAAAGGAAGTTCAACATGATCCATTGTACTGCTTCAATAAGGGGTTTGTGTGGAACTGCTAATGGTGCATACGTAACACCCACTACAATTATTCTAAACGCTGTGCACAAAAGCCTGAAAAAGGTAGTTGTTTGGCTACGTGACTCCAAGAAACCACTCTTTTCTAAAGTTGTGAGCTTTGGAGATTGTTTTCTCCTCCCTTGATCTGCTGCCATGCTGTTTCTGTTCTCTTGTCGTTTATAATGGCTTACCAAAAAAACATACTGTACGTTACAAATTAAACACATTGACCAAAACCTCAAATCTCATCCCGTCATGTTCAGGTGTTGGTTATGATACAGCACTTTTCATATAGTGCAGGCATATTGGGATGAAGGATGTGGAATATTTTGTGTTCAACTGCATCCGGATGAGTTGAACTACCTTTGCTGTGACGTCACTGTCTCATTTGATTTGTTTTCCATATCTTAGTTGCAGCAATCTAGGGATGAAGGTTCAACTCTAGCCGTGGGCCCCCTAGTGGCCAAATAGTCATTTGCTTGAACAGAATGATTAGAGGCGTAGTTTTTCAGCAGCTTGTTAGCATAGCATGTAATAAAGTAATGAAACGTTTTTTTCCATATTTGAAGTTTGAATCGCGACTGAGAGCTATCCCCAGAACATACACTGAAATTTTGTGATTTCTTTAATAATTTTTTTATTGTGACATAATATAATTGCTGTAAATGCAAAAAATGTTTGTGGTCTTAAAAACTGTAACAAGATCTACATGCACTTTATTCCAATCAACATAGCAGCCATTTAGCAGGTTAGAGACGTTTATTGCAATTGTTTGATCTTTTAAGTATATTAGGAATGAAATTAAAGGTTTGTTCTTCATACAGTTTTGTAGATACCAAGTGGTTCAGTGGTGCAGTAAATGCACCAAGTAAAATATCCCTTGTGTCTGAACTGGATCTTTTCACGACTGTTCTGATCGCGTTTCACTTTTATCCTTTGGTTTTTGTGTTAATCACTCCTTTTTGAACTGGAAGAATTTCTCTTTATAACATATGAAAGTGCACATTGGAAAAAGTAACAAGTTCATGAAAGTATAAAAAGTACATTATCTCAAGTACATTAACTCTCTGCAACCCAGAGTGATTTTCAATGAATAGACATAGCAAAGGCAGTTGTTTTCTGTCTAAACAGCATAAGATTGTTGTTGATAAACCAGTGGTGAAAAAGACATCTACATAGGACATATATTGATGTCTCAATGCTAACAAATTGCTAACCAAGCCTACCTTTCATAGTCTTTTGACCAAATTTGGGGGGAAAAAGTACTTTTCGTTGTATTTTTGGGTATGTTTGTGGGAGGCAAGTTTCTCAGAAAAGAAAGAAAAACCTCATACGCTGAGCGTCTTTAAAAAAATGCAAGTGATTAACTGCAAAATAAAGACATTTGGAATATATCAGTTCATAAGCCTGGCTCCGGTCAATATCTTTGATTCAAGCAACTCCTGGGAAGTTTGTGTTTTGCTAAAACTTGTGAAAGTCTTTCTAGTGACTGAACGATGCTGAAGGTGTGACAAACTGACATGTACAGAGAAGTCCACCCTTCTCGCGTCTTCAGAAATTACTGTAACTCCCCTTCCTCCTCTTTGTTTTCGCTCTTTTTACATCATGTCACAATTCATTTCAGACTTGATTGATGGAGTGACCTGAATAAGCCAGAGGATCTTGCATTGTGATTTATTTGGGAAGAGAGTGGGGGGAACTTTGAGGGGGAAGATATTTCATTCTTGAAGCGGAAATTAGGAAGTTTCTTTTCACCCCGTCTTTCAGGTGTACCCCGCTTGTTGACGGCTCTGTCCGTCTCTTGCTCATACAACTGGAACCCTTGGCGCAATGAAGGGGCCACAATGTGCAGAGAAGGGGAGGTGGGAGGGCACTTAAGCTCTGTCGATATGAATGTGGGGAGAGGGTTGGGTATTCTCATTGTTCCCTGGAAGCTTTTGTCTCAGACACAGCCCCCTTATGAGGGTTAATGAGGACAAATTGGTCTGAGTGTAACAAATGGATTATGGAGCGGGACAAAAGCTTGTATTTGGTGTGCTGCTTTTGTTGGGATCCACCCATCATCTGCCTACTGAGCCAAACGTGCAGAGAAGAGCCTGCAAGGACATGGATTGCTAAATATCTTATGATTATCTGGTCCTAGTGTGAAGATACACTTTGCAGGATACTTTTTTTAAAAGTTAGATTTCATTAAAATGTAATACACAGCAATGTGGTAAGTTTTCCCTGATTCCTCCCGATGTTGCTGATTTCTTAAAGTCAATATGTCGACATTAATTTCAGTGGTTAGTGCTCCAGGGTTGGGTAGGCATAGCGTATCCTGTTAAAACCACAATGAACCACTCACTTCCTATTGACTCTGTAATTCCTGCCTGTCAATCAGTCCCCTCTTCTGCTCCGTGTCTTGAAATGTACTTGGGAAGCTCGGTAAAAAAGACACAGAGGTGTTCCTTGTCTTCTGTGCGTCCAGTTGTATTTTTTTATTTTATTTTTTTTGTGGGGTCGAAGGAGAGGATTCATATCCATTCATATCTCGCAAACTCTTAATGGGCTCCAAGCCCTCCAAAAAGAAAGCTCTTTCCTGTGACTAGTCAGCTCCAGTCTTTATTCATCTGTGGCTCCGTGTCAAAAAAGACTGTTGCTCGTTTGTGCCCCGAACAATGAGGAACAAGGCTGAATCTCTGGCTGGGAACAAAAGATGGAAAACAGGCTTTTCACTCTGCAGAACATTAGATTCTGACACATTTTGCCATGGCAGTTTTTTTTTTCCCTCCCCATCCTGAGTGCTCTGGCTCCGGTCTTATAAAGAGACCACCTGTTGGCAACAAGCCCGTTCTTCATTACTGACAGGCCTATTATCGCAGGATGAGGAGCACCACAGGCTAACTTTTTTAAGTTAACCCTGCTGCAGTTTCTAAACCTCGCCAATTGGGAAGCACAGATTACGTGATAGCACTGGAAAACCTATTTCTGCTCATAATTTTGTATGTTGCGCATGAGTAAGGGCTGTGAGGGAAGTACTTCATTCATGTCCTTGTTAGGCACAAATGTTACAAACCGTTCGCCTTGGCTGTGGACAGATTAAACCAACTACAGGGAGGGATTCTGAACCATTTTCAGGAATTTTGTGAGTTTTTTTTTTTTTTTGAAAACATCAAAATTTGTTTTTAGTGTTCAGTATACAAAATAATTAATATGCCTTGCACTTTTTTTTATCACTTTATTATGTTACAACTACAGACTTGAGTATGTTTTGTGTGGATTTTACCATATGTGATAGACCAACAGAAAGCAGTGCCTAAGAGTGAAGTGGAAATATTAGGTTTTTTTGCTTTTGTTTTTTACAAATAAAGAGCTGAAAAGTGCGGCGTGCAATAGTATTCAGCCACTTTTGCGTCCATATTGGTTAACATAGCTTTTGCTCCAATTATAGCAGCAAGTTTTTTCTGTGATATGACTCTGAGTTTGCTGAACATTGACTTTTAATTGCCACTGATTCTTAATTGAATTGTGATAAATTAATCTGCATTGATTAAAAACATACAGCTCTGGCTTCCACCACTTATATCTGACCAGTATTTCCTCTGTCATGTTTGCTGTGTCTCCCCTATGGGCTGTGACACACTGCAAGAGAAGCTCTTATGTTTATTTTTATTTTTCCATTCTTTTCATGAATTCTTCTGTCAAGAGACGCCCACCTGAGCCACACATGTCTGCAGCTCCTCCTGAGTTACCATCGGCCTCTTGGCTGCTTCTCTGATGAATGTTCTCCCACAAATAGGTGCCACATTTTTTAGATTTTTATTTCCTTTGCAAAAATGGAAAGTTCTTTTCTGCCGTATTATGTTGGGAATAATGCAGCATATAAAATCCAGTTAAAATATATCAAAGTTTGCCTAAAAAACAGTTTACATTTACTTTTACAAGACCCTGAAAGTATAATAAAAAAACACCATGATGAATGTATGACATAATCAAGCATGTAGTTCTGTTTTGAACTGATTCTCATAAATACAGTCTGACGGGAAATAAGACAGGGTTTTTTTTCTTTTTTTTTTGTCTGATTGTGTGAAGATTTCAGGGTTAAATGATTTGTTTATGTAGCTCTGAAAACCCAAAGATTTCTATTGTGGCAACCATAAAATCTAGAGTTTGGTTGAGGCATCGGGGAAACGTGAAGATTGCTTCCTCCTCTGAAAGGCAACTTTAAAAGCAGCAAATATCTTTATAATGCTCATGTCAAAGTATACCCAGCCCAGTTGTTGCTTATTCGCAAACATCCAGGCGAGTGGGAGGGGACGCGTGCACCTGTGAGCATCCCACAAAACGCAGACAACACAAGAGAGGATCCCCCTGCAGCCCACAGGCTTGCGACAAGAGGCAGTCAGCTGTGCGCTGTGGCCCTGCTGCATGGTCTCCAGGCACTCTGGAGTTAAATGTTCCTGTGATATTGCCAGGAGGGAGCAGCGGGAGTTGAATTCAGGCAATTACAATCAAGTCAGGGCATAGTTAGTGCGTGGGCCCTGGCAGCACCTGAGCTGGATGCTGATGAGACACTTAGCCCTAAACCCTCATGCATTGGCCCAGGCACTGCGTCGAGCGAGCTCCCCCTCCTTCCTCCCCAGCTCCCCCTCCTATCCCTCTCCTCCCACAGCAGCAGACCCCCTACTGGACACTTCCACTTCCCTTCACCTCATTTAGGCCTCTAGAGCTCTCTCACCCTCTCCCTCTCTGGCCCTCACATTGCAATACTTGGGCTTTATATAGGTGGCGTGGAGTACTGCACTCAATCACTCTTCATTCATTCACACTGTACAATAATAGACTACTACTTCGATATTGTCCTTCAAGCACCTGTGCATAGCGGAGCGTCGAACCTGTGCTGTGTCATTGCAAGTTCTTGAAATATGTGAAGAGTTACTTCTCCTAAATGCATAAAAAAAACAGCAGAAAAATGTAGAAAAGAGGAGCCTTTGATCATTTTAAGATTTATCATGGTGTGTAGTGAAAAGATTTTTCTGAAGACTCAACCTGCACATATGTTCATTTGAGTACAGAACTGCGTTCCCCACCTGATGCATTATAGCAACAGAAAGAGATTGAGCCGTGTCACACCGCTTGACGGTTTAACATGCTGTCGCGCTACAACTATAAACGTTATTGTACTTTATTACGATTTTATCTTATAGACCAGCACAAGGTCATGCATCATGGTGAAGTGTTTGCAAATAAATATCTAAAAAGTGTGGCTTTTATTTGGCCTTTCTAAGTCACTATGAAGGAACAGTTTTTGGTGCCATTACAGGTGCAACGTTTTGGACTATTTCTCTACATTTAGAAACTGAACATGTGTCCCTGTTTGGCTTTGCAAATTATCTCAAGCTCAGCTAAACTGGATGAAAGGCATATGTGAACAGCAATTGGATTCAGCTCTGGATATGAACTTGGCCGTCCTGTCACATTTCTTTTTAAAATCTAACAAATTAACAAAATATCGTATCTTTTTACATTTACAGTCGATGTCTGGCTAGTAGGTAGAGATATCCATGTTTTCTTCTAGGATATCTCCATTTACCTAAATCCGTCTTCCTACAACTTCCCTGTTTCTGCTGAACAAAGGTATCTGAACATTGCTATGCTGCCACGGTGCTTCTTATCCTGATAGTTTTGTGACACATTTTGCATCTATGTCAAATAACTCCAATTTAGTCTCATCTGATCAGGGTCATTCTTCTACGTTATTGCTGTGTTTTCTTCATGAAGTGTGGCAAACTTTGAATCAGGATTATTCTTACCACTCTTCCATAGTGATTTATGGATTGCATGACTAAGAGATTATTCCACCTTTGCTGTGAATCTCTGCAGCTCCTCCAGAGTGACCATCTCTTGGCTGCTTCTCTTATCAACAGTTAATGGTCTTGTGTTGGTAGGTTTGTAGCTGTGCCATAGTTTTTTCATTGGCAAATGAGGGATGTGCTCTGAGAGATGTGCAAAACCTTGAATGTTGTTTTTATTCCTAAACCACAACCTGACCTGTCTTGCATGCTTCTTGGTCGTTATGATTTTGTTTGTTCACTAATTCCAAAATGTCTTCTAGGGGTATTAGAATAAACGGGGGTCAACACAGAAGCACGCCACTCTTTACAGGTTTGTATTTGTAAAAACGGACATCTGTAAAACATGTTTATGGTCCTTCCGTGTCACACTTGCGTGTTGCTTCGTGTTCGTCTCTTGTATAAAATCCCACCAAAACCCATTGAAGTTTATCGTTGCAGTGGGAGAAGATATAGGAGTTCAGTAGGTAGACATAATTGTGTGCAGCACTGTGTTGTCAGTCGCAGGTGTCGAAGCGGCATGTCTCACCTGAGGCGCTATAGTAAGAGAAACAGAGGAGTAGTTCTTGAAAATCTATGACCCAAGAATATGGAATCAGGCACTACAGCAGCCACACTCTTAGCCCCTTTTTTCCCCTGATAAGATGCTCTCAGCTCTTTCTGAGGGAAAGCCTCCTGGTTCCCGCCCTCTCTCTGCCACCACACTTTGCTGAAGTATCATTAAGGTTGTAAAGCACAGGCTTACACAGAACTTGGATTGCTACAGATGTATAGATTCGTAGGTAAAACACATGATGTTTTGCATGGGAAGATCTGAGGGTGTTATCTGAAATGAGGGGGCCATAGGAGAGATTTCACTCGCTGCTTCGTCTATTCTTTCTGTGTGCATGCATCTTTCATGTGTCACTTTAGTGCTATTTCTTGTGAGATTGCTAGCTTTGCTCCTCAATCTACTACCATTGCCCATGTGTGGCAGTGCTTGTTAGTTAGAACTGGACGTAGTATTTGGCAGATCCGAGGGTAAAGGTGGGACAGCCCTTTCACAAATTTTGCCATAATGGCTGTCTTTTGATTTTTCCTGGACTTTGAAGACTAGCAGGGATTGTCTGTTTGAAATTATTCCATTTTGGCGGCGAAAAAAGAAAATGGATTGTGCTGATCCTGTTTTGTTCCTGTGGTAGGGGACAGAGGGAGGATGTGGGGGGGGGACGGCTGCAGTATTATCCCGAGCTGACACGGGTGGCGAAGAGGCAATCACAGTGGGCCCTCGCTCTGACAAAAACACTCCATCTGCAAGGAGAGGAGGAAATCATACCACAATGATGTCTGACTCTTCTGCCTCACTCTGGCAGCTGGGCCCTGGGACCCGCGGACTGGCAACCGCCTCCACAACGGCTTCTATACAAACACACAAACACCACACTACTAAATCAGCAGCTGTAACACACAAAAGCAATGCACCTGCCTTTACACAACAAGAACAGAGCCTATCTTCGGTCTAAAAGTTTCTTTGACTGATCAAACTAGTTAGAATAACAATTTCATTAGTGATACTGTCAATATGTTGTTGATGCTTAAATGTGGATGTTAAGAGTAACTGTAGAATTATGTTTATTTTAAGATTTTAAGCCCACACTGATAAAACTATCTTTTAGAATATAGCTAAGAAAATTGGTGGAAAAATATTTATGGTTTTTACCAGGGTAAATTGTAATCAATATTTTTGGGTAGAAGTGATGCAGGTTCAACAACTACAAGATTATTTACTCAAATTAATTAATTTGGCTTACAAAATAGTCAGGATCCAATTCGTTGTATTGTTTTTTTTTACTTAAAGCTTAGAAAGAACAGTAAAATTTTGACTCATTTTTAGTCATAAAATTAAAAAATTGTACCCCTTAAAATTGTAAAAAGCGTTTTAACCTCTTCTGTGACAATCCTCAGCTAATATGCGCCATTTATCAGCAACAACAGCATCTTGTGTTAGGAAGCTCCGCTAGCTAGCATGTTTAGCATTAGCTTTAGCGCCGTGGCTAAGCTAGCTTAAACCAGATGCCTAAAATTGTTGTTCTTACACAGTAATTTCCTCAATCACATCTTCCAACATATTTTTCTAATGGAATATGCACTCATAGTAAAACCTTTGTAAGCATAAGTAGCTTCACTGTTCAGCAAGTCTTACAACAAAACACTCAGTACTCATTATTTGTGTTGTTAGGCATTAGAGTCAAGATTTTAACAATATCTTTGTTACTGTTAATATTTTGTTACTTCTTATATCGATAAAGCAAATGCTTCACAAATTACATATTGTATTTTAAGAATCTAATCAAAGGCAAACATTTTTGTTCCAGGTTTGACTTGCTTTCAGATTGAGGTATTTATTCTTGAATATTTCTTTGGCTGTCAAAATTTAAAAAAAAATTTCCGTTTTAAGTTTTAACAAAAAGAAAATAATTGTCTCATACTCTGCGTTAAATGATCTCTGTAGAGTGCAAAATCCTCCAAATCAGACATAAACAAAGTATTTGACATTTTAAACCACAGATGATCAATTGTAGTCCAAGCTCATAAGAAAAGGTCAAATAGGTTTTTAGCTTTGTTCTGGCAAGTAGCTACGAATCAGATGCTAACTTTAGCTTTCTTAGTCAGTTGAAATATTCTCACACTGTACCTTGACTGTCACGGGTTTTTTCTTTTGCATAAACAAACTACTGTACTGCAAAAACACAAAATCTTGCCAAGTATTTTGGTCTAGTTTCTTGTACAAATGTCTTGGTACACTTGAAGTAAGATAAATCTAACTTGCAAGTCACTAATGTGAGTTATTCACAATATACTAACTCACAAGATATAGTTTTAAGTCAATAATTCCTCAATATTGATGAAAGAATTTACTACTTCACCGGCAGATTATCACACTTATAACAGGACATTTTTTACATAAGTAATATAATCTGCCAATGGAATTAGTACTTTTTCATCAAAATTAAGGAATTATTGACTTAAAACAAGCTCCTAATTATCTTCATATCTTGTAAGATAGTTTTGTTTTTTTCAAGAGTACTAAGATATTCGCACTGGAAACTAGAATAAAGATACTTGGTAACATTTTGTGCTTTTGCAATGAGTAATTTAAAAGTGGTTCTTCCATGATGAGGTCATCCACTGCTGTTGGTCAACCTGAAGACACCTTTATTAGTAAGCACTGTCTATTAATTTCAGGACAACTCCAAAACTACTTTCTTTTGAAAATAAGAGCCTCATACATAAATCAATGATTTGTAGTTTTAAGAACTCACATTCAAATCTGGGGTCACAGTAATACCTTACATTACTATTATTTCATGGCAGAAAATAGGCAAACTTACTTGACTAGAATTGCAATTATCAGGACATTTTATTTTGTTTATTTCACATTTATTACAGCAAGAACAAGACATAAAATAATTCTACATTGAAAAAATAATTCTCTTCAGGTCTGGATCCTCTAGCCACAGGCTATTTTCACAATATTACGAGATCCCACAAGTGAATATTAATTATTACTCAGAATTTTAATTATTCTCATGCTTTGTATTCACTACAATGTTAGGTTTTTGTGTGTGATGCTTTAATTTATTTGCAGAAAACAAAGATAATTTGGAGGTGAAGGGCACAGACGCAGCAAGAAAAATAAGCATGTTGAACGACCTGTTAGCATTCTGTAGTGTCATCTCCTCCCCTCTGTGGCCCGTACCTGGGGATCAAACGCACCTCTTTGTGAGTAAGGCCTGACCCCCCGCTATTAGCAAACAGAGAAGAGCCCAGCTGACACCACTCTTGAGATGTGCCATGTAGACGGAGGCCTGTGATTACGGCACAATCCTGAGGAGACAGCCCTCCACTTCCCTCCAGCCCCAACCTCAGCTACGCACACACACACACATACACACACACCCGCGCACGCAAAATTCACCTGCCTCCACCCCCTCCTCTAATACAGACTCACCCACCTCTAAAATAAATGTTAATCTCTCTCCCAACTGGCTGCTTCTGAGCCCTCGTTGACACATATAGAGCCATCCCTTAGCCATGAATAATCAATGAACGTATTGCCATAGCAGGTCATTTCTGCTCGCCTTTACAGCTGCAGATTAGAGATTGGATGTTTTAAATTCTGTGGGGGGAAGGAAAAGAGAGTGCGCCACATGTTTCTTTTTTTTTCTTAGATTTTTTTTTTCTCTGTGTATTTTTTTTAGTGTGGATGGAGAAGCCCACTCTGAAATACAACGTGTCACAGAGGAACATCGGGGCTCCCGGGTGCCTCCGTAGTGCCACATGAAAACCAATGAAGGTAAAGGCAAGAGTGGGGATTAATTTGTTGTGTGAGAGGCACAGGCTCAAGTGGGTCTTCCAATAGCAAATTAGCAAACCCTCATTTCAAAAACCCTCATACATGCTAGAGAAGCGTAATGCACAAAAACAAACAGCATGCACATGCATTCAGTGTCTTCCTTCAAGGTGAAAGACTAAAGACCCACTTTTTTTATTTTACTTTTGGGAAAAATATTTCCTGGTTTCTCTTGTCTTTCTCACACACACACACACACACACATACGCAGGCACACACACGCACAGACAGAAAAGGAAACTTCAATTTTATCTGCAGGGGCAGAAATCAATCTCACATCTCTTTAGTTAATCCGCAATGACTCTCTACAGATTCTGACACTAATAAGGTATTGAGCAGGTGAGGCCAGGGTCTGAGGAGGAGAACAGAAGGAGAGGCCTGGAGACTGGGGCCCCGACTCGGCGGCTGGCACCGTTCCAGCGCAATTACGAGAGTTGTGTATGGGAGAGAGGCAGCGGAGATAGAAGGCAAGAGAGGGAGGAGGAACAGAGGAAGAGGGAGATAGAGGAGCTGGTGGAGGCGGAGGGAGGGTTGAGGGGGTTGGAGGAAAAAAAAAAAAAGGAGGAAAAAAAAATCGATCCCATCTGTGGTATGATGGTTAATTAAAGCAGCTCTTGAGCAGCCCAAGGATGAGAGGCTTGGCTGGGCTCCTGGAGGCACAGCTCTGATTACTCACACAGAATGGATGGTTTCTTAGCAAAGAAAGGAGGAGGCCAAGAGCTGCCTGGTGGGGTGCACAGACAACGTCAAGGAGGAGAGACATGTGCACACGTGCAAATGGACCCATGTACAAACTCATGCATGCATGTTTTCAGTTGCAAATGGCGTGCAAATGTCTGCCGCAAAACATCAGCGCGGGCGCCGTCGGCACAAACCTAAACAGATGTTTCAAGATAAATATGGAGGGAAATCAAGCAAAACAAGCTAAAACAGATTATTAAGAAAAAAAATTTACTTTGTGCAATGTTAGTTGCTCGTGTCATAACTTTTAGCCTAAGCAGACTAAGTCGGACAAGGACGCTTTAATATTTTAATACAAGTCCTTTCCGTCTCCTCGCTGTTCTCTGAATATTATATTTAGATAACCCCAAAACCAATTACTCCCTCCTCATTGACTTTCAAGGCTCTCTCCTCTTAAGAGGGCATGAGTGACAGCAGTAGCACTTTGGTGTGACCCCACCCCCCTATGGTAAGATTTGGTAATGCATAACATGACAAAAAAGAAATCTGCATTTTGAGTCTGTCAAGAGTAGGAGGAACACACTAACATGCTTTGGTAGGTTTGAAGAGATGTTAATGGTCAGTAGTGAAATTTTAAGTCGTACAATCATGTTTTTATATAAGCATGGTAACCATCGCTGTTACGATTGTTACCATGCTGTTAAAAAAAACCGGGGGGTTCTTGAAAGATGTTATGTAGATGCCTCAAAAAGAGTTCAAGCTGACATATAATTATACTCCCACTCTCAGAGATAGCTTATAATAAACCGCTAAATCTGAGGTGTATGAATTATGTATATGGCGATGATTTAATGGGAGCAAAACAGAAAAGGAGCGCGCGAGCTGATTGAGGCGTGCCACGTGGTGCATCACTCAGCGCCGTGTCTCATGGTACAGACGTCTGGGGTCAGGGCCCTGTGCTAATTGGTGTCGGGCCAAACGCTTGTGAGCTAAATGAGAAAATTACACGTTCCCGGAGGAATCAGCTGCAGTTGTCGGGGTGCCTTTTTTACAGTACGGCTGCAGTCTGCATCTGTGTGGCGGAGGCAGCCGGCTGGCTGCGTTCGCTAGAGTCGGGGGGGGGGCGCTGATTAGAGAGTGAACTTTAGTGCTTTAAAGGTCTGTCTGGAGAGTAAAGTTTAACAATCCAACCACGCCTGTCAGATATGAGAAAAATAAGCCAAACTGACCAAAGTTAGGAGACTTCTGCCGCATTATGCATTGAGTTCCACACAAATAAGGAAATTGGAATGTATATTATTACTGTCGGCATCAAAACCACATATATGTGGAAAATAACAGGAATTCAAGTAACAACAAACAATTATTTACCAAATATTAACTGAAGTCTTAGTTCTTCATCTTTATTGTTTACAACATGATGAAGTTTAAAAGTTTTAGACATATCTGGTGAAGTATAGTTTAGTTATTTCCTGATTAAGCTTCAGATACTGTTATTAGATGCAAATAATAGTTTAAACATACTGTGGTACAATGACTTTCCTACAGCGTGCCTCCAACCAGAAATACTTTTTTAAGTTATCCAAATTTTTTTAAAGATATAATGGCAAAAAAAAACAAACACCTGGTATAAAGTAGATTGAGCTTTTCAAATTTATGTTTAAAGGTTCATATTAGTTTTTTTTTAATTGAGGTTAAAGGGCTGAAAAACCAATCAGTCCTTTTTATTGTATTTGCTTACAAATTACAAGCAAAAGAAATTACTCTTCATACCGAAAATACTTCTCCAATGTTCCTTTCACAGGAAAATAGCCGTGCTGATGTTATATTTTTTAATATTAAACTGCATTAACAATCCCTTTTTGTAGCTCAACAAATCGTGTTTCTTTGCACACAAGAATAAAGGAAGCAAGTTAACCAATCCTTATGCACAAGTAAACAAGAGAATGTAAAATTTTGTTGTTTTTTTAACCAGCTTTTCTATTTTTCTGTTCTTAGGTTCAGAGTTCAATGTTTGATTAAGCTAACACATCCTTAACATGTATTGTATAACGTTTCAACATTTCAGTAGAAAAAGGTTTTTTGTTTTTGTTTTTTAAAAAGACCATTTTATAAAGTCTTTTGTTTTATTTTAGTACTTTTGCTAGTAAATAAAAAGTTGCACACCGTATGAAAGTGAAGAAGCAACACATCAAAGTGTCTTTTCTGATCCGGGGTTAACTGAGTTTTTGAAGGATGACCTAAATCTCCAACTTGTACTATCAGCTATCCACCTAAAACATGTATAACTTGATTTATTTCATGACACACCTGCAAAATGTCTCCTGTAAAAGCTGAGGATCTTTGCACAGGGAAATGTTTACTGAAATGCTAGGCTAATGTTAGCTTACTGTCTCTGTTTTGATATTACTCATTGATAATTAGGCTCAGAGCATCTCTTTGAGGTTTCAGTCGCGATGAATATGTGTGGACAGAACTTGGTGGCTAGGGTTTGAGCAAGAGAATAGAATAGAATAGAATAGAATTCAATTCAACTTTATTGTCATTGCACTGTCACAAGTACAAGCAACGAGGTGTAGTTTGCATCTATCCAGAAGTGCTCTACGAGATATAAATATTTATTTACAGATGTACAAGACTATGTATGTATGGACTATAAGGGGTTATAGCAAGAGATATAGATATTGTGTATAAATATAAATATGGGAGCTATATGCACAGATTATTCAGATTATACAGAATATATAAGAATGTTAGGGAATGGATTATAGATAAATAATGGCAGATAAAATTTACAGGTTGTATGTGTGTGTGAAGAAAACAGCAAGTGTTCTGCAAATGATTTCTAAAATGAATAACAATTAGTGTTACAACAACATGCTGATGCTCTGTGTTCAGGTCACTCTCTCACAACTGTCAGCTGATCCTTAGATTAACATGGACTTAAAATGAGTTGTTAACCCGGTTCAGATCTGGATTGGAGACCTGCTGGAGCAGATGATGGTTGCATCTTGTCTTGTGTGAATCATCTTCTTTTCTTCCTAGAAGACACAAGTCTGTCTTTTTTGTTGTTTTTCTGATTGTGGTGGTGGTGCATATCTGTAATCTGCTATTATTTGATTTCTCCCTGACCTACCTGCTCATTTGTCTCATTTTTAAGCAGACAACACTGAGCAATGTGTCTTCATCGTCTGGCACAAAGACTGGAAATGAGTGAAAAAGCAGCGAAATTCACTTTTAGAAAACCCTGCAAACTTTTGATCAAACAAATGTAGCTTATTTTAAAGCTGCGTATGAACATATTATGAGGTACTTTAAAACTTAAGCAGAGTATCAAAGTTGACCTCCAGGTAGAAATTACAAACCTTTACTTAATCTTTTTGTTGGAGAGCCATAGCTACCAGCAAAGGTCGTGGAGAGTTGATGTTTACTGTTTGTAGAAAGACCTCTTCTTAATGTTAAACTCTCAAAAAAGTTCTTAATGTTATTGTTCTGTTCTGTTTTATTCCACTTAAACCACTTTTTTTAGTTGTCGTTTCCATCTGTCCTCGTGTTCAGGTAGAGTTGTACCTGCATGTGTCATTCAGAGCCTGAGCAAATTATTCACTTCTAAACATAACATTCCTCCACTCCTCAGACACACCCAACAAACAGACCAGCCACAATGTGGACTATAATGAACCTCTCCTTTTGTTCTTTCCCCCTGTTTCTCCTCTCTGCTTGCTCTTTCTCTTTCTAACGCACTGGGCTCGTTTGGTGGTGAGTCCCGTTAATCTTAAGTAAACGCCATTAACTGTTTGCTCATATCACCCAAAGAAAGTATGCTGCAGCCTCCTTTGTCTCCCTATCAGTTGTTTTAAAAAAGGTTTGTGCCATAACGGCGTGGCCGGTCAGGGCCAGAGGCTTTGATGTGCCGTTTCATGTGAAGAATTAACTGAGCTGAACCCTAAAACCTGACCCTGAAGTTGCAATTTCAGGAGCTGAAGTGGTAAAATTATTTAAACTGCCCTCTTTCCTTAAAATTGAGACTTTACCATGAATTGATTCAGTAGTTACTCCTGGGTGAAATAGTTTTTTGAAACCTAAGTAATTTATTAGGCTTTATAGTGCAAAAAAAATGTGCAATTATGGGATGTTAAAGTACAGTTTAATGTTTGTGTGATTGCAGCAAATCACTATTTGTTGCCATGTCTGTAAAATTGATTAAAAGGTATGCTGCTTTTCTTTTCCCTTTGAAAGAATCACGACCAATGACATGCATTATTAATTACCTTAGAGTCTATAAATCAATACAAGGCATTGACGCCATTGAAGGAGCGTAACTGGGACAGGTTTTAATGATGAATGTTTAGAAATTCATTAACAAAATCTACTCATTTCTCTGACCTGTAGAATTGCATGCAACGTTTTAGTCATGCACTAAGAATCGACTAAATAAAAGATATTTCATTCACCGGTTAACTTAAAATGTCAGTTTAAAACCTTACATAAGTTTTTTTTGTTTTTTATATGCAATGTTGTTTTGGTGTGGTATGTTGAGTCATTGGTAAACAGCCTGTTAATCAAAGTTGAACTCCTCCTTAAATTGTCTACTTGTTTAAGAAACTAACACAGTTCCCCTGGCAGTAGTCCAGAAACTAACAACTTGAGCAAAATATAAATTCGTGTGATAAATTACATTTCCAGAAGTAACCCCCTTTTATCCGATTTTCTTTTTTAAAAGACTGGTGTTTAAAAACAGGAAAATTCCGGCAATTTGGGTACTAGAAATGGCTGATAGGTCAAAGCTTAAACAACAAAAATCGTAGTTTAAGCTATCAGTAACAACTGCGTCAAGCGGTGCATGGTGCAGTGGTTGGAGCTTCATATGCAGAGGCGACAGACCTCAACATGGCCGTCCGGAGGTCAACTCCCGTCCTCGGTTTCCTTAGCACATGTCTTCCCTCCTCTCTCTCTGCCCACTTCCTGTTTTACATTACTGTAAAATAAAAGCCACTAAAGCCAAGAAACAAATTCCAAGTTAATTCAACCAAAAAATATTTAATCAACAGAAGCAAAAGTGGTCTAAAAAACATTACACAAATGTAGAAATGTGGTTTAATATCTTCTTTTCCATAATAAACATATCCTACCTAGCAATGCGTAAACATGGACAAACTACATGGACAAGCAGTTATAGACAACGGATGGATGGTTTGTTAAAAAGAAATAAAGGTTAAACCTCTATTTACAGCAAAGAGTTGTTCTCTCTTTTTTGAATGTTAGTTACTTTAATCCTTATAAATGCACAAAATTTTAGCAATATTCAGAAAAATTGTATAGCAATTTTATTAAAGGACTATAGTCAATGTTTCAGTGTAAATTACAAGGAGATTATAGGTTTTCCTTTATCACGTCACATATTCTTTTGGTATATTACTCAGGTTTAAAGTCATGGTCATCTTTGAATATCTTTACTAGTTTATGTATTGTAACAACGTTTGCTCTTCCTTACTGCTTACAAACACATGAGAGCAACTTAGCAACTCCTTACTTACATTGACAGCTAAAGGAGGGTTTTCAGTGTCTGCAGCGTTCGCATCGACCTTATCTCCCTGTGTAATTCACAGCTTTTATGTTCCCAAACGCACACAAACACACCCACACCTCTGCACACCTCCACATGATCCCTTTTCTCTGTCAAAGGCCTCGCCCGTCATATTTACAGAGCGGAACAGCAACCCCACTGAACGTCACTTGACATTCAGGGATAAGAGACAGGCAGTCCAATGGCTGAGTGACAGGTGGATACAAAGGAAGGGAGGAAAGCTACATTGTTAGAGGGAAATGCGAGGGAATATCTGTCTGGTTTTGATGTAAATACTGGATTATTTTAGAATTTGCATCATTGTGCACTCTGCAAACACTGAGGCCGATTTCATATGGACGAGACTGTAACTTTTATAACTTACAATCCAATCCATAAAAGGTTGACCTCTCGGTGAATACATTGACTTATGGGAGATATAACAACATAACTCCATAACTAAACAGACACCGAGAGGCTATTAAATGTGTCCGTGACAGAGAAAAGCCAGGGACTGATTAGACGGATGAAATGCAACCAGACGACACCAACTTATTTAAGCGAATCGTTTGAAATCACGCTCTGTGAGAGTAGTTGGTGGGAAATGCTTTGTCAGAGCTGATTGTTTCCAACACCATGCATGTCATTTGTAATATTTAAACATAGAATATTCTTTCGCTTTCAGCAGCCAGCTTTGTATTCACATAGCAGGTGGTATTTGTTTTCCAGATTGTGCCTGTGTTTCACACTCTTAAGCATAGCTTGTATTACTTTTGTTTTACTTAACTTCACTGGGTACTTTTAGAAGAAGTTTTTTATCTCTAAAAATAAAATAACCTGGACAAAAATAGATTCTCAGTGCAGTTTTGAAAGATTTGGGCTTCATGCGGTTCCTGGGAGAAGCATTTCTGTTTATATCCACAAACTTCTGTGCATTTAGCAGTTGTTTTGTGTGATAGTGTAATGCAAATTAAAGCATAACGGTTGGGAGGCCGTAGAGTGATTCATGAAGTTGGAAACTGGGCTGCGAAGATACATAATCACAGCTGCAAATCTTTCAATTTGTCTACCAACTTTGATAATTCTGCTTTCAAGATCAAACCGATTGGTGGGATGGAAATAGATCAAGTTTTTGCATAGATTACCTATTGGACTTTAACTGGGCCATTTCAATACATCTATTTTGTAGCATCTTTGGGGCCTTCTACTGGAATTGTCCTATACTTAGCTCCACTCATTTTCCCAATATTTCTGACCAGCTTTCATGACACTGCTGAAGAAAAGCATCCCCGCAGCATCGTGCTGCCACAGCCATGTGGGATGTGGGGCGTCCAGGCTGACATGATTGTTAGTTTTCCACCACAGAGATTTGCACACAGGCCTAAAGGTTCATCTGACAGGAACGCCTTCTTCACCTTTTCCTTTGTTCCCTACATTGCTTTTTGAAAACGGTTATTTTACGTTTTTAATATCTTTCCTTCAACAATGACTTCTTACCCATCTTCCATAGAGGCCAGATTTGTGGAGTCCTAAACCGATATCTCCTCTCGGTGGCGTCTCCCACCTGAGCTGTGGAGCACTGCAGCTCCTCCAGTGTCACCGCAGGACTTCCTGCTGCTTCTCTGATCAATGCGCCAGTTAGCTAAGGTGTTCTGCAGTGTCTTGGCAGATTTGGCCTTTCTATTTTCAAGAAGTACCCTCTTTGCATTTTCAAATGTTGTATTGATCAATTTTACCCTGATCTGTCTGATGCGTTTCACTAAATGTGAACAAGTTCACATGGTATTTCCTGCTTTTAAGGTGCTGTAGACATTATATTTTATTTCCAATGAATCAAGAATTGTATAACAAAGCTCTTAAACAGAAAGGGTGATTGTTAGACGCTTAGATATAATTTGAATTTACTTCTGAAGACTCATTTATTTTGTTGCTTAGCTGTATAGTGACTAATTAAAGTCTGTTCTCTGAGCTACAGGGAGCCAGTGTAAGGATGGCTTTGACAAAATATTATGTTTATTGCTTGTTTCATAACTGGTGACTATATTTTGTTTTTATAGCGCAAAGCAGAAATGCTGTGTTGCTGAAATGTGTTATACAAATGAACTTGACTTGACTTATCCTGTTTCATCAGGTGTAAACTTAACTGAATATTATCAGGACCTTTGCTACCAAGACAACAATACTTCATTCAAAAGAAGAATCTGGATCTATTTATGTTAATTTAGGATCCTTTTACATTTAACCCACAAAATGGTACATCATTGTGTTAAGATTTTTGACAAATATTTTGCAAGCTGTTCATTTCTTCAGGTCTTACAGAAAGGGGGAAAAAACATACCATATTAGGTCAATATCATTAAGATGTTTATTAAGGATGAAAAAAATGTGTAAGTCAGACCACAAAAAAATTGCACTCTTCTCGAGATGTTTGATCTCCATTTTCCTGAGATTGCGCTAAGTTGATGCCACAGCCACATCCCCATTACTCCGGGGATTTCGGTGACCCGGGTGAGTAATGGCAGCAGTGCATTAGGAGAGAAAGGGAGAGAGATGTGTGATAGCCTGAGTTGTGAGTCAACATCAGAGGCCACAGGCTGACCCCACGGGGGATTACACACTCTGATTTAAGAGCATCTCTCTCCAGCTCCTCTCCTCGCTGCAGCTACCTCCTCGGCACATACAACACCCACATGATGCGGCATAATGTCCCAGATCACATGCACTCTCTCTTATCACACACACACACACACACACAGAGAGCTGTGTGGTTCGTTCTCGTTATACCCTTATTCTTAGTCCCGCTCCATCTTCTACTACAGGGCCGGGGCAGAGTAGGATCATATCAGGGTTCGTTTCCTGAGAAAGAGGGAGAGAGATCAGAGCCCCTGCCGTGGTAAGTAAATACAGCCTAATGGCCTCTGATTAATTCTACATTGCTCTCATCGGGCCAGTAAAAAGAGATGTAATGACCTGCATCTCTCTCCCTCTCCTTGCTTCTCCCTCGCTCTTCCCTCTGCCTCCCCCTCTTCTCTCTTTCTTTCTCAATTTCTCCCTCATTTGCTCAGCTTTTGATTATGAATTAAAAGGGATTGCAAATGGTATGCTGTCGGTTGGCCCCCTGATTGCCATATTTGATTAAGAAATGTCAGTGTGCATGTTTCCCATGCCCGTCTTTTCTTAGCCTTTCTGGTCGGTGTAACATTCACACATCCGCCAGAAACACAATAGCGAACTCAAGATTGAGCAAACTTGCTCTAATCAAACACATTCTTCCGTCTCCAATTTCTCTTTCTTTGCCTCTCTTCACTCTCTCTCTCTTTCTCTCTCTCTTTTCAACCCTCGGCGTGTTTTTTTTTTTGTAGCAGCTGTGTGACACGCCAACAAGGGAGAAATCACAGACAATTAAAGAATATTGAAAAAGGCAGGTAGGGAACAGACAACCTACGGGAACAGCTATTAAATATCCACATTGTTTTTTGTGTGTGTTTGTTTTGGGGGAAATGCTTAATCTGTTACCGTGTAATGTGGTCGCTAAAGTTATACAGTGAGATTTTGACTAGCGGCTTCCCTTAAACTGCATGAGACATTATATTTATATATTACCTGGGATCCATGGCAGCCTGGGAAGCAAAATGCAACCTGTTGGTTTAAGAATATGTTCTTTGAGCAGCAAATTTTTTATCTTTAATGGGTTTTTGCTGGTTTTAGCCATGTAATAAAGTTGGAGGCCGTCAGCCATGCTGGTTACAAATGGAAATTCACTGAGAAATCGGCCGGTCACTGGAATCGGCTGATTCTTCATGATCCTAATCAGTAATTGGCCGGTTGGAAACTCTAAATTGAATTTTTATCGCAATCAGTGAGGATGCTAACAAGTCACTGTAGCTATGTGACCAAATCCATCGATTGAACTGAAATGCACTTGGAATAAATAATCAGAATGTATTGTTTATTTGGACACAAAATGAATTAGGTTTATCGTGATGTGTGTTTGCATGCACCAGACTTCATTCAGAATAGAAGCACAGATATCTGCAGAGCTGTAAAATTTCCTTTAAAAAAGCCTAGAAGTTGTTTTTCCGTCTGTGCTGAACATAAAAACAAATGCAGTAGTTTTGTGTCTCCAGAGCAGTGTGACTGTTAGGCCATCCCCAGTTTTGACATCCAACTTTCAAGACGAATCAGACGCTGCGTATTGCTGCCTTAAGCTAAAACAAGCAGGAAGATGTGAAATTTGTTCAAGAACTATTTCTAAATGACCTCAGAATCACATATAGGCAAAGTTAAGTGTTTTAAAATAATTAAATAATTTGTCAGTCAGTTTATATTTGTGTATAATTAGACTCGCCTCTTCTCCGCACACAGTGTGACAACACCCCTGCGCCTGACTTAAATAACTCATGACCCACAACAGAAAGACATTTTTATACTTCCAATAAACAAATCAAATAACGATTTAACATATAATAATAAATCACAGATTCATATTGTTTTAGTATTCAGTTGGACGAAGAGACAGGAGGTTTTTTTCTACAACTACAGTTAATGCTCCATTTGTAAGTTCTTGGTCATTCAGAAAACTGCTCTTAAGATTTAACATTATTAGTAGGAGCCTCCTTGCATATGATGTTGTTTTCATGCAAAGCAATGATGGGTGTGCAAAAAGAAAAGAAAATCCACCACATCTTCCCTGTCTCTGTAGGAAATACTAGTTATAGTTGTGTATGTGGTCTCAATCCAACTCGTTCACAGTTCTGATCTCTTGATATGATTGCAAACTGACCGTTTTTGACTGCAGCACAAACACAAAGAACGTGAGTTGTTGACATAATATATTGTTTTTATCTCAGTAAAAGGACTTCCTTTGTGTTAAGAAGAATTTCATCACCGTGCTCTAACTCTAAAACAATGTGATTCGTCCCCACAAACCTGGACCTGAAAAGTTTCTGCTGCAGTGGAAATCTTTGGCCGTGACTACAGATGTGCGAGGATTTTCCTGATGAAATTCAACTTTCAGCATCGAGGCCTTTGATCTCATTTTCCCCTGACATGAGCAGAACACATGGCACATCCCACACCCAAACAACAAAAGGACCATCACAAACACTTTAAGACTGTGAACAACAAAAAGATGCATAGTTGAAACCTTTAGATACACTGCGTCTTTACCCATTTTATCTTCTCATGTAAGTCAATCAGACTTTAAATTTCCCGTTTTAGGTCAGGTGTGATGACCAAAATTATTTCTACTATAACCACTAAAATAATGAAAAGTGTTTTGTTTTTTAAACTGTTCTTTTCCTTTCTTTAGATTTAGAGGTTTACGTGGAATAAGGTTACCTTCTCTTGCACTGATGACGATGATGTCACAGTTTTTAAGTGCTTGATTAATATGCAAGATTTGACTTAATTAGAATCAGACTTGAATCTATGTGGAGGAAAAACTTCACGCTCACATCGTCATTGGGTGAAGTCATACTTTTTTTTTGGACAAAATCAGGTGAAGAATCAAGAAGAGAATTCTGTCCACCTGACTGGAGCATTATAACCTTCACATGTTCATGTGTTTGAATGGCTCAGTCAAAGTCCAGACCTAAATCCATCTGACAATCTGTAGTAAAAAAATTAAAGCTGTTGTTTTCAGTCACCTTCCATCCAATCTGCTTGTACTTGAACTATCTTATAAAAAATGTGCAAACAGTTTAGTGTCTCAGTGAACAGCTGGTATGAAGATAATATACTGGCTCACAATTTATTCAAAATTTGAAAATTATAAAATAGAACTCCTAAAGGCACTGTACCTTGAAATCGCCGGAGAATCCGAGAGTTCGAACTTCCTGCAGCCGATCTGAGAGTATGATTAGCTGTTTTTACTTTTTTGTCTACCTTTAGGTTTGGTTTAGGTGCTGATGTTTTGGAGAATCTTAAATAACCTGACATTTTTATGCTTCGTTTTAGGTGTAAATGTGTCGTCCAACTTCAATTTTGTTCCTGTATTCATCTCATCACCTATTTCCCGACTTCCCTCTCAGCTTAGATACCTCCAAGCTGGAGCATTTCTCTCCTGGGATCTGTTCAGGCCTCTAACATCTCCTATGGACGCCATCTGGTTTGGCCCTGATGCACACGTCTCGCAGTCCTACACCTCAATCAAAACCGCCCGCACTTGTATTCCACACAGCTTTCACAGTCACACTGACTCAGTCCGTGTCGCCTGCATGCATAAACGTACATATATTTAAGTGGAATGTGCATTCAGTGCAATGCGTCTATTAATTCACGCATGTGTCCATGTGGCCGCATTTGCGCATGCATGACCATGTGAAAAAATGCACTTTTTTGTGCGAGAACGTGCATGTGTGTGTGTGTGGGGGGGGGTGTACAGGCCTGTTTGATAATGGGCCGCGTCCATCAGCACACAGAGCACGAGGTCTCCGTATCGGGCTGGAGACACTTAATGCCTGTCACAGGGTTAGATCAAGTGTGCACAAACGAGAATTGATTCCTTTGAAAAACAGAATCCAACCAAGGACAGTTTTCCCATTTGCCAAGGTGTACGAGTGAGTGAAGAGTGGAGGAAGAAAATGGGAAAAAGAGAGATACAGAGAAAGAGAGAGAGGGTAAAGGAGAGAAATCTGTTGATCTTTTGAGATGAAAAGCTCTACTTTCACGAGCCGCAAAATGAAACGGTGGGCATGAAGTCCAAGGCTGTAGGAGGAGGAGCTTTTGCTTCGCCTCTTTTGTTGTCCTCCCATCTGTCCATTTCAGCAGAGATGGAGGTGAAGGTGACCAAATATCAACTTTTCTTCTACATTGGCAAGAAATCAGCTTCCTCTTACTCCACCGAAGACGCAAATCCAAAAGCTTTCTTTTCTCACATTATTCCATTTACAACACAAAACCTGAGTGTGGAATTTTATTACACACTTTATCCTTGGAAAGAAATTACACGGAGACGTGCGCTGGTATTTACCCACATCTGTGTCAATGCTTTGTAGAACAACCTCAACTACTTTCGATGATTGCCCCTGGCTGTCTTCTGCGATGTATCTCTACTAAATGCAAATTCTTTACCAGTTGTTCTTTGTGAGTTATCTAAAACTAAGCATGGCTTCTATAAACAGCACTTTGCAAATATTGCTCTGCACCGAAGCTGCAGAGCAAACCTCCAGTTTCAAGTCTTTTGCAGCCTCTAATGGGTTTATTCCAGGATTGAAATGCGTTTAGCTCCATTCATCTTCCCATCGACTCTGACCAGCTTGTCTTTACCTCTGACAAAAAAAAGCATTCCCACAGTATTCCCACATTTGTAGCCTTGGGTAATACAAGCTTAAAGTTTTAAGTGGTGCTATTGTGATAATGATAAACATGGCAATAAGAACTACTTATTACTTTTTTGACTGCATGACAACACAATCATTCCCCCACAAACACAAACACTGCTCTTGAAAAACATTCCCATTTGTAATGCGGTTCTTTAGGACATACACCACATAGAAAGTGTGATTTGTATCAATATGCTGCACACAATAACTGCATTTAAATATATTTCTTAAGAGAAATGGAGAAAACTGTATTTAAAAAAAAATCCAGACAATGCAGACAGTTGTGGAGGTTTCTAAACATCATGTATGGGAATTTTTTGGAACAGCGATAAATCACAATTCTTATCACGGCAAAAACGTTTATTACGATAAATCATAAAGGATACGATAAATGCCCACCCCATGTCCTCTGTTTATTACTGTCCATCGGCATCCTCTCATTTGAGATTAGACAACTTAGACACTATTTATTACCATATTTTCCACATTATAAGGCGCACCTTCAATGAATGGCCTATTTTAAAACTTTTTTCATATATAAGGCGCATAGAATAGACGCTACAGTAGAGGCTGGGGTTACGTTATGCATCCATTAGATGGAACTGCGCTAAAGGGAATGTCAACAAAACAGTCAGATAGGTCAGTCAAACTTTATTAATAGATTACAAACCAGCGTTCTGAAAACTCTGTTCATTCCCAATATGAATAAACATCTGTTTTATTATTTTCCCCAAGGTAAAGTCAGTGACGTGGTATTTTAGTGACACAGTTTATCTTTTAACAACAGCAAGGTATAACATATAGTGGAGGGGAACTTTTCCTCAATTCAATAAACACGTAAAAAACAGTCTGGTACTGTTACGGTAAATCAAACGTTAATGCAATCATAATATATATCCACTTCCGCACCATTGATTGGTTCATGTTAAATTCTCTCGTTGCTGCTCTATTCCCGTGTTCTACTGATTGACTGATCGCCTTGAGCTTAAACTCTGCGTCGTAAGCTTGTCTCTTAATAGGAGCCATTTTGGGGTCTTTACACAAAACCCAGCGTGCACCGCGCGCTTCTTCTTCTACGGGGGAAATGAAGTCGGCGGCTGCTTACCGTAGTTGCGAGACCTGTTTTGAGGTGCGCCTTATAGTGCGGAAAATACGGTAATCGCCCATTTTTTTGACAGAAACCCATTTTTGATTTTTGTGTAAATTTTTCATTATTTTCAATTTCAATCTGTCAGCTGAAATTGAGTCACACGTTGTTTGTGGTGCCAAACACGAATAGATGTAGTCTTGGCGGCTAACCACATCTCATCATTTCTCCCATGTAAAACATGAACTAAGAATAGGAACAGACTGATATCACTCTGATGTTAATGAATACATATCAAGCTGCGTTCACACTGCAGCCTGAAGTGACCCAATTGCGATTTCTTTTTTTTTTTTACGTAATTCGACCTGTATCTGATCTTTTCATGACGGTCTGAACACTGAGCACTTCTTCTTTTTATGGCGGTTGGGAGAAAACTGAGACGGCTGACGATACTGCGCCCTCTACTGCGCATGTGGGACACTTTTAGGTCGTTTGCCTGTTCAAACTGCAGAACACGATTTCAGGAGTCACAGAGGCTGAAGACTTCTGTGACGTCAGGAGTCACAGAGGCTGAAAACTTCTGTGACATCAGGAGTCACAGAGGCTGAAAACTTCTGTGACATCAGGAGTCACAGAGGCTGAAAACTTCCGACGTCAGGAGTCACAGAGGCTGAAAACTTCTGTGACGTCAGGAGTCAGAGAGGCTGAAAACTTGCGACGTCAGGAGTCACAGAGGCTGAAAACTTCTGTGACGTCAGGAGTCACAGAGGCTGAAGACTTCCGACGTGCGGAGTCACAGAGGCTGAAAACTTCTGTGACGTCAGGAGTCACAGAGGCTGAAAACTTCCGACGTCAGGAGTCAGAGAGGCTGAAAACTTCCGACGTCAGGAGTCACAGAGGCTGAAAACTTCTGTGACGTCAGGAGTCACAGAGGCTGAAGACTTCCGACGTCAGGAGTCACAGAGGCTAAAAACTTCTGTGACGTCAGGAGTCACAGAGGCTGAAAACTTCTGTGACGTCAGGAGTCAGAGAGGCTGAAAACGTCCGACGTCAGGAGTCACAGAGGCTGAAGACGTCCGACGTCAGGAGTCACAGAGGCTGAAGACTTCCGACGTCAGGAGTCACAGAGGCTGAAAACTTCTGTGACGTCAGGAGTCACAGAGGCTGAAAACTTCTGTGACGTCAGGAGTCAGAGAGGCTGAAAACTTCCGACGTCAGGAGTCACAGAGGCTGAAGACTTCCGACGTCCGGAGTCACAGAGGCTGAAGACTTCCGACGTGCAGAGTCACAGAGGCTGAAAACTTCTGTGACGTCAGGAGTCACAGAGGCTGAAAACTTCCGACGTCAGGAGTCAGAGAGGCTGAAAACTTCCGACGTCAGGAGTCCAGGAGGCTGAAAACTTCTGTGACGTCAGGAGTCACAGAGGCTGAAGACTTCCGACGTCAGGAGTCACAGAGGCTGAAGACGTCTGACGTCCGGAGTCACAGAGGCTGAAGACTTCCGACGTCAGGAGTCACAGAGGCTGAAAACCTCTGTGACGTCAGGAGTCACAGAGGCTGAAGACGTCCGACGTCCGGAGTCACAGAGGCTGAAGACTTCCGACGTCAGGAGTCACAGAGGCTGAAGACGTCTGACGTCCGGAGTCACAGAGGCTGAAGACTTCCGACGTCAGGAGTCACAGAGGCTGAAAACCTCTGTGACGTCAGGAGTCACAGAGGCTGAAGACGTCCGACGTCCGGAGTCACAGAGGCTGAAAACTTCTGTGACGTCAGGAGTCAGAGAGGCTGAAAACTTCCGACGTCAGGAGTCACAGAGGCTGAAGACGTCCGACATCAGGAGTCACAGAGGCTGAAGACTTCCGACGTCAGGAGTCACAGAGGTTGAAAACTTCCGACGTCAGGAGTCACAGAGGCTGAAAACTTCCGACGTCAGGAGTCACAGAGGTTGAAAACTTCCGACATCAGGAGTCACAGAGGCTGAAGACTTCCGACGTCAGGAGTCACAGAGGCTGAAAACTTCCGACGTCCGGAGTCACAGAGGCTGAAGACTTTCGACGTCAGGAGTCACAGAGGCTGAAAACTTCTGTGACGTCAGGAGTCACAGAGGCTGAAAACGTCCGACGTCAGGAGTCACAGAGGCTGAAGACTTTCGACGTCAGGAGTCACAGAGGCTGAAAACTTCTGTGACGTCAGGAGTCAGAGAGGCTGAAGACTTCCGACGTCAGGAGTCACAGAGGCTGAAGACTTCTGTGACGTCAGGAGTAACAGAGGCTGAAAACTTCTGTGACGTCAGGAGTAACAGAGGCTGAAAACTTCTGTGACGTCAGGAGTCACAGAGGCTGAAAACTTCTGTGACGTCAGGAGTCACAGAGGCTGAAGACTTCCGACGTCCGGAGTCACAGAGGCTGAAAACTTCTGTGACTCCTGATGTCACAGAGGCTGAAAACTTCTGTGACTCCTGATGTCACAGAGGCTGAAGACTTCTGACGACATGAGTCACAGAGGCTGAAAACTTCTGTGACTCCTGATGTCACAGAGGCTGAAGACGTCTGACGTCAGGAGTAACAGAGGCTGAAGACTTCCGACGTCACGAGTCACAGAGGCTGAAGACTTCTGACATCAGGAGTAACAGAGGCTGAAGACTTCTGACGTCAGGAGTCACAGAGGCTGAAAACGTCTGTGACATCAGGAGTCACAGAGGCTGAAGACTTCCGACGTCAGGAGTCACAGAGGCTGAAGACTTCCGACGTCCGGAGTCACAGAGGCTGAAAACCTTTGTGACGTCAGGAGTCACAGAGGCTGAAGACTTCCGACGTCTGGAGTCACAGAGGCTGAAGACTTTTGTGACTCCTGAACTTAAACTTTCATGTTCAACTAAAGGTTATTTTAGTTATAATTCTAATTACTATCTTTAAAAATATATTTTTGATTTAAGACTTTTTTACGCAATCAGAAATACACTGAAATATACAAATAAGAAATATATTCAAATCCTTATTAAATAAGAAAATATTAATTTTATTTCCTAAATAGCATGCTTGATCAGCGGTAGCAAAGGATGCATCTGCAGCTGAAAATGATCTCTAACATCAACATTTTAAAAGTTGTGTCCTTTGTGCTTGACTTAACGTTAATGCGCTGTAGAGTTGAAAATGTGTTTTAGTGTGAGATTATTTTTTGGATTGAATTTGAACCAGGTGAAGCTAAAACTGCCACTTGATGAGTTTTGGGCAGAACGTATTTACAGACAGTTTTTCTTACCTCAAATGCAAAATGTATATATTTTTGTACATTTTGCCTTGAGTACTGTTCTGAGGATGTTGTACTTTTATCAAATAACTTTTGAGTCTGTATACTCCAGTTAATGATTAATAATTAACAGTCTGATACTGTTACGGTAAATCAAACATTAGTGCAATCATAATATATATCCACTTCCGCACCATTGATTGGTTCATGTTAAATTCTCTCGCTGCTGCTCTGTTCCCGTGTTCTACTGCGTCACTGATCGCCTTGAGCTTAAACTCTGCGTCGTAAGCGTGTCTCTTAATAGGAGCCATTTTGGGGTCTTTACACAAAACCCAGCATGCACCGCGCGCTTCTTCTTCTACGGGGGAAAATGAAGTCGGCGGCTGCTTACCGTAGTTGCGAGACCTGTTGTGGTTCAGTATTGGTCCATATACAGTATATGGCGCACCGGATTATAAGGCGCACTGTCAGCTTTTGAGAAAATTGAAGGTTTTTAGGTGCGCCTTATAGTGTGGAAAATACGGTAATTAGGTAACTTTCAGAGACAAAGAGTAATACTGAATCCTGTTTGTTGGTAAACTTTATTTAACCAGAAAGCGGAAAAACGTACTGAGATTAAAAATAAAAAAAATCTCATTTACAAGAGTGACCTGGGCAATATGACAGCAAAACAAGATAAAAACAAGACGATTTCAGTTTTGCTTAAGGATAAAGTAAAGGTGGTCGAATACAAACACAAACTTGTACTTTTTGCTGATCTATCTCATAAAATCCCAGTGTAATTCGTTGCTGTTTGTAAGATGAAACTGTCACATTATTTTTAATAGATTAGTTTTATGATTAAGTCAATATGTTTTTTTCTTTTTCTTAACTTTGTATTATCAAATATGTCAAAGTGTGCAAAAGTTAAATCTGTGGGAATACTTTTACAAGGCACTGGATATAATTTCCCGAGGCTTAGGGTCAACTCAGAGAAGCAGAGACCATTAATAAACGGACAGCACAGGATCCACTGGGCTCTTTTTTGTTTTTTGGCAGGTGGCCCCTTTCACATTATATTCTTGACTTGCCTCCAGGAGGGCCTAATGACCCTCCCCTAGGAGGGGGAAATAGTGAAGGAAGACGTGGGGGGGGGTGGGATAGAGGGTGCACAGTGCAAAGATGCGCCCTGAAAGCCACAGAGGAGCCGTCCAGGAAGAGAGAGAGAGAGAGAGCGTACCATGTCCCCCACTAGAGAGACAAGCGAGAAGGAGCTCTTTTTCTCAAGACTCTTCATGTGACCATCTCCCTCTCACTTCAACCTCTCTCTTCTTCTCCGAGTCACTTCTCCATCTCCACCCATCCTCCTGTTTCTTACTCCCCTGTCCTCCGGAGCAGGTTGGTAATTGTCCCGCGCAGCAGCACGGTTTTCCATTAACTTAAGTATGTACAAGGAGCCGATCTCTAACTGAGCTAAATGTGGATTTAGTTGTGCTTTCGAGCTCCATCACAGGGAGGAAGTGGGGTCCTCAGGGGCTGCTGGGGGAGTGCGGTCTACGTCGAAATTCCCCAAGAATTTCCCGACAGCTTTATTAGCCACATCCAAAACAAACCCAGAGCCCACACCCATCTACGCCTCCTTTTCCTGAAAGATGGGGAGCGGATCCATAAACAAAATCAGAGGGTACAGTAAGGTCCCTAATCAAGGCAATCAGGGCTGTTTTCAGTGGTGTACAGCACAGCCGCAGCGCTGGTCTCATCTTTTCTGCGCTTTAATTACTTGCTTTTGCGTTTTGATGGAGGGGGGTGACGGGGTGATTGTGCCTTATCACCTATCTCCAAGGATAAAAGACTACCCAATTACTTTGCTTGGATGCTAATGATTGTATTTCATTAGTAGCCGCTCTTAGCCCTCCTCACCCGGTAAATGAATGAATATGCAGTAATTTCAATTATTGAAATTATGAAAATTGCTTTTAAAAAGACGGCACGGGTATCATCAGCTTTCCACTGTGACATAATGCCATTTTAATTTCTGTAATAGTTTTAATTGTCAGTGTGCCCGCTGTGCATTAATCATTTAATTGTATTGTCTTTTTCCGCGCCAAACACCTACACGCCCCCGAACACCCACTCGCTTTCCCGCCCCGGCTTTGAAAATACAAATCCCAATCAGCACCACCATCTTGAGAGTGATGAGCCACGGAGAACACCAAACTAAGTTGATTCGAAGTTCGGCGACGGTGGCCGAAAGTTCTTCTTTGTTGGAGGGTTTTATGAAGGGGAATGGAGATCTGGACATGTGACCCGGGAGATCCCTGACAAGAAAATGAAAAAGGCTAAAAAAATTTATATATAGATATATACAGTATATATATATACAGGGGTTGGACATATATTCTGGAGGGGTTGTATATATATATCTATATACTGTAGGTATATAGATATATATAAGTGTGTATCTATGTACCTATATATATATTTATATATATGTAATCAAGGAAAACATGAGACGGTTGTTTTAGTTCAGATTTCATATGCAGATTGTTTCTAACATAAAGGTTGGATATAATTTAAGATAAAATATTAACAGTGCAGTGCTCCATACTTTTAGCACTTTGAACATTCATTGTTGAAAAAGACGCTTTGCTACCTAAAAGAAAGTTTCTTTTTATCTCAGAAAATAAATGACATCTATTTCTTTTATTTGTATTTGTCTAAAAATACATTTTAATAGATACCCTTTCACAATAATATGAATTAGTATCATACATACGGTAGACAACTCCAAAGAAAACTGTAAGCGTAATCAAAATCTTTGGCAACAATTAGCAGAAATTTTGTCTAGGTACATTTTTATTAATGTTTTTGCACCAAAGTTGTGAAAATTTAGCAGCTCAAAATGAATGAATTAGTTAAATATCATGGAATTTTTAAAATGCACTTAAACTTAAATGTTCAGATTATTTAACTCAATATTGTCAATCAATATAAGTAGGGTCAAAGTTATGCTTTGTGTTTTAAAACTAAACACAACAGGCAGACAATTTATATTTCAGTATTCAAACAGAAGTACAAAACATCTGCTCAATCACCAGTTAATAAAAACAAGACAGTAGTATGTGTATAAAATATCTTATTCTAATCATAATGTATGTTCTAAACATACATTGTCATCCATAAGCTAGGATCAATCAATACCAGCTGGCTGTAGTCATTAGTGCTTGTAAACAAAACATACGGGTTCAGAGAACAGACACATAACTGATCTGTTATTCAGTCATAAAGTGTCACAGAAACCTTAACATTTAAAAATATTTTTAAATCCATTTTAAAATCAATGGCAGCCTCAGGATGAAGAAGTCTAGCTGGCGAGAAAGTTTGACTAGAGCTAGCGCTGTCGCTAAGCTAGCTAATGCTGGAAATGTTCAAATCCTGTTGCAGTGCAGAAACTTTCCACAAAGTTTATGACAGCTCTCAAGTTTCACTACATTAATATATCAATTCGTAACACAACCCAAATAGAAATGATTATCTCCTACCATTTTCTACTGGACGCCAAACAAGGCTAATTAAACAACAAATTCTTTAATTTGTTGTTAAAGAAAATAATTGATCTTAGATTCAAACCATTGCTGAACATTGCATTGCACACAATGTATTTAAATAAAAAAATAATTAATTGCTAATATTATCACTCTCATAAATTCACTTTTACAGAGTGTTTCTAGTTTCACTGCACAATATCATGTTATCTCCTGCTTTCTTAAATGGTGTTGTATGGACACTTTAGACACAATTTGGGTCTCTGTCTCTTTTAGTGCGCGGATTCTCTACTTAGTTATAACTACTAATTATAGTCCTAAAATTTTCACTTTCACCTGCCTTTGTAGAAGCATTTAAATATGAAAACCTAAGTTAAGTGCATCCAGCAGTCACCCAAATAGTTAATGTGACAATTTATTATCTGCTGCGTGTTTCTGAACTGTGAGCTAAAGCATAATTAGAGGCAAAATAATAAACAACAACCATGAGAAGAAGCTCTCAATTGTCTCCTGAAAAGGTAGAAGCACAAGCAGCTTCTACAAAAACATTGCTACGCTTTTTTTTTAGTCCCAAATCGTTTTCTTAAACTCGTGTCATGAAAATCAGCTCACACGCCTCAGCGGTGAACTTCGGAAGGCAAAACTGACAGCTGGGACTTTCTCAGTTTTCAATGATATTTCTGCCTGCGTGTTTTGAAAAGAGTAAAATTGTTAGTTAAGGATGACAAAAGTACACACACATCAGTGTTTTTAAGATTTCACTACAATGGAAAGTATTCCAGTACAAATCAAGATGACATAAGACATACATTAAAATGATAAAGTAGCCCTGCACTATTGTGTTAGGAATCGTTAACAGACTGTTGCTTAATGCATTGACTGTGTGTGTTGCTAGTTAAAGTCGCACTGCTTGAGATCAGGTGGTGAGGAAAAACATGACCTTTTCTCCACAAACTTGAAGCTGTTTCCTTAAAGTAAAAGTTGGAAGCAAAGATCTAAATATTGTTAACGTAATTTTATTTGTTTTTAGGCAGATAAACCCTGGTTTTGCATACACTTTAAGTCTTAGTTTGAACTTTGTATCAACCTGAGCTACAGAGTCATTCCAGGGTGTGTTTTTTTTCCTAACATTGATACTATGACAAAAAAGCAATGTCTCCAGTAATTGTTTAAAACATTCAATGTTTACCACAATACACAGAAATACAGTCTTGGTCTTTGTTTTGGAAGAACCAGCCTCGACTCCATGCAAGGTGGTTAGTAATGGTAGCTAACGCTAACAGCTTAGCATCAGCTACGTCCATCAGGAGTTAAGACCTAGGTGGGCTTTGAAAATCTCCAAAAACATCATGGTGATTTATCCATCCTTGGTAATTTTAGGTGATAAATTTCACCATAACAACGTGAGGTTGGAAGTGGTGCTCCACCAATAATCTTCCTGAGTGCAACATGTACCAAGCGTGGTTCATTTATACCCTTTCTGGTGATTGTAGCTGAAGGAAATGTAGTCAACATCACAGCAGTTCAGTTGAAAGCTGTTGTTTTAGATCTTTAAATTATCTTACTTTTCTGTCAAACATTTTCACTCCACTGTCGCCAAATGCTTGCATAGTATGTAGGTTTGTTACAAAATCAAAGACTACTAATTGACATATGGAAGTTGGCTGCGTTTTATCAAGTCATAACTCTTTTTTTCTTCTTGTAATAAATTGAGTAGACATTTGTTGTGAATTAGCTTAAATTGTTTTACCCGTTCCTCTTCGGTATCTGTTCAGAGATCAGAGAGGAAGGTCTTTGGTGGCGCATCAACTTGCTCCACATCCCATGTAAATATTCATCAGCTTCTGTGTAAACAACCGTCCGATGCAAACAGTTTACATACTCCTAAAATAGCGTTTGTGCAAACCGCTGGGACATTTTTCAAACCGGTGTTACAGCAGCTGTTATGGGAGCATAAGAAGGTCAAGCAGAAGAAAGACGGCACCAAGATTGTGTGAAGAGAGAATCTAAATGTGATGATAGCAAGTGGAAGCCGGGAAAGTACTCTTACAAAAGGGAGGGATTTACAGAAGACTTACCCTTCTTTGGTTTGAATCACACAATATGATTCTGTAAAAGAAGCCAATTCTTTTTTTCTTTGCTCCAGGCCGTTAAAATTTGCCAACTTGTTATCACCCTATCGGGGTCAAGAAGTCTTTTACCATAGACTGAACAAACAAGCTTGTTCTGTTTTATTCAACCACATGAGGATGCAGTCCTTGGTTACAGACTGTCTGTGGCGCACTGAAGGCACCACTGTCCAAGGCTGGCCTTCGTCCAGTTCCTACACAATTGTGCCACCTTCTGGAGTAAATGGTAAAATATAGCAGGAACGAGGAGGCATTCAGAAGTAATCAAGTTTCTTTGTGCCGTAAATCCCTTCTTTATGTTTCTGTGTTCCTATTGAATGCAAGCGAGCACAGCAAGACAAGGTCACCTTTAACCAGATTCTTTTTGTTGGTCTGTGAGGAAAACTGTCTTTTATGTTAGAGAGGAATTTTATACATTAACAGGTGAAGTTAGCAGGTCCCTACGTGGATTTTTCTTTTTTTCCCCAACTATGAAGGTTGTAAACTTCAGAAAGATGAATCCAGTTTTATTAACAAATCCTTTCTCATTTTTTCATTTATACCAGAGAGTGTCAGCTCAATGTAAATAGTCTAATTACATTTTTAGCATTGCTTTAAACGGTGGCCTCGGTTATCCTCCTGTTTTCCCGGGACAGACGTCTCCCTGTTTCTACTTCATCTCCACCGAGGCTCGCAGAGCCGTCACAGAAAGGCTGTGGTGTTTGCCTGCATGCTGTTGGTGCACTAGTGATGCGAGGGTGTACACAGACTCATATTTGGGGGCTGGGGGACGAAAAGAGAAGATTGGGGAGTGATTCAATCGCTACACAAATGGATTTGGCTAATAGAGGCAGCCTCTGATCCTGACTGGTACACAGCTGGAGCCCCCCTAATTGGAGAGGGTGAAGAGTGGAGAAGAGAGTGGATAGGGAGAAAGAGAGAATATGGCCCCCGGAGAAAATGCACCTCTGCTGCATCACTGCTGGGCTGACGTGGCTCATGGCAAACGTTTGTGTCCAAGGAAAAAGAAACCGTTTAAAGAAATAAATAACACGGCATGTGGAGGCTCATCATAACTCATTGTTAATATTCTCACCCCTGAAAGCCGCTTTGTGTAATCATTTCTGGTATTCTAAATATCTGATGAAGGGTGGTCTAAGAGCAAAAAGTGGCTCACTTCACCGCATTGAGGACCATTAGAGAAATGCTATAACTATTTATCAGCGCTGAGTACTCGGCCCTTTTTTCTAAATTGGAGTCGTCGTGAAATGTGCTTCCCTGAAATAGTTTTGAGGTAAAAATGCAAAGCAGGCAGAGGAGAGTGAAACTACTCCTTCTAAAAGGAGTGAAAGTCAAAATCCTCAAGGTTTTTTCGTTTTTTACACGTCCTAGATTTCGTATTTATTTCTGCATAGCTTTTGATGTGCCAGTAAAAATGGAAAAATTGACCAGTTTGAGTATTTTGGGGTTGAATGTGAATTTGCCTGGTATTTTCCCTCTTTTAGGTAATCATTTTGTGCCGCTGACTCCCATTCAGAATGCATTTTCTGAGTACACTGCTATTGCAGCTTTTGTTTTATTTTTTGTCATTCATTGATCTTCAAATCATTTCAGATTTTCATGTTGCATTGTCCACTTAGGTGAAAATATTTAACCTGCCAACCATATAAGGGATGGAAATTAAACAACTTTTCAATGACTTTGCATAAAATATGAAAATAGTCCAGAATCAATGCTCATTTTTGACACTAGCAAGTTGAAAAATATTTCCAAATTTGCATATGTGAAATGGGACAAAATAAAATCTGCCAAACAGGGACTCTGACTGCTAGGACTGGCATTTAAGGAGTTAAAAAAAATCTTGAAAATGTATGAATATGTGTTTTGTATGTTAAAATATATAGTGGTATATATATAAAACAAAACAAGATTGTACACAATGTTTCCATGGCAAACGTGACGTCTTTTGTTAGCAAAGATGAATCTCAGTGTGTTTCAGACAGGATAACTTAAAATCATAACTTTCATTTCCCTTGTAAATGACGACCAGCATCTGCATAAATTATACCCACATGCGGATGTGACATCAATTATCGGTTCAATAGGTTACAGTGATATAAGCCTGTTACGGTCCGACCAGTAAGGCACAAGGACAAAGGCATATATATAAAAAAAAAAAAATCTTCTATTTATTTTTCAAAAAAATCTGAACAAAAGGCTTTCAACAACAAATCTCAAAAATATAGCAAAATGGGCCCAAAAGAAATCAACTAAGGCATACGTAACGCAGGGTAACAAACCAAAACTGACCTCACAATAACACACAGGGGAATTTATACACAAAGGCTAGCCTACACAAACGAGGAGGGGTGGGAGAGAAGACAAAGGCAAACAATGCATAAACATAAACAACAAATTCAAACCAACACATCTTGACTACAACACAACTGTAAAAAACAAAACAACCTAACACCAAAAATGTTTTAACAATTATGCTATTAGTAGAGAGAGGCAGATTCTTCAACATCAAGTCCCCTGCTTCCAGCAGCCTGGTGGTTTGTTCCACTTCCTGGTTTGCCTTTCAACCAGTCCTCTCACTCAGCCAGTCCTTCAAACTCAGCCAAACAAAATAGGTACATAAATAACCAACTAAACATAAGGTGTTTACTAAATGTGTGCACCCATAATAGTAAACAACCTAATGGAATAACCACCACAAAAACAGTGAATCTACAAATGTATTGTGTGAAAGATTCAAAAAATATTATGTGAAATCATTTAAATAAATACTAACACTGGGGAAAAGATGGAGGAACCTCCACAAAGCCACTATGACAGTTTTAAGATTGGAGTTGTTCTAATTTGGTAGAAGTTTGCTTTGGTCTAGAATCATTAGCTTCAACCAAACTAACCTGAATATGGTAAATGGAAAATACCACGAGCGATATCTACTCTATTGCGAACCAATAAGTCAAAAAAAAGGGTGAGGGTTTTATTTTGACAGCTGTAGTAGCTCACTAGTGACAGAGCATACCTTCATTTTTAGTATTTTTTTCTTTTAAGCTACATTTTGTAGTAGTGACAACACAGAGGAAAACATTGGGAAAGCATCGCACCAAAAGGAAAATGTCGATTTTAAAGAATTCTTTAAATTTCGTGTAGAAAATGTGTTTGGATCTTCTAGGAATGAGATCATTTTATAGCGACGCACAGGGACCTCACGACTCTTCCTTTTGCGTAAAGAGTAAATCTGGCGAGTTTTAAATGAAAGTATGTGTGTGCGCTGGGAGGAGGGAGAGGGGAGCCGAATGGGCAGAGTGCAGAGTGAGAGAGCTGGTGTGTGTGTGTGTGTGTTTTAAAAGTAGGAGGTCTCTTCCAATTGCCGCAAAACACAAAGAGCTGCAGAGGGAGACCTCAGCAGGGGGGCTCTTAGCAAGGCCATCAGCTCACAGGGAAAGGGCAGAGGAAGGGCTCACATGCAGGAAACAGCCTGTAAAGGAGACAGATTTCACTCACACGATCTCGCACTTACATCCTCATGAGGACATTTAATTGTCCTTCGTATAAATCCAGCCAGCCTATGAAGAGGTTTGATAGAGAACATCCGGGGGCAACCAGTAAGACTAAGGGAGAGGTGTAGAGAATACGCTAACTAGATGTGCACTCCATAAATATGTCCTGACCTGAAAAGTTGGACGAAGTAACACCTCGTTTAAATGAGAGGTAGAGAAAAGTCCAATTTTGAAATTGTGACAAGAATGAAGGGGTCACAGCAAAAACGTGAGAAAAGGAGAGGAAGACTACATGCTAAACGCTGAAAACGCTGAACATCAACACTTTTCTTCCGCAGAGTTGTGGAAGCTGCTCAGAGTTGATCGGAGCATGGACTGGGCTAAAAAGAAAACAACCAACCACAAACAGAAATGTGCTGGGTGGTCTTAATATGAAACCAGAGCTCAGTTCAGACATAAATCCATCTAAACATTTGAGGCAATTAATGCTCAGGGCTCAAAAGATGAACAAAAATGCACAAAACATTTCAAATCTTGCATCTTCTCTCATCAAATCGAGTTTATTTGAATAGCACAACAAGGCAGTTCAAAGTGCTTTAGGTCATAAAAACATACTACTGTCACCAATCACGAAACAAGCAATAAGCTTTACATTTTGTCAAATGCCACGATGAAAGTCGTCAAGCAAATGTACATCAGTGTTCCAGTTATTATGAATCAAAGGCAGCGCTAACGGAAGGTTTTTAAGCCTCGATTTAAAGTTTTCTGGACGTTTGCTCCAGATTAGTGGAGCATAAAAACTGAATGCTGTTTCTACATGTTTAGTTCTGACTCTAGGGATGCAGAGTTATGTACTACTTTGTGTTGGTCACGTCTCAACCTTAAAGAAAACACAGAAAACAATGTGTAGCATGCGCTTCAAATATGCCTTTATTTTGGTGAAACTAGTCCTAAAGACAGGTTAAAAGTACAAATACATCCTCAAATTTTGCTCGTATTCACTAAGTACAAGAAAACCAAAAGAAAGGGACAACTCTGACACTCTTTTGTTTTGTAAATGCACACCTTCACATTCTGCCGACACACACACACAAAGACAGTATTTATGTCAGGAGAGGAAAGGGAATAATTGGCTTTGCGCTCCTCGCGCTCTACAGCCGATAATCCCCGATCATCAACATGTTAATGTACAAACACAGACAAATCGTCAGATCCTGTGGGTACACGTACGCACAGAAGCGAGCCAACCATCCCTCCCACCGTGTTTCCTTTGTGCGGACCATTGTAACAGTTTTGTCTGAGCCATATGGGCTGGTTAAGGGATGTGGACCCCCAGCAGCTGAGGCTTTGTCCTCGTGTCACACAGGTCACCGGGATTGTGTTCCCCGCTAATTCCTTCTTTCAGGGACTACAGATCAGAGTCTATAATGATCTGGGCGGCCTAGAACAGGGATTACTGCTATTACCAGACATCAACAGGCCTGTGTGTGTGTGTGTGTGTGTGTGTGTGTGGGTGTGGGTGTGTGGGAAGGGGGTGAACAACGGGAGAAGATAGAGAGACATGACATCTTAGATGAAACACTGTTGCTGCTACTCTCTCAGCAGGACTCAAATGATTCCCTCTTCTTGCTGGAAACCCACCCACCGCACCGATATGGATCCTCCCCACCTCTCAAACACACACGCCCACACACGCATACACATGTTCTGAGTTTTCCACCTCATTTCTTCCAATCCAGTTTAGGCAAACAGTATTAGCGGAGAAAGTGAAGGCAGTGAAGGGAATGTAATGGCTTCTGTTGTCTCCCCTGACCTCTATTGTTGCCGTGTGGATTACAGATTACAAAGTGATTTCTGCTTCTTCTTTTTTTCCCCTCCACACCTTTTTACCATCTATTATGTAACAGTATTTTAACATGGTAAAATAAAAACGTTTTGCAGACCCTAAGGATTTTGATCTCAGTAGAAACTGTGACTGTTTTCTTTCAAAAAGAAAATCTGCTCCAGAGGCAGCACATGTTTTAATTTTACGGTGTATCGACTGCTTTATTTAATCTCAATTTGCGAGATTATGTCCATCTAATTATTTTTGGTAAGTGAAACATTTCTTTACTAAACTTGTGTAGTCTTCTGATTGTTCAACCATCTTTAAAGCTGCAGTATGTAACTTTTTTAAAAACACTTAGAAAGGTTTTTACTATTAAAACTATCACTCTTGTGACAGTATGATGTGACACAGATAATCTGTGAAAAAGTTCCTCTGCCTTCTCCCAGTGCTCTCAGCGGTAACTATGACCAACCAATCAGAGCCAGGAGGAGGGTCTTAGCGCTGACAATCAACCTCTGCGTTGCTCTCTGTTACGCTGTAGCTTTGATAGCACAACCTGTCGTGAATGCTCACGTCAGTCAGCATAGCCTCTGTTAACGGTGGATAAACACTTTTTCTCTTATAGTAAGTTGTTTCTGAGCTGAGCTGCATGCACACGAGGTTGACTGACAGCGCTAAGACCCTCCTCCTGACTCTGATTGGTTGTTTTTTGGCCGAGATCGTTGTCTTTCTTCAGACGCCCATGTCGGCTCAGGGACCAGGTGGAGGAGATTGATCTTTTCACAATTATCTGTCTCAAACAACAGGTGGTTTAGGACACAATGGCCAACGAAACTCTGGATTTTCTGTCGCATTTACCTCTGGACTCTAGTTGGAGCTAGAGTCCCAAAGCGTTAATATTCCTCTCAAGAAGTCATTCTTTTGTCTTGCAGAAGCCTGAAGGTTTGAGGTCATAACTTACTGGTATTTGGAAATGTTCACTTTTTTATCCACCTGGACAGAAACTTTTAAAAGAGCGTGTGTTTTCCAGGCACATAGTGCCATTTGATAGCACAATCAAGTAACTATGTGATCTTCACTTGCAATAAAAATGCTACATATGTCAAATATGACCTAAAGAAACTTGCCTTTGTTACTTAACACCTTGAAATTGGGCCTCTGTCTCTTTAAAAACTCCCGCTCCTTCTGAGACTTTGCAGAATTCCGAAGACAGCACTGGGTCCATCCAGGTGTTTTGCTCAATGAATGGTTGCCGGGGGAGATTAAAGGATTTCTCAAACATGCATGAAAGAATCAAGGCAACGCTCCAGGTATGGTGTTGATGAGGGAATGACATAACATGACTTCACGTTATGCTGCCCCTTTAACTTTAAACTTTTAAATGATTTAAGGTTACAAATTGACAGTAATAATACCATTTAATAGTTTCTCAAGACTGTAACTAAAATGTAAATACGAGGGGAGTAGAAGCGACAGCATTTGTATTGGCTTACTGAATTAATAGAACTTTTCTTATAAAATGAGATGCTTAATGTAAAGAACTTTTTCCTCTTGTGCTCCTCTGCTTAAAGCCCATAAAAAAAACATACTGCAAATAAGATATTTCATGAAATATAGCATGAATGAAATGAAAGTCAGTCCTTTCAAACACAAACTGCAACTTTCACTGAGATCAAGAGCACGAAATCCAGACTAGATGAAAGGCTTGTTGCAACAAGAGCCTTTCACTTCCTTTCAGAAAGGGAAAAAAAAACAACAACATTGTCGCCGTACGGGACTTTAGTAAACAGCGCTGGTCTCTCTCACTGCCAGGAGGTTGATAAGACAAGCTTACTAATTAGATCTTCAGAAGAAAGATGTCTGCGTCCTAAATTAAGGCTACGAAAGCTCATGTAGACCAAAAGAAAAAAAAAAAGATGAGTTGCTGAAAGGAACTACTTTTAATGGAGCAGCTGAAAAAAAAAAACACACACACAAAAAAAAAAAACAATTTGTTTTTTTTTCCCCCTCATTCCACTTTTAATTTTCTGCCCTCTTTTGTTTGGTTTTGGTTTTGGTTTTGGTCTTTTTTTCTTTTAATCAAAATCCTCTCTTACTGAAGGTTATTTTTCCCCAAATGGATGACAAGGACCTCATACCCATGTTAAACAAAAACATTTTAAAGTTATAGTTTGGGGTACAAATTGGTGCAACCAGGCGTGCCGTGGTGGCGTAGTGGTTAGCACGACCCATATTTGGAGGCCTTCAGTCCTCGACGCGGCCGTCGTGGGTTCGACTCCTGGACCCGACGACGTTTGCCGCGTGTCTTCCCCCCTCTCCTTCCCCGTTTCCTGTCAGCCTACTGTCATATAAGGGACACTAGAGCCCACAAAAAGACCCCCTGGAGGGGTAAAAAAAAAATAAAAATTGTGCAACCAAGAAAGTGTTTTTGGCTTTAAGATTAAGCCACTTAAGACAACCTTCCCTTGCTTTGAGGCTGGTTAACAGAGGTTAAAAAGTCTCTATAGTTGAGCAAACTGATACTCTGTCCTTAGACACGGGGAAACAAGGTTGACCTTCCCTGGTTTTCAGGTGTTGGAAATTATACCTTCTTTTTTCTTAGAGGTTTTTAAAGACTAAGGGCGATCATTAAGATGCCGATTTTTCACAGTTTCTTGAGTGTGATGCTGGCCACCGGGTTATCTATTCAGCATTTTTCTTAAGTTAGGCACTTAATCAATGCATCATTATTGAGCCTTATTCACAAAAACGCGGCACAAAAAGGTCGCTGCAGATATTGTGTAAAGAGCCTCGGCTACAGAGTGGATCAGGGTTTACGTTTGCCCTGTAAGTAGTGCAGTTATTAAAAAGATGAATTGATTACCACAACTCCTCAAGCTTGCCACTCACACTGTCATCTATGTCCAAAATGTGTCAAGCTGCCAAGACCAAATCCTGCTAATGTCGTCTTTATAATACAGCAATGGAAGAAGGCGATTGTTCCAGACCCCTGCAAAGATGGATCGTCATGGTAACCAGTGAGCCCTGAAGCTTCGCGCTTCCTCAGAGGAGACCTCAGAGGTGATGCGAATCCGTCGCCTGAGGGCGGAGCAGGGTTGGGCAGAGGTAGCTGCCGGTAAACTGTTTCTGAGACTTGAGGGTGTAACGTGGATTTAAGTCGGACCGTGATCATTAGACGCTATCCATGAGGAAAAACAGGAGGGAAAAGTTAAAAGCCCAATTCATAGGAAAGTCAATTGTTTGCATTTCACCAATGAATTTCCTAATTTATCTGTAAACTTATATAGCAACCCATTTTCATCCATACGTTCACTCAGATTCGTTTCTCCTGCTGGTAGGATTTGTTTTGTGAAGCACATATTCTTCAGTGTCGAATTGGTATATTTTCCTCACTTAAATGACCTGGATGACTTCAGCTTTACCTGAGAGAAATACGTCATATGGCATTTCTTCTGGAGTAAAAAAAAAAAAAGGGATGGAGAGAGGAAGGACCGCTGTCTGGGTCCTTTACAAATCCTAGAGTGGCCATCCTCCTACTGCCAGTCCTTGCACAGGGCCACAATTAAATTCTTCACCCACTTATTCTTCTCCTCTTTTCTGTCTCTTGAGGAGACACCTCTCTTGAGAAACACTGAGGCTGCTTTTTAAAGGTCCCAGTGTGGCAGGGTGACAGAGGACACCACTCTCTGTCTTTTCTCTAATTTGGAAAGACCACGCAATGTTGAAAAGGGGGTTCTCAGCTCCCTTCCCAGAGAGCCCCACTGCTCCTGCCCCCTTACTCAGCAACAGCCCGCCATGTCAGCCGTGCTCAGGGAGCACTCCCCTGGTCGGTTCTCAGATCCCCCACGCCACCCCACCCCAGTCTTTCTGTGTGATACCGGCGGCATTGTGAGCGGCAGACAAAGAACAGGAAGCCTGGGGGTCAGCAGGGCACGCCTGAAGGTCAGCTCAATCAGTCTCTGTGTGATGGATGTGGCAGGAAGGCTTGAAAATGCGGCACGCAGGATGACCAAATTCACTTTTTACTCTGTTCTTTGTTCAACATTTTATCTCAGCACACACATGATCCAATTTCTCTTCTGTAATATCCTAGCAGTAGTAGTATTACAAGTGATTTCTATTCAATATGTAATAAATATGTAAATTCCCTTCGGGATCAATAAAGTATTAATTTGGACTGAACTGAATGGAACTGAACTGGTTTGTTTTGACTTGATTTGATTGAACTAAAGTGAACTGAGCTGAATTGAAAGTGACAAACTTGGCCTGTCACGATTATAAATTGTGCTGAACAATAAATTGTCCCAGAAATTATTGCGATAAACAATAATATTGTGGTTTTGAGAGCAGTTTCCACTGATGCGATGATAATGGCATTAAATTGTAAGTTTGCTCTTTCAAAGACTAAAAAACTTTGAGAGAGAAGCAGCAGAAACTGGAAGATAATTCAAACATCCAAAATGAAGCACAACAAACCAAAAAACAGCAAATAAAACAAAATAAAAACACCACCAGAAATAAAATTAGATTATGAAGCCCTTCAAACTATACTATTCATCAGAATGAAAATTATTGACCTTGTCTCAATTTATCACATGATTAATTGATTAATTACTTATTACGACAGGCTTATGACAAACTGAATTGAATCGAGTTGTTTAGCATCTTTTTTTTTTATTGAACTCTGACCTTAGCTGAGTTGAATCTGTCTTGCTTTTACCAAGTAAAGTTACAGCTGCTGCAGCAACAAATGCAATAACAAGCTACGGTAATCCGTGAATGAGTTTTACTGGATTTGGGCAGCATTGGAGAACTGGTTCCTAAATTAATGGTGGTAAAACAAAAAAAGACAGGGGGAAAAATGGCCCTCTAGTCAGTGGGTGGGAGAAGGGTGTTTGTGTGTCCGCAGTCGTCATGGAGACCCCCGGCTGTGGGAAGCAGTCCAAACATGACAGAGCTGACTTTACTGACTCAAGGTGACTGGGACGGGGGGACACAGCAGCACACAACGTGGGGACAATAGCCTATCCATTAGCGCTAACGGGGGACACATGTAACTGGATTAGGGTGAGGACACCTGGGAGGGGGAGAGACCACATGGGGAGATGGTAGCCCCTCCAACACGTCCCAAACCCACCCCTTCACACACATCGCCATCAAACTTTCACTACATCAAGCGACTGCTGCGGAGCGGTGACTACCTGGAGGCATGCAGACATGAACGACAAACTACTGTGGAAAATATATACAAATAGGAAGTTAAGTATAACTGTGAGTAGAATGATGGTGAAATACACACACACACACACACCCTCCACCCCCACACACACGTATATATATATATATATATATATACACGATATCTATATCTATATATATCTATCTATATCTATCTATATCTATATGGATATAGATAGATATAGATATATATTTACGTATATTCGTTCAACCTTGACTTGAAAAGCAGAGGTTCTAACCAGGACTGGACTGTCTGACTGAAAAACCATATTGTCACGATGTAAGCTTTTAGAAGAAGAAGAAGAATTACTTTATTCATCCCAGCAGGGAAATTATTTCGCAGTTACAGCAAGAATTTTTTATACACAGATTAACACACACGACAGGAGCTGCGTCTGCAGGCAGCCAGCGCCATTTTTGAAGGAGGACATGCGGCAAAGGTCATTGGGACCGGGAGTCGAACCCGCGACTCTAAGGCCTCCAAATGTGGGGCGTGCTAACCCCCTGCGCCACCACAGCACGCCCGAAAGAAGCATTGGTCAACATGAATAATTATTGATTAGATTTTTGTTGAAATATTTAAAATCCTGCCAAACTAGTGACATGACCTTTCCCGTTTTATCCACAGTTTTCACTTCACACCATTTTTTTTTATTATTATTATTTTTAAGTAGTTATGAGGCACAGCGACAAAACCTTAAACTGCTGCTGTGCAGGTTACTCAGCAGGTTGTTGCTAGGTAACCAAAGTGTGAGCTAGTCCATGCTACTTATCTAGCTTAGCTCGCAGCAAGAGCTTCTTCTGCCTACATCCCCCAGAATGCTGTGCAGTTCTGGATCGGAGTTCAGTGATTACATCTCTGTCGAGTTACAATTTGCTATTGATTTATTGTCCAACCCTCGTGATAATATTTACATCAAGCAAAACAAATTAAGCTAAACAAATGTTTATCAAATTAGAGCACATTTTTCAAACTGTAGTCGGCATCAGTGACACAAAAAGCTGTGGCGCTGAGCTAGAGTGGGCGCCACAGCCACGACAGAGAAATGATTCCTTGTCAAGAACGCTCTGGGGCCCGATTAATATTCACTTTAGTCCTGTTGTCGTCTGATGAGGGGAAGCTAAAGATGGAGAGCCGGGAAATAAAACTCTGGAGATCAGAAGACAAAAAAATGGAAGAGGGAGAAGGATAGATGTCAAAATAAACCTTTTCAATGTGGTTGACAGACACATTGATAGTCTGACATCATGTCAGACTATCAAGAGAAGGCTTGTAAATATTCACGTTACTAGTCGCAAATGTCGGGATTTTGATAGTTTCTCATTGTAGTTTTGTTGTATTTGGATGTGACATTTTGTCTAATTTAGTTAGCTTTAATTCATTTTTAGAGCTAATAGAACTCTACAAAGTCAAAGTATTGTATTCTGATTACGTATATATCTATTGGGTAATGAATATTTTCAAAAAAATGTTTTAGATTATTGTTGGACAACAACTGACTCTGGCATTTTCTTCCAACTTTTGCTGTCGGCGTTTTTATGCGCAGCAGCATAAGTGCTGCCAGGAGGATTATGGTGTGTCGTAACTTGCCAACATAAACTGGGGACAAAAAAAAAAAAGTTCACATCAGTTCAAAGGGTTAATAAATAGATTCATAAACACAAAATATATATCTATTCTTTCAGTGTGTTTTAGTTAGTTTTATAAACCCACGACATAGTTCCAGTTAGTTATTGTTTTTCCTTTAGTTAACTATAGTAACCTTGGCAACTGTGTGCTGTAGCGACACATTGGAGCTGTAATGGAACATACACCTCAGAAAGTATGTAGCTGCATCCCCGGTTCTCAAAAGAATATTTTTTAAACCGCCCACAACTTATTTGCTATCAGAACAAATCAAATGAAAACTGCTCTGAAACTTCTAAAGTGGATGTGCCTCCATCTGCTCAGCCTCCGCCCTCCATCCAAACCCTCCTGGCTCGTCTCTCGTCCCACTTTTCCGTCTCCCCCTGTGCGCGAATTCCTGCGCCCTGCTCAAGACGCCCAGTCAATTAATAAGACATTGTCTCCACCCCTTTGCTTGTGCACAAGAGGCCACCCAGGAGCGGGCGGGCCTTTCCTCTAAAGCCGCTTCACTGGTGGCCCCCCAGGAATCCCAGGAGCTTTGGGAACAGGGTGGGGTTGGAGGTCCGAGGGGGGTGAAGTGGGGATGGAAGGGCACAAGGGGGCATGGGGTTGGTTGGAAAGGTGGATAATGGAAACAGCCCCATCATGCTCATACGCCGGGGCAAGCTGGTTAAAAATTGGAGGGCGACAAAAGGAAATGCTTTCCCTCCTCTCCAGGATCAAAGGCACTTCACCCTTCGACAGTCCAGCTTAAATCCTGCCCTGTGAGCAGCCCAGTCAGAAACAAACACACACACACACACACTTTTTAGTTGGGGCTTGCTTAAAGGATTTCAAGCTGGCATACATTCGCGTCCTGCTGGCTTTCTACGAACCATGAGCTGATGCTTAAAACGATAGAACAAATTTATCCTTAAAGTTTTACGGTGGTTTCCTATTTCTCAAGACAGACTTTGTATTTGATTTGTGAATCGTTTGCACCGCCTCATTTACTGTATCCACAATGGAGGAAAGAAATGTGAGCAGAGGAGAGTTTGATCAACTTCACCACGAAGAGTGAAGCACCGGTATGTATTAAGAATCACATCAGTCTCGTTGAGTAAAGTGTGTTATTTTTTTTAAAAGCCCAGAATTTCAAACTTTATTAAAGAAATGAGATCAGTATATTAGGAGAATTATGCTTATCCTCAACCCTTCAACTGGAAGTGGAATGATTAAAGAAACAAGAAAATGTAAACCACTAAAATCAACATAACAAAAAATGAATGCTTTAGATTATCATCAGCTGATAAAAGATTCAACTCTATAAAGATGTTTTTGTTCTCTCTTCCTCTCTCTCTCTTTCCCTTTTGGTCTGAAAGGTGAACTCAAGGTTTTTACTCATAACTTGGACTCTAAATACTCTTGGGGAGCATTTGTGAGAGTTTAAGAGAGTTGTTCAAAGGCTCACAGGGTCCTGCACACTCATATTCCAGAAAACAGTCCATTTGTGTGTCATTATTGTCTCAGCCTGACTCTTTTTCTGAACGGACCAAAAAGAGGGTCATCAAATCTTTTAGTGCTTACATTTTCAGAGACGTCCTGATCAAACTGAGGATTATTTTTGCCATGTCGCTAAACAAACAGTTTACCAAAGCAGGTTTATGGTCATTGCTGAATCTCTGGAAGTCAGTCTGAGGTTTAGAAGATTGTTTATTCGTTTGAGTGTCCTGTCAATATAATAAAGGTTTTTACAAAACACATAAATAGTAAATAGCAAACAACAATATAATAATATCCCCAAAACAAGCCTGGCAGCTCCCAACCTGCTGCCCACATTAGACCAATCAGACTGAGGACAGGCTACTGACATCAACCAATATACAGGAGCCCTGACGCCCCGCCCACTGGAGGGAAGGCTACTCAGAGCAGCCACCAAAACTAACAAATCCCTCCCTTCATCTTTTCTGATTCAATTACTGGCTCCTATTTGTCGATTCCCAGATTCTGCGTTATATTAAAAACAAATAATGGCATGAATATCTTTCATAAAACAAACAAAATCTACCTTCTGGTCTGCATGCAACCATTCACAAAAGATTTGTCCCGTTTATTCTTTAAATGTAAATGATGATAACCCTGTTTAGTTAGTTGGTTTGTTTGTTTTGTTTTATTTAATCTTGTTGCTTCAAAACTTTCTCTAAGGAGACACATTTACATTTTATCTCATCATACTGCAACACGAAATTTTATCATGACTTACGGCAGTTAAACTATCCCTGTTCGAGTCCAGTAGGAGAAATTGTGTTCGTTGAAGACGACGTAAAAGGAAATGATTTGTATTAACATTCCACTCAGGGTTAAAATACTTCATATTTGGGTTAATGCATCAGGTCTGAGTAAAACGGTTGTTCAGCAGTAAATTCAGAGACTGATCGGTTTTATTTCATTAGGGGAAACTGACTGAAAGGATGTCGATTAGCTTTAGATCAGCAAACAGTCAGAAATTGAGTCTGTTGTTTCGAACTTAACGATCGTAATTCTCATGCGTAAAACAGAAGAGTGTCTATTTTTTCATTTCCCTCCGCCATGGCTGACTCACCGAGAACATCAGAGCACAATGGTGGATCCTGATGTCGTCAACAAGTGAGCAAATGAAAGACTGATGTACACAACCAGGCTGAATGAGTGACCCTGTTGCAAAATTAATTTTTTATTATTAGTGCAAAATGAATATGAAAGCAAAACAGTAACAGTTTCCTTTTTAAGAGAATTTTAGAAAATCTTGCTCTAAAAAGAAATAAATTTTAAAAAACAAGCACCTATGCTGATTTAAAGACATTACAAACCCCACAAACGTTCCCAATGCTCTTATTTTGGGCACCTTTAACCTGAACTATTCTATTGTAGCTCTGACTGCTTGTTAAGGAACATTGGCCACTCACAGTTGTCCTGATGGCAGATTTTCCCACCTGAGTTGTGCATTTCCTCCCGAGTCACCGGTTTTCCCAGCACTGTGCATTGCTTTGAGATGTGCAACTGTCCAGGTTTGACCCAAACGGGCTCCAGAGGACAAAAAAAAAAAAAAAAAAAAAAAAAAAAAGTAGGAAAAAGCTCCATATTTTTGTGTCACTCGTTTCTGAAAGTGAAACTTATGTATTCTGTAGATTCACTGCACAGAGAGCAAACTATTTCAAACCTTTTATTTGTTATCATTTTGACGATCAGGCCACTGGGTTTTGAAAACGCAAAATTCGGCGTCTCGGAAAATTTGAATATTGTAAGAAAAAGACAACATCAGAGCGCATTCAGACAGTTGAATGGAAGGAAAGGGGGGAAAAAGTGTGGTCGCAACAGGGCTACCTTGAAATGATTCTCAATCAAAATCCAATCAGTACGTTGCTGGATCTTCACAAGGATTGGACCGAGGTTGAAGTCAGACGAATCCTACTTGAAGCCGAGAAGAAGATGCTGAAGATTAAAGAAAAGTTTACATTTCATGGGGAAATGGAGATTTCATTCGGTGGAAGAATGGAGAGACACTGAATCCACGTTGCTCGAATTCCAGGAAAACCTTCCCACCGTGTCATCTGCTGGTTTCTGATTCCACTGTGTTGCAACCATCCAGTAGGAAATGTAACGTTTCCTTCTGCTGACGAGTTTTGTGGAGGTGCTGCAGTGTGGCACCTGCCCACACTGTCCAAACCAAACACTGGCCTGACCTGAACCCTACAGAGACTCGATGGAGTTATTGTGAAGAGGAAGACAAGAGACCAGACAGAACAATGCAGAAGAACTTTAAGAAGTTTCCATTACACCTACGCAGAACCATCAGTATCAGTAATGCAGGAAGTTTCTGCAACAGCAGCCCTGATCCAAGTATTCAGAGATCATAAATAGGCAAAGTTTTTAGAAGCCTAACGTTTCTGTTTGAAATATCGTCTTTCTACTGATGTCATTTAATATTATGGTTTCCTAAGACGCCAAATTTGGTTTTTCATTGTCTAACTTTCTGAAAAACATTGAACTTTTTCACAGGCTTCTGATTTTTTCAGCTGTGCTTTTGACAGCGGTTGTTTAATTCATGTTTATCAGCATCACATGAAAAATACGCGACAGAACCTTATTTTTTTTGTTGTTGTTGTTCTGTGTTAATCCAAAACACTTTCACTGACAGAGGAGCGCAGCGAAACATTGCCGTCTGAAGTCTACTGATGAGTCCCGTGATTGGGAGTGAAAAGACTTTAAATCGTTCTCCGTGTCAAAGGACTCAACTTTTTTTCCCCCCCGAATCCCCAGTTTTCATACGTTTCAGAACTCCCAAAACTCACATTTGTGAGTTTTCAAATGTGAGTTTTGTTATCAGTGGCTTCCTAAACTTATGTGAATGTTTAGATCAACCAGATGCACTTCTCCTCTGTGTGCATCGTCTCTACTCAGCGGTAAAGCGTTCACCTCTGTCCGTCTTGTTTGATGCATCATTTTCATTAGAGTCTCTGTGATGGGTTTTCAGAGTGTATCTCCCATCTACATACTCAGAGTATACAACACATTGCCTAGTAATGGATAGCATGTTAGTGCAGGGGGCGAGATTTCAAAGGAAAGACATCTTGCACACACACACAGAGAGAGAGAGAGAGAGAGAGAGCACAACCGGTGTAATGAGTTTCTGCTGCTGAACATCCATGTTGCAAAATTAGCTGGAGGAAAAGTGCCCTTTAAGTGCACCATCTGTATCCTTGCATATATGCAGCAAGTGGGGTGAAACCAACAGAGGAGGGATTCAAAGCCACAGATACACAATTCGGCTTTGTTTTTCAAATATTTTGCAGCTACATCAATCTGGGTCCTGCGGAAATCATCCATACAATTGTAAACACAACCCGTTTTCACATGTATATACATATATATAGGTATATATATAGGTATATATATGTATATATATATGTATGTATATAGTATATATACTATATACAGTATATATACTGTATATATACAGTACATATATATATATATACTGTATATATATATATATATATATATATACAGTATATATATATATATACTGTATATATATATATATACAGTATATATATATATACTATATACTATATAAATATATATATACAGTATATATATATATATATATATATATATACTGTGTGTGTATATATCCATCCATCCATCCATCCATTTTCTGTTCACCCTTGTCCCTAATGGGGTCGGGAGGGTTGCTGGTGCCCATCTCCAGCTACGTTCCAGGCGAGAGGCGGGGTTCACCCCGGACAGGTCGCCAGTCTGTCGCAGGGCAACACAGAGACATACAGGACAAACAACCATTCACACACACACTCACACCTAGGGAGAATTTAGAGAAACCAATTGACCTGACAGTCATGTTTTCGGACTGTGGGAGGAAGCCGGAGTACCCGGAGAGAACCCACGCATGCACAGGGAGAACATGCAAACTCCATGCAGAAAGACCCCGGCCGGGAATCGAACCCAGGAGCTTCTTGCTGCAAGGCAACAGTGCTACCAACTGCGCCACTGTGCAGCCGTGTGTATATATATATACTGTATATATATATACAGTATATATATATACTGGAATATAAACTTCAGTTGAAATTAACTGTATTTTTTTTTCTAATAAGGCAACACAAATAAACTTTTTTTTTTTTTACAGATAATCTGAAAAGTGTGGCTTGCATTTGTATACAGACACAGTAAACAGGCTTTGGTGCGGCTGGTGAACTGAGCCGGTTATGGCAAGTGATTCATGATCTCACGTGGAGCTGATTTCGAAACCTTTTTTCTTTCCTTAACTCTGGTCACTTTTGTTTGACATGTGCATTTATTTGTTGATTCGAAACATCTGGATGTGACAAAAATAGCGAGACAGAATACGCCTTTCAGGGAGAAAATACTTTCTCACTGCGCTCTACTTATTTTCTTAAAGTGAGACAAAATTACAGAGACTAAAAAGTCTTTTGTTCTCTCCTTCCTGAAGAAAATGTTGCATTCAATGACTTTTTGAGAACTACAGGAGCCTGGGCTGGTAAGTGAAAGCAGTTAACTAATACTAGTTACCGATAACTAGTCAGGGGGCATTAAAAGTGATCTCACCTCTTTTAGAAGTGGCCGAAATTATTAAATTAGCTTAAAATCATATAACTTTCAAACTGTTGACATTTTACCTAAGTGTTTGTATGTGATCAGAATTTATATTAAATGTTACAGACACATAAAATTTGAAAACTAAATCACATGAAATGACCCTTTTCTCAACTTTTAAAAAGTCCAGACTCAAGAGAGCGCCCTCTCCTGCTGGCATGCGATACGACACGACTCTTCAATTAATGTTGAGTCTTTTCGCCCCAACATTATTCAGCCTTCGGTCAGACATACAAAACTCATTATACTGGTGATGCAAATGTGAGTTGTATGTTGTTTTAGCTGACAAGATTGCAAAATTATGATTTAAGAAAAATAATTTGAGTTTTTCATATTTATTTGTAGCAGTGGTAAGCTTTTAGAAACTTTTTTAGAAAGATCGGGAGAGAATATTGTAACTGGATAAAACTTAAGAGTGATTTCATTCATCTTTACTATACACATTAACCATATATTCTTGTTCAAAAAGATTTTTTATCAGTATTTATCCTTGCTACTACATCTACTAAACGCTTTACGATTGTGCAGATAGATCTACTAACCGTATTTTAGGTGTGACAACTTCAGAGACACAAAATATATTCTGCAAGAAGCATTAGATTAAAAAAACTAAACAGGTGCAAAACCTTTTCCGTTTACTAAAAAGAACAGAGCAGCCATTGTTTATTCACCTATCCTGCCAAATAATCCTGCTAAAATAAAAAGGATTAAAATGATTTATCTCCCGACATATTGAACAGAAAACGTGATAGCTCATGTGCTAATATGTAGCTGTTCATCAGATTCATTGACAAACACCGCCACCTAGAGGTTACTCTCTCTGTACAAACCATGCATGCCTTTGAATCTATTTTATTTCTGAGAACTGGTGAAGACATATTCAACATGCAGATGGTCGGCCAGTAAAAAGCTTTTTATTGAAGAAAATTAAGGTTCCCCCTGGTCAGTTACCCGGTCAGTTAAAGTGACCGAAGAGCCCTGAAAAAAAAAAGGATCTCCACAGTGCTCTACAAAATAGATAGTATAGTCATGTATCAGGTAAAAGTACTGTTATTGAGGCTTAGATTACAGAACAACAGCCATGAACAGGAACAGACAGATAAACGACTGAAAAGGGGGAATAGGTCGTTTCTTACTCTTACATATAAAAAAATTAATAAATTACTGAAAGCACATGTTTTTTTGTCCTTAAAGCTTGGTCTTGTTTCTTTTGTGATCGCACAATTGCTCCGCTTCAAAAGGATCTGCTGCTACAGTACGTTTTGACCCGTCGACACTGAAAAATAGAAACCGGAATCACATGCAACGTGACAAAAATGGTGCCAACGCCACGCATTCTGCCAAACTACACATGCAAATCTACAAACGTCTCAATTCAAAAAAAAAAAAATGAAAATGAAAATACAATTCATGTCACAATAATCTCCTGGAAGAGGTCAGAATCCATGTAAGCACTTCCCATATGGCTGCTTTTGCATCGAGTTATGACGTAGAGAGTCATTTTAAGCCAACGATGTCTGAAAAATAAATTGTCAAGGTACCCAATAAGAAGATCTGTTAAACTTTTTTTTTTTCTCTAATGTACATCGACAGCCACCAAAAAAAATATATATAAAAATTTGTACTACTCCGCCTTGTCAGTTAAATGAGTATAAACATTACATTACTTTCAGTACAAAAAAAACAAAACAGCAAAGCTGCTGACATAAACAGACATTTATTGAGAATATTTCGATAAATTTCAGTCAAAGAAGCTGTAACATACTCAGGTTGATAAAAGCGGTTCCCTTATTATAGACAATATCAATAAACACACACACAAGATAAGCCTCTTTCCATTCAGAAATCCCTCCCCACACCTCTTTTCTTTTTTTTCCTCTTTTTTTTTTTTCCTGAGGCAGAACTAGAAATACTACTGCAGTCTTTCCTCAAGTGCTCCTGGCAGGAGAGTCGCTTCATTAAAGGGTCGCGTCGTTTTTAAAACATCAAAATGGGTTTGGGCACTTCAGCGCCGCTGCTCAAAGAAATAAAATCTTTTTTCTTTTTTAAATACAATAAATTAAATAAAAGCAGACTTGGCTCCAACGGTGTACAAGAGAAGCCGTGCTTTTGGTGATAAAAAATAAAAAATTTAAAAAAAAGTCACTTTAGCAACAAAACACGTGACCTCTGTCTCTGCTAACACAAACAGTGTTTGAATTCTAAAAAATAAAAAAAGGATTAGTTCCATCAGGTGTGATGTTTCAACTTCAAAATGGAGGAAGAGGGAGAAATTTCATTAAACTTGCAAATTCAGAGTAACGCATCTCCCTCTCTCTCTCTCTCTCTTCCATAGCAGGACATCAAACATGGCACTCGTCAAAACGAGGGGGAGGAGGGAGAGTCGTCCCCGGGAGACCCTGGAGCCAAACCGGCCCTTTAATGTGATTCACTGATCTGTTCCCCTGCTAAGAAAGTGAAGCTTGGTCCCACAGAGACACGGAGTGGAGTACGGTATTGTCTCTGGAGCAAACAGCAGCGCAGCGCATCAGTTAATAGAGCACGGCTCCCAGAAGAGAGCACAATATAGGACACTCTTCCTCTTCCTCCACTTGAGCTATTAATACACCCAAACAAAAGAACAGGCTTAACGAGGCAGCAACGGGGAACTCATGCGAGCTAACTTAGACGAGAGCTTTGTAGTGTTTAGTTTCAAGGATTCCAGATGTTTTGTCCTTTTTAAGGGCAACGGATCCCCACTCTGCTTCTACTTTTATGGTTGATGCTATCGGATGAAAAACGAAAAAAAGTAAATAAATAGACACAATAGTACATTGTGCTACACCCTTTTATGTTTGAACCCATTTGATCCGTTCTCTTTATATGTATATATATATATATATATATATATATAATTATTATTTTTATTTTTTTAAAGGACAAAAGCGACACAGAGGTGAAAAGAGGTGCATAGTTTTAGGCATGAGGGTGTGCTGATGGGGGAAAAAAAGAAACAAGTCAACTGTAAAAAAAAACCCAAACATTGTAATAATAGTAATGTTGAACATTTCGAACATAAAAAATTAAGCACTTCTTTGCATAATTGCATGAAAGGAAACCGTTTTCATGCAGCTTAAAGCGGTAGCTACCTTAAAAGTTAATGCTTTGGTTCGGAGTCAAGAGTGCATTAAAATGGAAGATGGTGAATGAGTGTTTGAGTGGACACACTAGTCAAGCTCAGGACTTCGATTTCACATCCCACCTCCTGTGCCCCTGTGTATATATATATATAAAAAATCAACAAAATACTATATTTCAGTAAGTAGTAGAAAGAGAGACATAACGACTAACACGACACGGCGTTAAAAACTGTCAAACTATACCGACTAGAACACTGGGACGTCAGAATATCTCCATAGGGAGAAAAGTAGAGATGCACCGAGCGACCGAAATCAAACCATTTTTAGCTTTATCGGCTCTGACCGATGGAAAACTCAAACATCCCACCTTTTTACAAGGCAGTGAACACACCACACCAGCTTTAAACCATACTTTCAGAAAGCCTTGCAGGAAGGCTGACCTTTTTGAGCTTTTGACCTCTTTCTGTTATGGAAATGTTGGAGTTGAAAATGTTGGCAGCCTTCTAGAAACCTCAAGAGGCTCTATGTTCTCAGAAGCCATGCTAATCTCTAATGTCAGATGCTAAAAAGCATTAGCATTTCAAATCAGAAATCAATTAGTCTCGTTTTGAAATAATAGAAAACCTTAAAGGCCCCTCACGACAGGAAAGCCACAAAAACGTCTCATAAAGAGAAACTGTAGTCGACTAAAGTTGGCGTCGGTAGGTCGAAGCTCAATCGGTGCGTCTTCGTTAAAAAGAACGAGTTTGGTACATTTATAACGTATCAAAGGAGTAAAACTTGAAAGTCCCAAATTGAATCGAGGCCCTCTAATGTGCAAGTAAACAAACTCATACTGAATCAAGTAGGAATCTGACTCAAAGGCCATAAATATAAAAAAAAAGGATAAAAGTGGTTCATGTTTCAGTTCACATTATATCATGCACTAGAAACTTAGGACTAACCGAATGTCTGCATGGTTCCTTATTTCACACATGGTAGATGGAGCAAGGGCAGCATCAGAGCTGAAGAACAAGCCGAGTCAGACATGCAGTGCCTATAAAAAGTATTCACGCCCTCGGATGTTTTTACCTCTTTATCGCTTTTACAAATCAATCATGAGCAAAAAAAAAAAAGTATTTCTTTTTCACAAAAAAAAAAAAATCCTATAACCGCAAAGTGAAAACTGGTTTCTACAATTAAATAATTAAATAAAAGTATTTAACATAAAACAAGTGATTTAATAAATATTCACTTGGTTTAAAGTGACTTGGCTTAATTTAATTTAGGTCCAGGCAGTTGGTAGTACTATTCTGATTAGTGGAATAGAAATCACATGGAGTGAAGTGAGTTTGTTTCAAGTGATTGCAATATAAAGACACCTGGCTACCACAACAGCATGAAGGCTAAAAATTACAAGCAAATCTGAAAATATTTTAAGACGTATCAGTTAGAAGATGGTAACCAAAAAAAACTCTTAGGCACTGTACTTCCCCTAGAGTTTAATTAAATCCATCATGGAGACATGGAAGGAACATGGCACCATGCTCTGATCCCAGCCTGGCTCTACACCTAGCATTCTCCGCATCAGGCACGTCTGATGCGGAGAATGCGGAGATGAGTGTCTGATGCGGCACGTCTCCGCACCTCAACAAAATCTGTGTTGAGGTGCGTCAGCCGCGTCAAAATCAACGAGGAAGCCGTTGATTTCCGTTGCTGGCCTATTTGTCGGCTGCGTCAAACGCTCCAAATGCTTCGAGACGCGTGCGAAACGAGCCGCGACGGGCCCGCGTCTGGTTTGAATGTAAACCAGACGCGCGAAACGCGCTTAGTGTGATCGCACCTTAAAGGTAGAAGGTAAAGCATATAGAAATCCTGGAGGACAATTTTCAAAATCAGTTTTCACTTTTGAGACTAAGTTTTTTTTGTCAAATAACTGAAAAAAAATGACTGATTTAACAAAGCAGTAAAAATGGTAAAACAAAAAACAAAACAAAAAAACATCCAAGACGGGTGAATACTTTTTATTGTCGCTGTTAGAACAAGAAAGGTTTGAAGACTTCCAAGAAAGCAACATGACTTTGCTGCCCTGCAGACTCCTGAAATATCCCCACCTCTGCACTCGTAGCTGGAAACCGGACATTACTTGATTCGGCTGCAATTTTGGCACACACACACACACACAAAACGAAAACCACCTTCCCGTTACAAAGTAATTGCATTTCGTTATTTCTGAACAGGAGACCACTTGAAATCGGCCGTTTCAATCGTCAATCAGAGAAAGCTCTACTTCATCTCACATCGAGCGGATCTGAATTCTCCCAAAGATCTAATTGACTGTAGTGGGAAGGACGCAATTAATTTTTTTTTTTTTTGAGGCAGCGCGACCCAAGGAAAACCCACCGCTGCGCTAACCGCTGCTGACCCCGAGGACTGGACCGTGCTAGAGAAGTGGCCATTTTAAGTTTTAAAGTAGTTCCACATCAGAGGGAGCGACAACTCTAAACTCAGCTCTGCTCTCAGGGTCACGAGAAATGCTTCGCTTTTCGCAGAAACTACAAAACACATTGGGCTAAAATGCTCACATGTTTGCTTCTTTAATCTTTTATGCATACATTTTTCATTTTAACAATCATCAACACCGTCGGCTGTTTTGTTTTTTTTCCTTTGCGTCCGTGATACTAAAGTCTACATGACTGTAGACATGACAGCTGCAGTCATGTCTACAAAACCCACCATGTTTTCTGCAGATAAGGAACCGTACTTACACAAAAATATCTGGGTTTTTTTTTTAACACTCGCATTATTTCTATTCAGGCTCATTTGGAACCATTAATAAGTTAACAATATAGCTTATGATAAATAGATTACAGTCTAAAATTCACATATAAATAAAAGCCCCACCTCTCGGACGCGATTTCACCCAAGGTTTTGTTTCGCGTCTTCTCCTCCCTTACAAAGCATCCGCGGTTTAAATACTACAGGTTTCCCTTTAAAACAAACAAACAAACAAAAAAAAACCACCTAGACACGGACAGATACAAAGAACGAGGAGAGGACCGACGTTGTTTTGGGGGGTTTTTTGTTTCGCTTTTTTAACAACGACAGTAAAGACGTCCCTCCCTTCCATCTTCCTGGACCGGGGACGGTGGGGCAGCCCTTAAGACAACAATGACAACTTCTGCCTGGTCCAGACCCTGATTGATAACAGAGGAAGTGTGAAAGTCAGAGGAAAAGAAAAGAAAAGAGAGGCTATTGCTAATGGTGATTGATTGATTGATATTACGGTGCAAGCTGCTGCTCCTGCTGCATGCTCGGTTCTGGTGACATGCAGACGTCCATGCAACGGAGCTGGAGGCGGAGACCGAGTCGTCGCGCGGGTCCGACTCCACGGTCCGTCGACCAAAAACTGCGTCCGGATCCGTCGCCTGCCGCCTCACTGTCCTTCCGAGAAGCGAAATGCCGACAGTGCGTTCCGGTCTCCGCAGTCCGTCTCTTCGACGCCCGGCGTTTTGACGGGGGGGCTGCTGGAAGGCGGCGGATTGGGCTCGCCCTCCGTTAGCGTCTTCTCCTGAGACTGCGAAGAGGAGGAGGAGGAGTGGGTGCTCTCGCTGGAACTGCTGCGCGTCTCCGTGCTGGTGCTCGTCTTTTTCATTTTCCTCCTCTTGGCCAGCGGCGCCTTGTCCACCGTCTGTAGGCGGAAACCTTCCCGTTTGCATTTGTTGAAAGCCTAAGACGAAACAGGAGGGAAGATGATGTCGGTCAAATGTTGATTTTATTTTATTGGCCCAACGTTTCCAGCACATCATTAAAAGTCGTTGTAGCGTTTGTTAAATACAAAGCTGTGATTTTAAATCAGGCCTGTCACCATAACAAATACCGCAGCGTGATAAATAGTCCCAGTAATATTTGCGATAATATTGTTTTGAGGCCATTTTCAAGTAACTTGCTATAATATTGCAAGTTCTCTTTCTCTCAAGGACCAATAAACTTTCATTTTGTAAAGAATAGTGTACAATATGGACAATATTTCAAATACCCAAAATAAAACACAACAACCAAAAACAATGAATTGTGCGTGAACAAAAACCACGCACAACCCAAACCATTAAAAAATGGATTATAATGTCTCTGTAAACAAAATTGCCCTTCAATTGCTTATAGCGACAGGCTTGTTCTTAGCAACAGAAACCGCCTTGTAATCTGCCTTGTGTGGAAGAAAACAAACAAACCATCCCCCACTATGGAACGTGGTGGTGGCAGAATCATGCTGTGAGAATCCTTTCCCTCAGAACAAACGAAGAAGAAAAGAAAGACCCTACAACAATAAAGAGAAGTGGTTTAGCTCAGAGGACAATCTTGTGTTAAAATGGTTCGACCAGATTTAAATCTAACTGAGACGAATCCAGATGTCTAAAGCCAGTGGATGCACAACCCAAACGACATGCAGCTGCGACGGCATCAAACGATGACTCTACAGCGTCTCCACAACTTCTTTAAACGAGGTGGTGGATTCAGCGGCAGGCTCCCAGAAGAAGAGCACTACTAGAATAGAAAGAACATTCTCACCTACTTTCTGACAACAGTGTTCCTTCGCGGCGCTCTTACATTAAAGGTCGCTTTGACGCAAGTGTGGACGGAGGCAGTGGAGGAGCCGAGAATGTCGGGGGTCATGAGTGGGTTGGAGGACAGCTGGCTGTCGTCCTGGAGCCAGGCGTTGTAACGGAGGCCGCACATCTTAATCCTCTTGTCTGGGTCCACCGTCAGCAGCTCTGCGAGGGGGGAAAAAAAAAAAAGATAATTCACTTAACACACGAGCGAGGAAGGCGAGTCATGTGTGAGTCCCACAAAGGAAGTGATTCTCTTCCCCCGAGCAGGTGCTTAAGCCAAAGCAGAGAGCTCGCAATGTTGCTGTTGGCTAATAGCCAGCAGGGGGCGATAGTAGGGATGATGAATAAGTGTAAAATTGCTCTAAAATTTCTCCACTGCTTGATTATTGTGTTAAAAATGTTCTTAATGAGGCTTTTGTTCTGAAATGGATTAAAATTTGAAAGAACAAAAATATGGAAAACAAGAATTTTTGAAAAGAAAAAATTATTCTTTGAAAAATATGACAAGAACTGGATTGTGGCAGGGCGACATTTCACTTATCCAGGTCACTATCTAATTTGGATTCAGCTTGAGCAGGGAAGGGCTTTAAACCACCATAATAGAGATGCAGCTAATGATTATTTTAGTGATTGATTAATCAATCATTTATTTAGACGATTAATTGATTAATCAGGAAAAAAAAATGGCACATTCTGCAAATTTACAATATTCAATACGTTAGTAAACAAATAATTCAATTCAGAAAATAAACATTATTGCCTAAAATGCAATATCAGAATTGCTTTTAATAAACACTTGATCGTTTGTAGCAAAGGATGCACCGGCAGCTAAACTTCCAACATCAACAACATACTGTATGTGAAACGCTCAGCTGTTTCTGCTTGACTTGACATTAATACATTGTAGGGTTGATCTGTTGATTGTTTTTGGATTACTGATTAATAATTAGATATTAAAAGGTGCTAAACAGATATTACTTACAAAATTTGAACTGGGTGAAGCTAATAATGCCCCTTGAGGAGTTCTGCGTAGAACAGATTTACAGACAAAAGTTTTTTTGTTTTGTTTTTTAACTTGGATGCAATTTTTTTAATTACTGCTCTGAGTATGTCATTCTTTCAGCAAATACCCTTTCTTAGAGTCTGCATACTCCAGTTAACGATTAATCGACTACTAAATTAGTTGACAATTATTTCAATTATTGATTCATCGTGTTTAATGGAAAATTTTTGAACAATAATTAAATTTTAGGACAAAAACATTTTTGCTGCTGAATATTTATTTTAAAATGGTGATCTAAATGATAAAACTGGGTCACCTACAGTTTGATGAAGAGGCACCATGATATCCATCAGATGCAACCCACAGACAGTTACAGGCAGTTCCAACAAAGAAGTGGCTCTAAGCAACAGGTTTTCTAGTCTTGTAGTTAATAAGGATGTTACAAGGAGTCAGGAGCTCAAGTGAAAAAAAAAAGGGAAAAGTAACATTAATCAGTTTAAGTGGGTGATTGTAGACACAACAAAATATCAAAAATTGTTACATAACAATTATGACAGAGAAAGAAAATGTTTATCACCAAGACTCTTGTGGCGAGTTAGTGCACGTTACTCATAAAACCAGTTTAATATACTGGTTTTATGAACCAGTATATTACTCAGTACATGAATGCTTCACTGAAGTTCAGTTGAGGACAAGCTTCCTGTTTTGACAGCAATTTTATATCTTTGTTCAAATCTGTGCGTCGTATCGGCAATACTGCCGACATGTTTACATCCCAACTTAGAAAAAGTTTTCATGCCCTTTGAATCAGAATTTGGGCACATGAGAACAGTTGAGTGCTTTCGGCGGGTCATCGACCAACACAAAGTGGTGCATAATAGTATTGAAGTGAAAGGAAGTGATGCATAGTTTTAATGTTTGTCTTTTTAAACAAATTATGCGATTGTACAGTGCATATGGAAAGCATTCACAGTACTCTTTCCATATTTTCTTGCGTTGCAACCCTATTCCAAATAGTATTAAATTATTCTCTTATCCACAACATTCTACATACTTACATAAATGTGATGTCTTGGTTTTCTGTTTTAAATAAATTTGCGAAAACTCTCAAAACTATTTTCCACATTGTCATAATGGAGTGTTTGTGTGTAGAGTCTTGAGAAAAGAAATTAACTTTATACAATTTGGAATGATGCTGTACCATAACAGAATGTGGAAAAATGAAGCGCTGTGAATACTTTCCAGATGTACGGTATTTACTCTGATACACCGACATAAAATCAAGGGTAATCATCTTTGTTCAAAATTCACCAATCAGACAGCGCCCGCATAAATGCAGGTTCTATGAACGTCTCAGGTTTGTTAGGACATTAGTGAAAAAACAGCGAACAGAGCAGACAGGTCAGGAATTACAATGTAGGGAAGTTTAAAGCAGGTTTCAAAATTAATATTCCAAGTTTTGAACACCTCACAGAGCGCCGTTATATCAATCATCTGGATAATGGAAAAAGTGTGAAGCTTCCAAAGACCTGGTTGTTGTGGAGTTAGAAAAACTCCACAACATGTTTATGTAGAAACGGATTCCGAAGCTACTTCTCTCTGCTGCAAATTTATTGAGTTTAGTATGAACTGCGAGTGTTGAAAAACCAGGTATTTCAACCTCTTAAGAGATGGCGTCACAAGTTTTTTACTCTGTGCGCTTTCACAAGTTTTATGTTGTTGTATGGTTCCGGGAACTGACGGTCTGACGGGACAACCCCAATCCCTGTCCGACTGTCATTCGCCACGTTTCTCCTGAGGGTTTTGCTAAGGTTGAGAGGAAGATGGAAACGAGGACAAAATAGTCCTCCACCAATTAGGATCGGGTTACACCAAAATATGCTGTAAATTACTCAATTCTAAGAATAAAACATCAGGAAACTAATAGAATAATACACAGTCACAGTCGAATATGAATACAAGTGCTTGAAAACCAACATTTGTATTGAAGAATGTCTTAGACCAAATTACCTCCAAATTAACTTCTTTAATACACTGATATGTGTGGCTTCAACACATAAAGATGCTTTATTTTTGTATCTGATTAAATCTTTTTAATATTGTAGCAAAACACAGGTTACAGGCTCACCTTGTATGAGGTCTTTAGCCTGCTGGGACACATTTCTCCAGGCCTCGCCTCCAAAAGAGAAATCCCCCTGCTTGATTTTGTGCATGATCTCCTCAGCGCTGGTGTGGATCAGGCTCTTCTCCTGACACTGAAAAGGCACCTGTCCAGACAGCATGGTGTACTGAAACCAGAGGAAAACCAGCATCGATCAGGGGCACAGACCTAATCACCAGCCTATATGCTCTAATGCTTAAAACGTCGTCCAAGTGTGGCACACAAACCGTTAAATGTTTGTTTTTACTTTACAGCGTGGCGCCCTGGATGGAGCCGGGAAAAGAACGAGGCGCCGGCGCTTATATGGCACGCTTTAAAAGCGCTCTCGACCGATCACGACCGTCCGCATTTTTTCATTGTTATGCTGGAGGTTGTTGACCGTGACTGCGGCGGCACTAAAAAGTAGAGTGTCCTGTGCTCAGTTGAGCAAACAGGATGCTCTCACCTTCGCCCGCTTACGTCTGCCCTCAGATTTCTCATTAAAAGAACAGCAGCGGGGGAAGAGCACTTTTGGCTACTGTCTCAGCTCGCTTGGCTTGCAGGGCATTGTGCACACAGCATGTCAGAACCCGTTTTTATCAAAGCTTCATAAAGCAGACTTCGATGTATCCCTCCCTCCCACACTCCCACAGGGAGAACAGCAAAGCAGCGCATAAATATAAAGCCATTGCTCTGAACGGATGACTGGCCAGAACAGAAGTAGACATTTCTCTCTGCTATCTGTGCCCTCTCTTTGTCCACACAACGTCTCCTTTTCAATTTCCTCCTTCATCCAGAAATGTTTAAAAAGGACAGCATAAGGATGCCATTTTTGCGAGCGCTGGTTTGGTCATTTTTCTGTTCTGTGGTGCAGATTAAATTGAGTCCGGTTACCACAGGGCACCAGGAGCTTAGATGGAAATTATGCACGATACCCGGCATTCATTTTTTGAAATCTAAAAATTGTGTAAGACAAATAAATCGGCTGAGTACAAAGCTTAAGATTAGGATAGATTAACCTCAGAGAAAAACTTTAAAAGAGGATCTGCGGATTTAAATAGTCAGTATTATGAATTTATATAATGGAGTCATCAAGAAGGATGTTCCCTAAAAGCTAGTGAAAAATGTTGTATGGTTCTCTAACACAAACCAGAATTTTGTGGTTGATGTCAGATTGTTTTAAAAAGTACGATCTCCATCTTTGGCCAATCATGATTTCTCTTTAGTTAAATTTTTTGTGCCTACCTGCAACCATTCATTTTTTTATATTAGGAGCAACACACCTTTACTGCTACATTATGCAGAAGTCATCTTCCGCATCTCATATGTGATTAGTACCAGTAGCGCGGTTATTCAGAGTCTCACCAGGTTTCACCAACTCAAATTTTGGAAATTTTAAGACCTTTTTAAGACCATTACGAATGGAGTTTAAGACTCATATCTCCAAAGAAATGTACGGACTTTGTCCAGCCAACTTGCGATAAATATGCACTTACTCATGTTAAACGCAAAAAAACTAATTAGCTAGCTAGCAAGGGTATGTTGGCAGTGAGTCACAGAACGCAACGATGTCTGCGTGTGACTCAGCCTTTTGCCCGACAGAAAAGAAAAAATAGTTCTGCAAAGACAAAATTTAAAACCTGTGATTAACGTATTAAAGGCAGACTTACTTTGTAAAAAAAAAAAATTAGGGCATTTTAAAGCCTTAATTTTAAATACCAAAATTTAAGACTTACAAAGGACTCTTGGATGCCGTGTTATTATTATACTTTTAGGCAATTTGAAAGCCCAAAAAGTTAACAAGGAGTAACTTGGAACCTAACCAAACTAAAAAAATGTGTTTAATGCACAGTGGTTTGTATTTATAACTCTGTTATATTTTAATTTGAGCCAGAAACATTATGCATTTTATTTCTTGATGTTTTACACAATTTGGTAAAATATGTGATTTTATGACAACTAAAAAAGACAGGGAGAACAACAGCATGTTGCATATTGAATTACACTTCATTATTCCGATTACCAGTATTACGGCCGCACACTCACCAGAATGACCCCCAGACTCCACAGGTCGCAGGACTCATCATAGCCGTTATATTTGAGGATCTCTGGGGCAGCATACTGCAGGGTGAAGCAGGGAGTCTTCAGCAGCTGATTGTCTGGCGGTTTTAGACGCGCAAAGCCAAAGTCTATGATTTTTATCTCGGAGTTCTCACTCTCGTCTGTGAAGAGCAGGTTCTACGAAGCAATTCGAGACACGGACAGCAATCATTTTCTGGGTTTTTTTTCTCTCTCTCTCCTTCTGCTCGGTTCAGTCAAGAGCCTGCTAAATTGTACATCAAGACTGGCCGGGGTCCTTCTGACCCGTGTTAGGGTCAAACAATTTTACTCTTGTTTTGAAGAAGATTGCAGAGTCAGAGTGACAACAAGCCACATCATATGCAGTTCAGAAAAACACAGTAATTCTCCCTTCATAGCATATGATCCAGCCAGGCTACATTTACCACAAAAGACACACATGAGAAAAAAAAAAGAAGAAAAAAATTTAGCTCTTTTGAGTTATATCTGGTACCTCTGGCTTCAGGTCCCTGTGCACCACTCCTACATCATGCATGTGACTGACAGCAGACACCAGTTTGCGCATGATGCGGCTGGCCTCTGTTTCACTGAAGTGCTGCTTCCTCCGGATTCTCTCCAGCAGCTCTCCTCCACCGAGCAGTTCCAGAACCAGGAATGTGTGGAGCTAGACCAAAAAAACAACACAGGACACGTTAGTTTCAGAGACTTTTCAGTTTAGTCAGCCTCGGAAAGTCAAAAAAACGCTCAAAGAATGCACCATCGAGAAGCGCTATCGGAACAAGCTAGCTTACGACACAACAGTGTGGACTGAGCAAAGGTAGTTGCTTTCAATGTCACCAAGTTGTTTAAAAAGAAGGTCAGAAGAACCACAAAAGACATAAGAAGCTATTTAAAAGGAAATAGCATCATGTATGACAAACCAAGACTTGTCAGAGGTTCATTAAGGCTGCCAGACGGCAAGAGAGAGCAAGACTTTCAACTTCAAAGCTGAACATTAAACATTAAAGCAAAGTTACTTTAAAGCCGTTTTATCCATATGAGCCTTCAATCGTTCATTCTTGAAACATGTTGAAGTGTTGGAATTCAGCGCTGCCAATCGTAAAGTATTTGCATATTTTAGGATTGCATATTTTATCATCATAAGGAGATACAATGTCGTTGCTAAATTACTTTCCTACACATTTGACAATGCAGAAATGAGGTGAGCTGGGCTGCTTTAGATTGACATTGTTCACCTCAGCGTCCAAAATGCTTGAAAGTGAACCTGACAGCATGACCTAGTTCCTGATAATTTCGCCTAACTATCACCTGACCACTTAGAGGCACTCATAAACCATTGAGATATTATTCCCAGATGATCCTTACATAATGAAAAAAATATATATAATAAAAGAAGTGGTCCACATTCTCCAAAGAGGGAGAGGACTACTGTGAATTCTGGATGGAGTGCTCACATTTACTTATATTATAAATCTTAAAAACACATTAGAATCTGGCTGAAGTTGCTATTGGCAGGTCAAAGCTTGACAAAAAAAAAAACGGCGGCTTAGAAAATGGCTTTTTTATCGGTGCATTTCGGCATAAACACAGCTACTGTAAGGCTAGCAAACATTCCCATATTTGGGCTGATGCTTGTCTGTTTATATTTTCGCCACACTCTATTAAAGCAATCCCCAAGCCAATAAATTTGCTGATAAATTTGTGATGTTAAATGTATTTCTCATTAACTGATACAACTTTACATGGATGCCAAACAGATGAGCGAAACATAGATCAACCACAGCCCATCCCTGATCAAACCATAATAGTATGGAGTAAAAGTGAAAGGGCTCTAATAAAGATGGAGGAGAATAAAGTGTCTGGGCAACGGGGTACAGTTTCTCATTAGTGCTGGATCTGAGGAACAAAAGCAGGACTCAGCGGAGACGAAGCGAGGCAGCGCCGCTTTGATCTGGGTCACAGGCCTGCGAGGTACAGTAATAACCCCGCTGAGCTCATCAGGACTAAAGTGGTGCTCCTGGGCATGAAGGACTTTGGCTAATGAACCCGTATGCAGTAAGACGCTTGGAAACACCTTCCCAAATAACTGAGGTAAGCCACGTCAAAGCGTATGCACACTCACTCTGGGTTAAGAGTGCAACTCCATAAGCAGCTCAAGTGAATCTAGGTTGTTTCCATTGAGCTGAACAAAAAGCTTGTTTATACAGCTGTGGTTCAGAAATAAATCAGCTTTGAGATATCATGCACACAAAGATATTTGCAGGCAATATGAGAGCGATACAGGAAAAGACCGAAAAGGCTCCCAGCAGGATCCCATTAATCTGCCCTGTTCCAGTTCCAGGACTTAATAAGGCTGCGGTCCCAGAGGCTCTGCAGACGACTGAAGGAAGCAAACCGAATGTTGTCGGGTCCAACTTTACCTGATCGTGGTAAATTTCATGCAACTTCACAATGTTCGGGTGGCCGTCGCAGAGCTTCAAGGCCGCTATTTCCCTCTGAGTCTGCGCCTCCATCCTAGAGCGGACACGAACGAGCACAAATTTAGTCAAGTGAAAAACATTTCAGGGGATATCTGTGTCTTGTAGTGGTTTTTACATTGGATTTTGGTATTATTTTTACCGAATCAGTTCATTAAAAATGTATAACTGAACAAGTTGGGTCACTACTCCTGTGACCTTGCAAGTGAATATAGCCAATGGAAGGATGGATGGTATGATTTCGCTAATGAATGTAAAACAAATTATTCTCTACCAACCCATAACTTTTAGCACTTCCAGAACACCATTTAATCTTTTAGACAACTGGGAATGGCTTGATCATGAGAAACATTTGCCTAATCTTGGCCTTCTCTTCATACAGCGTTTTGGAAAAAACTACAATTTTATCACATTATATTCCCAAACGGTCATGTGTTTTAATCAGATTTTATGTAATAAAACAATAAAAGTAGCATAAAACTGCAATTAAAAAAAAAAAAAAAAAGATTTTCTTACAAAAATATAAACATGTGGGTTTAGCCCCCTTACTCTAATGTCCCTAAATAAAATGCAGTGGTACCAACTGCCTTCAAAAGTCACCAAAAACTACATTTTTGTCCCATTATAGTCCCAAACTTTAATGTGTTTTTCTGGGATTTGGATTTGGTACAAAAGTAGCACAAAACTGGAATTTAAATTTTTTTTTACTTACAAAAATATGAAAAATGTGGGTTACATTTGTTTTCAGCCATCTCATTCTAAAGCCCCTAAATATAATTCAGCGCTGCCAACCGCCTTCAGAAGTCACCTCAGGTAATGAGTAGAAATAGGAGTATGGCACAGCTGAAAACCTACTAACACTGACAGGCATGGGATGGAGAGGATTAATCAGAGAAGCAGCAGAGAGGCTGGTGGTACCTCTGGAGGAGCTGCAGAGATCCTCCTCACAACAAGTTTTAAAAGAGCATAATTCCTCAAGACTTCCTCTTTGCTGCTTTCCATAAACTATACAAACATGTGGAAGAAGGTAATACAAACTGAACACAAAACACTGTGTGTAGCAGAAAAGTAATACTGCACATCAACCTCATCAAGCATCATGCTATGGTATTTATCATCAGGGTTAAAAGCTGGTCAGTTGATAGGAAGATGGATGCAGCTAACTATAAAGCTATAGTGGAAGAAAACCTGTAGGTGGCTGCAAAAGAATCTCAAGATGACAGCAGGAGAGTGACACAAATTATGCAATCTGATCAAAACTCATTAAAACCCCTAAAAAAATTCCAATGACATACGGAGGTTTGCACCTGCAAAGTGGTAAAAACGATCAATTCAAGGCGCTGAAAATGTCAAGAAATGTGCCACAGCAGCTTCGATGAGTAAAGCATGATTTCTAACCCGGTTTGTCGAGATGAGGCTTGTTTTTCAGCTGTGTGGCTTGCTAATAAAGTGGCGACAACACCTGGAGCAATATTTGTCAGTGAATGAGTGTGATGAGCCGTAGAGTCTGCGGCTAGCGTCCACAAGATGCAAGCAGGGTTTGTGGGAGTATTGGAACCAAAAAGCAACAACTGTGTGAAAAGAGCTGGATTGCTTGAGATCATACCTGGCGCTCTGCTTACTTCCATTAGTTTCACACGTCTTATGTAATACTTCCATAAGACCTTCTTTAAAGGAGACTGACCAATGCCCAGTGTTTTGTTTTTTCTTTTTGCCAGAGAAGCCAGTGGTGGGCTGGATGCATCCAACTATAAATATAACAAAGTGTGACGCACCTAGGTGGAAAAACACATTTTGAAAAGAAGCTTGTACCGCTTGCTGACTATCTTCACTGCGTATTGTTGTCCGGTGTTTTTGTGAGTGCAGCGGCGGCAGATGGAGAAGCTGCCCTCTCCCAGAGCGCTGTCCTGCAGGTCCATCTCATAATTCATGTAGAAAGGGGAGTCCTGCACAGAAGAACGGTGGATCAGTGGTTCAATGTGTTACAAAAGTCTGTCGTTTACTTCAAAGTCTCACGTTATATCTCATTTCAGATCCTTCATCTCTGTTCTCAACACAGACGGAGATACAGATTACGGAGAAGTAGGTAAACAGAAACCAGAATAAACAGCGTTAAAGTCAAGAACCAGGATTATGATCAAAAACATTCTTTTCTCTAGCACTCTGTTTGCACACAAAGGCTAGCAACTTAAAAAGCAGATTTCTATGAAAAAACATGGAACAAAGCTTAGTTTGGCTTCAAACTTTAACTTATACAGTTAGAACTAGATACTAAAAGGAAACAGGCTTCCATGCGAGCTAAAATGTTTACAAGTGTGAAAGTAAACCTTTTGAGAAGTACCAAATATATTCGTAACACAAACAAATTTTGAAAAAACTAAAAAAGGTCTACTTGTCAAGTTTTGTTTTTTAAATCCCTCATATCAAAATAATACATGTACAAACGCCCCTAGGATAAAAGATTGAAACAAAGTACAGACTAAAAATCATTGTGTTTCTACTTTCCCAAAAGGCAACATATTGCCGGGATTCACGGAAGAAAAGGAAACATTGTGTATTAAACAGGCTCAGGCCTGAACGCGGATAGCAAGGTGCAGAGTGTGACACAGGCGAAGTTCGACAAATAGAAAGAAAAGTGAACTTGTTACGAAAAAACAGAGAAAATCCCATCTACCCACGAAAGCGGCTGTTAGTTTTAAGTTTTTGCTGGGGGGGGACCCAAGACCCAAGTCCGCTCATCTCACCTTCATCATGGCGCTGCGGGCCACGGCGGCGGAGCCCGGCCTCTCGAAGCCGCCGCACAGCTGGATGGGGTCGTCCATCACCACATTCCTCTTGAACAGGATGGAGGGGGCCATGAAAGAGTATCCCTGCGAGCAGAAACAGAAGAGCGCGCTTGTGTTTACATTTCACCGAGTCATTTAACGAGTCAAAAAACCGCAGGAGCAAGAGCAGAGGAGGCGTTCTTCGCTGGAAAGCATTGGAAAATCCTCCTGACTTTAACCCGTCCAAACCGTGGCATCGGCTCGGCAGCGAGGCGGTTTTTGGCTCGTCCCTGAGTGACAGCTCGCCGTCCATCTGTAGCTATTGTCAAAACTGTCATTGTGCTGTGTGACTGCTGAATTCCAGCTGTGGGGAGCCCAGAGCTTTGAGCTGGCGTTAATCTCCCTCCGTTCTCCCCCCCCTACCCCCCAACACCAACACACACACAGCTGTGTGGTATGCAATGACAGCAATGGATGGACGGAAGGATGGATGCCGAATGAATGAGATGCCCTAAATTGCCGGGCTTGAATATTTGATTGCTCTGCCGTGAAATTACATCTTGGCGCTCTTAATGCAATTTTAATTTTGTTTTGTGAGGCACCACGGGGGAGCAAGTGCGCGGCTTAAACTGGGATTGCTGTCGTTATCTCAGAGATTGCTAGGCTTGCAAATTATAAAGACCACAAAATTTCGGGAGTGTGCGAACGGCAGCTGAGAGGGGGAAAAAGCCAAGATGAAGTTGGCAATCAAAGACTGAAGGCGTAACCGAGATAGACGTGGTGATGCTCTCAAAGCGTAACCTTTTATTTCACGAGAGAAGCCCGTTAATGGATCTATTGATCTGCCGAGCTCAAGGATCCAGAAGGCAATCAGAGTTGAAATTTCATGCAATACATCAGACAGCTATCAGCTGGCATGGAGTTGTGGGCCATATTATGGTTCAAAGCTACATCAAAAATAGTCATTCACATCTGTTACTTCAATGAGAGCTGCATATGGCAGCAATTGCTTCAATAAAAGACCCTTTAGTCAATTTGAATACCAATGCACACAGACAGACTCATGTTGACTTACAGCAACCTTTTGAGGACATTCAGAACTTGAATCGATTATTTCAATTGCTGTGAAGTACGTCAAATATAGCCGCAGACAAAAAGTGAGTAAAGGATAATGCTTTTGTTGATTTTTTTTGTTTTGTTTTTTTACCATCCGTGTTAACACTTTGCAATGCCTGCAGCCACAAAGCCCAGGGAAACAGGGCATGCAGAATTAAATGTTACACTGTGCAGCAACTCAAAGGAATATCTAGTTAAGGAAACAGGAGGGAAAAGAAAAAAAAAAAAAGAAAGAGTGCTGAAAGTACGGAGTCTGGTTGTTTACATCCCCTCCTGTTCACCCACCTGGAAAATGCGGTCACAGTTCTGAGGCAGCGCTGCAGGGGAGTAAGTGGGGTCCATTTCTGTGAACTCCTCAGCAAAATTACTGACATCCAGCTCGTCCCGAATCACCGGCTTGAAAGGCGCAGGTACCTTCTTCGCTGCCAAGTCCTCCCAGTTGATTTTCTACAAAAAAAAAAGAAAAAAAAAATGAAACACCATTCCCAGCCTTTATCAAACCTCATCATAATACGTTTACTGGCAAAAGTATTTATACTTCTTCACATTTTGTCAAGTTACAATCACAAACTTTGATTTGTATAGGGATTTCTTTATGAACCAATAAAAACTAGCAAAACTCTCTCTCTCTCTCTCTCTCTCTCTCTCTCTCTCTCTCTCTCTCTCTCTCTCTCTCTCTCTCTCTCTCTCTCTCTCTCTCTCTCTCTCTCTCTCTCTCTCTCTATATATATATATATATATATATATATATATATATATATATATATATATATATATATAAAATCCCAAAAGTTTGGCACCAATCCATTGTTTTCCTTCCTGTTGCCGATAGAGATATTTGAGGTTCTGTATCAGCCAGTTCCGATCCGATACAGAAAACCAGCACTGAACTGACTTAAAGTGTTGTTGTTCATTTGGGTTTTTTAAACACGGGGTCAAATGTAAACTTAAACACACCAATAGCTTCACAAGCTTTGGCAATCGTGTGAAAATATCACAACTTTGTTCAGTCAGTATAACACCCAATGTAAAATAAATAATAAAGATACTAGCTCAAACATGTCAAGAATAAACTGCAGCAAACCTTTTTTCAAATGGCTCAGAAAGTGCAATTAGGAATTGTAAATATGATGGAAAATAAATAATAAAGCATGATGTCGCTCCAAGCACAAAGCACAGAATTGACCGAATAGATCCACCACTGTGGATCAGGTACCGATACCCAATCTAGAAGTTCTTTCAGTATCCGGGCCGATACAGATATTAATATCAGATCGGTGCATGACGCAACATGTTTTTCAACCAGTTTTCATTGCAGTTACAGCAGAAACTCTGGGATTATGTTTCCCCCAGACTGAATGATGGGGTCTGGGCTTTTACTAGGCCATTTGAAAAAAAACCCAAAAAAAAGGTAGCAGAATAGGCTTTGATGTAAACCAATGTAGCTCTGTTGTCCAGATGGAAGCTGAACCTTCCTCCCTCTCACCAATCATTGTATCCCCTAACAGATTTTCTTCCAGGTTTTCGCTGTAGTTGCCTCCACTGACCCTCCTATCAACTCTGACCAGTTTCTTTCTCCCTGTATGAGAAGCGTTCCCTTCACAACTACCGCAATTTTTGGTATATTAAATACAATCTTAATAAAATGCACTAAGGTTTGTAGCTATAAAGTCACAAAATGTAAAATAAATAAAAAAATCTAACTTTTGCAATGAAATTTAAAGTTGCCTAAAGCACTGTATGATCTCCACCTGATAAAATGGATGTTTCTTCACGTTCTCTGCTCCGTTAGGACCGGATCCTAATCTGTTCTTTGGATCTTTGACGAGGAGTTGTTGGATCAGGTCTTTGGCCAGCGGTCCCATGTCTTTGGGGAAAGGAGGATCCTTTTTGCAAATCCTCCTGCAATATCCGATATGAACAACGTCAGCAGTGCAGAATGTCGACAACAGAACCTGACCCTCCGCATAGACGAATCCGTACTTGGCGATATCCGAGTGGGAATTTTCATCTCCGTCGACGGTGAAGGGCGATCCGCCCGTCAGGAGCTCGTACATTAGCACGCCGAGGCTCCACCAGTCCACCGCCTGGAACGCATTAAAGCCCAAACCCAAGGCTTTAGTTAAAAAGGGAAATTCATTGCCATAAAAGCAGGCATTTTTTCATTTCAAAGCGTCAAAGCTACAAATTTACCTTGTCATGTCCGGAATCTCCTCCTTCAACTATTTCTGGAGCCATGTATTCAACAGTGCCACAAACAGAGAAAGCCCTCTCAACCTGAAAAACAAAACAAAACAATCAATCCACCAAAGAACACATTTTAAAAGGAAGCAGCCTTTGTCAGACATCTTCGTTGAAGCATCAACAATACTAGTCAGTATAGAAGTTTACAAATCGCTAAACAAAAAAAAAGAAAGAAAAAAATTCAACTTGACACTTCGCACAGATGTTTTTGATGTGTTGTCTGTGGAGAGGCTCAGCCACGTAGGCGTCTTCAGTTCTTCTTTTAGAACTGAAGAGGCTTTCTTGACGGATTTGAACGACAAGTGCCTAGCAACATCACTGTCAAGAGTGTCGTCAGGCGTTTTCATGAAATGTTGCTAAATTCTGATGGTGCACAGAAGCAAATTAACTTTAGCACCGTCTTTACTCAGAAGTGTCCAGCTGAAATGAGTAAAAAAAAAGCTCAAAAAATAAATATATATATATATATATATATATATATATACAGTATATCACTAATGGATTATTTCAAATGAATATGCTCAAGTAAAACCGGAACTGCTCACTAAAAATTGCAATTTTATCCTTTTCAGAGCGTCACTATAGATGGATAAAAATGTCCTGAGGCTTCGCAGCACCCTGTACAATTACTGGCACTCCTGGTAAAGACGTGTGGAATGTATTAAAATAAGTTTATTTTTTATGACATTAGCATAATTTCAGAAGCTGGAGAAAAATAACTTTTAATTGGAGCACTTTATTCATTAACACTCACTGTTAGCCTCCCATGGTGATTTAAAAAATATTTTTTTATTTTATTTTATAATTTTTTTTTCATATTTGGTGATGATTTCAGCTATTTAACAGGTTGGGGCATAAACATCATAAATTATTTTGTTTGTCAGCTTTGATCCATCAATGCTTTGAAAAGTCCCACATATTTTGGTATTTCTGTCCTTCAATTGCATATAACTGAAGCAACGTTTTCATTACTTCTCTTTAAAACATGACAAAAAAGAAGGAGAGTAGAAGGATACATATCTAGTAGCGTACCATCAAGAGTAGAAGGATGGAATTTGAAACAATAAGATTAGCAACAACATCGATTTAATTGCGTTAGGGTTTTTTATGTTTTGCCTATTACTCCCATTTAACATCTTTGTCGCCAAATTTTCCCAACAGCCTTTCAATGAAAACTAAAATTATGTCTCCATTTGAGTATAGAACCATTTATGATATAATGTTTGCATTTAGTTTTCATAAAAATAGTGATATTTTGACATTTTAGGTACACACATGGACACGGTTTTCTTCTTTTTTTCACTAAATGTTACAAACACAAACACAACAAACACAGTTTTAACCCTTTAAATTTAAATCTAAGTATTTTTAACTCATGGAACTTGTGGAAGTGAATTATTTGCCACAAAATTCCAGAAAATGGAATAAATAGATAAATAGCAATTGCTGACCAATCTAAGACTATTTATCTTACTTAAATTAATTACGTTTCTGGGATTTACTGCAATGAATAATGGAAAAATACATTTAATCAAATTAGTTAAGCTGGCATTTAAATGGTTAAATGCATGTCGATCTTTGCAACTCAAGAAATGGCCACAAGAAAAGAGCTACTTGCATAAACTTGCCTAAATCCACAGAAAGAGCGACAATCAAGAAGCCTAAAAGAACTGTAACTGTGACAAGCAACGCTAGGAGAGGAATCAGGAAGAAATACTGTTTAAAACTCCCATAAACACAAAAAGTGTGCAGAGACAGTCTTCAGTCACTAGACTTCACCTCTAGAAAGTTTTATCAGAAGCACCAGGGACTCTGAACGCAACATGTCCAGATGGGATCGCTGGAAGCTCCAGAGGGCCAGACGCTGCCAAAGTGAATTGTTCATTAAAAAATGATGGAGGGATATTTTCTGCCGCGTGTCGGAGCGCGTTGTTCCTCAGATGTCTGTGGCTGTTGGAGAGGAATGCCAGGAAGCAAGCTTTTGCTGTCCTGTGTGTGTGTGTAACGTGGAGTTTGTTTAAAGCTGCAGGAATAATGCCAGGAAACAAGTTTTTCTGGATAAAGACTTTCCGGGTGCATCTTGCAAAAAAATTAAAAGATATGTTTCTGGAAAAGGGCCTCTTATCTACTGGTGGCTAAAGTGAAGGATGTGTGATGCTGTGGGCTTGTTTCCCCTGCGAAGGATGGGAAGATCACATGAAATAACAGAATTTTGAATAAAATCTGCCCATTTTCAGCAGAAAACTGAAAACGGGTCATTATTGGCTTAGGAATATAATCTCAGATTCTTTTCATAACAGATCCAATTTCTGATTTTAATTAAAAAAAAACAAAAAAAAAACACTTTTTTTCTGTTAGAAATAACATTTTCAAAAAGTGTCTCTTATAATATTTGTCCCTACAACAGAGCATTAGGGTGAGGCTGCAATACATTTTGTTTAATTACAAGGCTATAGTCGTAATATTAGCTGGATAAAGATGGAATTTCACCAGAAGAACTTGTTAAAATTACGAGAAAAAACTGTTTTAATAAGATAAAAACTTGGGTAATTATTAATGTTTTGTTGTGTGATGAAGCTCTGATAAAACCACTACTTCATTCTCCTAATATTGCAACTTTGTTCTGGTAATATTAAGGCTTCATTCTCTTATTATTCTGATTTTATCATCATAAGACTTTATTCTCGTATTACTACGACTGTATTCTTGTAACACTTTGACTTTATTCTAGTTTTTAAAAAAAATAAAACTGCCTGACCATCATATTTTGTTGAAGATTTGACCTAAAATCAAAATCCAAATAAATAGAAGCTGCAAAAAACAAAACAAAAAAAGATAGTCCAACAAGATGGTGGGCTTTGAAGGGTGAAGTATTATTTTAACCAAACAGGAACGCATGCCTAGTTTCACTTTCTGCTGTGAATATGAAATTAGGCTACTAAAGTTTAAAAGACAAACACATTGTGGAGATGAATTTTACCTGATCAAATTCTTTACTCAGGCCAAAATCTGTTAGAACTATATGACCGTTTGAATCCAGTAGAATATTCTCCAGTTTTAGGTCTCGATAGACGATTCCAAGCTGCGGCGAGGCAACAAAGCAGAGGTCACGCAGATGACACACAGCATGATGATTCTCTTCAGATTAAAAACACAACACACCTTATGTAGATGTTCTAGTGCCAAGACAATTTCTCCGCTGTACAGTGCTACTTCTTGCTCCTTAAACCGCACCCTCTGCACCAAGTGCGTGAAAAGTTCCCCCCCGTTTACATAATCTGTGATAAAAGATTTTAAAAAAGTTTTTATTTGCTTTTAAACAGAAATTAAAGAGAACTTTAAAAGACTACTAAAGTTCGCTCTCTATGTGTCCTAACCGAGAATGAGGTGCAGCTTGGTGTCGGTCTGAAAGGCGTAGTGAAGCGTTACGAGGAACGGAGACTGGCGGATGTGCTCCAGCACCTGCCGCTCCGTCCGCGTATGTTCGGCCGTCTTCGCTTTCTGGACGATAGTCGCCTTCTTCAACACCTTCATGGCGTAGAGCTTCCCGGCATCGTGGCCGCTCACCTTCCTCACCAGGAACACCTTCCCGTACGCTTTTGGGTGACACAAACACAGAGCGTGAAGGGTTAAACGAGGAATGATTCGCACGACATGCCCGTTCTAAAGACACCAGGCAATCTGAAGGAGGGATAAGTTCAATATTTTCTGCTTGTGTTTTATGTTCTGCAGGGAGACGCCCTTCTGGTCAAGGCGGGACTGCTGAGTCTTACGCTCAAACTTGTTTAGAAAAGCAAAATTAGCATTGATAAGAAAATGGAAAGACGGGACGGAGACGCACTTTGATTCTGCATCAAGGGAATGTTTTAAAATTGATCAAAAAGCACTACACAGCATTCATTTCATCAATGTGAATGTAAACAAATAACAAAAACATTCCTATAAGAAGAGAGTCTCCACTGCTGCACCAATTCTCTGAGTGAGAAGGGTCAGTGCTACTCACCTCCTGTGCCCAGCACCTTTAGTAGCTCAAAGTTTTCAATGCCCACCCTCTCAATGTGGCCTGTCAGGTTGGCTGGAGGGAAAGAGCAAAAGGAAAAATTTATCAAAAAAAAGCTCCTTTTACTATGTGATTCTTATATCAGGATAAAACAATATATCTGAAAATAATAGCTGTCTAAAAAGATTTATGACAAAAAAAAGACTTTAGGATTATTAATTTGATAGAATTTATTATAAAAGCACTTTAGACATTTTTTAATATAAAGTAATGCCTTCTGGTCAGAAAGAATTAAATATGGAATGTTCAGAAACAATTAGGAGGGAGGAAGGAAGGAAGGAAGGAAGGAAGGAAGGAAGGAAGGAAGGAAGGAAGGAAGGAAGGAAGGAAGGAAGGAAGGAAGGAAGGAAGGAAGGAAGGAAGGAAGGAAGGAAGGAAGGAAGGAAGGAAGGAAGGAAGGAAGGAAGGAAGGAAGGATAATTCCTTCCTAAGTAAGTAAGGAAGGAAGGAAGGAAGGAAGGAAGGACGGAAGGAAGGAAGAATAATTATGCACAATCTTATGTTGGTCTAGCCCCTAAAATCCAAATAAATATGCTGAAGCTTGTGGTTATAACATGACAAAATGACAAAAATGTTGAATGGTATGAATAGTTTTGCAATTCCTTGACAATGTCACTGAAAAAACAAAGCCAGTTTCCTTTCTCGTCTCGTCGGAGACGAGCAAGCAGTGCTTTAAAACTGAAGACATGGAACCATTTCAGTGAAAGCAAAGATGACTCCACATTAAAAATAATTAAAGAAAACAGAACAAAACGTCTTGATTCGACTGGTGAAACTCTGCACCAAATATCCTAGAGGAAAGGACATTCCTACATGCAAATGCAGGCAAACAAGCTGGATTAGCCAGCAAAAGGTCATTAACTCCCATCAAAGAGATTCAGTGCATTGAGCAAAGCCACACATCTTCCTCAGTCACTGTCACGCAGCACAGCTGACTGAGCATGGCACACTTTTAGATACGCATGCCCATTGTCGTGAACGCATTCCTTCTGTCTCCCAGCCTGAAAATAGCCATTGATACGGCTGATTTCATCTATTTTTACGCCGACTTTTCTCCTTTCTTTTTTCGACGCGGGAATAAAATGCAAATCAAATGCGCTATAACTCATTTGAAAACAACAACACTGTCCTTCCTATTGGAGGTCAGGGATCCTGGTTGCATAACCTCCTTGTCGAGCACACCCTGCCAAGGCCAAGTTTGATTTTAGTGGTTATTAATAGACAGACAGAAACGTCCAACCAGACGATGCCTTGCTGCGCGTCAAGGGGAATCTCATCAAATTACTGGAGGAGAAGGTTCTCACAAAGATTAAAAAATATATATCTGAATATGTTTTGTTTTGTTTTTTTTACTGGTTATCTGACAAGTTTACATTTTTTTCTCCTCATAAGAAATAAGATATTCTGTCTACTAACTGTGTAAACACTCATTAAACCACATTTAAATTTTTATTTGTTCTCATAGCAGAGTAGATATACAATCAAATGACACACACATTAAAAAAAAACACAAAAAAAACAGGAATCACTGACAGCTAAGATACGCTGCACACTCGAGGCAGGGTAGTAAACCGGAGTGGAAGCACAGTCATGTTGCAGCTTGAACAGGAACACTGTCATTAGAAAACAGCTGCAGCTCAAGTGTGAAACTTCAGGCAGCAGCCTTCTGCACTAAATGTCAGAGCTCTACACACCCATTACTGATACATGTCAACACTAAACGTAATTCAACTGTGACTACTATTATTGTGGGAGGAAGGAACTTTAAGCTGCAAACACTGTGGACTACTATAGCTCCCGTCTCACACTGACTTTCTTGTGATAGCGTTATTTTTCTTGGCGGTAGGCTGGTTCCAGGTATCTATCAGGCGTTATCAAGGTTGAAACAAAACAGTTACTTTCAAAACTGCAACAATTTTCTACATTTCCCTGTGTTTTTAGGTCCTTTCAATTGTCTATGTATCAACATCAACATAACTACTCATCCGCACTTGTTGCTATTCACTGCCAGTCGACAGACTGAAAGAAGGCTTCTACTTTTTCTTTTGTTTTTAAGACAAATTTGGGTGTTAAAAAATATTTTCTGGTTCCATAAAACATAGACAGTAATGCTGTCTATGTAATGCTGCATTAAAACTACAGACATCATGTCTGGTGTGCAGTCAACTAGCCGCCTTTATGGAAACAGTCTTCATCCCAGTAAACACAAGTAATCAATAAATGTCATACACAATATTATTATGCCAGTATATTAAATTATTTTTGCCACCGTATAAATGTTGCTTTTTCTAGTCTTGAATAAAATTTCCTAGTATGCATCTAGTTAATTTTTTTTTATACTAGTTGGGTTACCGTGAAATTATGTTGTCATCTTACAGTGAATTTAATACACACCTTAAACAACAGGTTTTAAAAAAGCAATAAATAAAATGAAACGTGAAGTGACTCTAACATCATTTTTGAATCAATAATTATAACAGCAGTAACAATCGTCATGTTTATTTATTGACCTTTATAGAACCAACAGCTGTGCAAAGTTACTAAAACACAAAACTAGTGGTAAAAATGTATCGAAGGAAATTTAACCTGAAGGTGAATTCATTCATTTTTTTTCTTTATTGCTAATAACATTAGTTACAACAGCTTATGGTTGCAGTTATGAGAGTTATAGGACGTCTCGACATTGCAAATCATTTGCATTGCAGTTGCGTTTTCTAAAATGAGACATTAATTTAACAAGTAGGCGTCACGTTCGAGGCGATGAACTTAGCATAATCTTGGTGGATGCTCTGATTTAACCGTACAACGCGCCGTCAATTACCAAGCAGCTCAAGCTAATGTTATCACCACGGTTGAGAACGGGGAAGTTACGCTAGCAGTTAGCTGCAGTTTCTAATACGCACAGATAACCGTAGTGTGCAGGGGTCTGAGTAGTGGCATTAGTTAAGACGGCAGCCTGACATCGTTAGTCTCCTGCTGTAACGTCGCCGTTCATGTTAGCGCTCACTTCAAACGCCCAACTGACAGTGACGGTTGGCTCCTCCAGGCTAACCTGGAGACATTTCTCCTTTAGCGTCTGTGTACGTAGAATATATGTGTGTCTATGCACATTAAAACGCGCTGCGCTAAGTTACAGAAGGCTGACAAGCTTACTTACCATTTTTCAGCTCGTGTTTCACAGTAAACAGGTCACCTTCTCTTGAAGATCCCTCCATTGGGGATGGCATTGTAATTTCGTGTCCCTATTATGTTCAGAGCAGATTAGGCTCACCTTTCAAACTAGTTTGCGGTATTATCATGCACAAACAGAAATGGGTCACCCACGGTGAGCTTGACTGATAAATAAGCAAAAAAAAATTGTCACTAAGCCTAGCCGCGGGGAAGCTCTGGAGGAAGCACTTGCGTCTTCTAGCAGCAAATAACCACGACCACTACCTTCGCAACCAGACAGTCCCTCTTCGCTGATTGGAGTTGCTATGGAAAGACTTGGCCTCGGATTGGATGGCCATCTGGTAGTGACATACAGTCCCGCCTTCCTCAAATGACAGATGCTGCATTCAAATACCCCCGTACATTCTAATGTGAAAGGTCAGAACTACAGCTAGAGTTAAATTTATTCTTTAAACGAGGTTAATAATAACAGAACAAATGTTTGAAAAAACAAAGTTAGATTTCACAGATTTCTGCAGTCTGTGAATCTGTAAAATACTGTTTGACGCAAGATACTGCTAAACTGCATAAAAAGTGTTGCATGGTAGGCTTTATTATTTGAGCAATTGGGATCTTGCCTTTTTGAAAAAGAAAAAAAAAGATGAAAATGCAAGTCAGAAATTCTATGTAGCTCCACATTGTGTTTATATATTGACCTAAAGTCCTCTAAAATGTGTCATCACACCGGACACAGTGAATGTTGAGCAATAAAGGCAGTATATCATGAAATGGATCAGTTCCTGTTATGTAGAAGCAGTTCCTCCGCACCTCCAAATAATCAGACCATGAAATCAAACTCAGTCAAAAGCGAGGTTTCACATTCAGAAAGGTAGATTTGTTGCGAAACTAGACAGCTGTGTTCATTGATTAACAAGCACATTAAATGTGTCTAACAATGGCAAATCAAAATATTACTATTTAGTAAATATGCTGATATAGCATGATGTACGGTTGAATCTGTTTCTGTAATCTACAAATTCCTGCAAACTACTGATGAATTGCAACTCGGTAGCCAAATAAATATTTTTTTAATCAAATTTTTTTTTAAAACAGTAATAACAAAAATACAGCATTTTTTTATAAACCTAAAAGTTATTGCTATTTCAAGCTTTACATTGGGATAAAATAATTTTTGAAAGAGAACCCAGTCTGGATTCTGCCTCCATCATGTGGCAGAATGTTGAAAATACAATTATTTGGATGGCATTTTTTCAAACTTTGATATTTGCATGTCATTACTATAAAACGGTATTTTCCTGTTTTTCAAATATCATATATTTGAAATATATATTTTTCAAATATCAAATGTATATATATATATATATAATTATAATTTATATAATTCATTTATATTGTAAATAATGGACTTGGGCTTTTCATAAGACAATAGCAAACTTGAAGTAACTACAAAAATGAAAAATAGATAGATAAAGTAAATGCAGTTTTCAAAACAACGCAATGTCAATAGCAGTAAAACGACAGCTCTAATTAATTTAAGAGGCAGTTAAACTGGAAATTAAAAAAAAAAATCCCTTGGTAAAAAGTCAAGCTGAACAACGTCCAATAAACTCCGAGGTTATAAAACTAGACCAACCAGATGCGGGGTTTCAACAACAGCCAATCAGCTTCTTGTCCGATGGCTCCGTCTCCGGAAGTAGAATAATGGTAATTTGACAGTGAGCGAGTCCAGTTAGTAGCGCTTCGTAGCTCCTCAGACTGACCTCCGCTCCCAACATGGCTGGTGTTCGAGCTCTTGGTGTTCTCTCAAGATTGTCAGCCAGACGATATGCTCTTCTCTCAGGTGGAGTACAGCTTCTTCTAGTGCTGAACTCTAACGGAAACAACTGTGCGAACAGTTATATTGGAAACACCGGGCTCTGCTAGGGTGTCCCTGTCGAGTAATTAGCCTGTTTGACTAGCTGCTAGCTAGCTCAATTCAAATATGTGAAGCTGCATGTCACAACACGATCGTTTTGATAGTCCAACGCATATCTTTATGAGAATCTATACAGACATTTCTTGCAGCTATGACTTTCTTTTTATAAAATTTTTGTTTGAGGTTGCAGAATTTTGAGCAAACTAGCAATGCTAACTAGCTCAATGCTAGGGAATCAATGGTGTGATTGCATCCGTTTTCGTAAAGAATAGTTGAATTAGATCATTTTTGTTTAAAGCTGTAACGCAGTGCCGTTGCGTTACAGCAACTATCCAATTGGGTTTGGATAGTTAGGAGCCGAATTTGCCATTAAGTGCCATTCATTCGCCATTGTGATGGCCACTGTCAGTGAGTCTGGTAGGCGGAGAATCTAGGTGAAGGGTCATTCTCACATAGCACGGCTACGGCCACCTGAGGTCAATGCAGTCAAATCTAAGCGTCTCTTACACAGAGTATACATTTATTTAAAGTTATTAAATATAAAACTAGATCATGTTTGAATATGTGGAAAAAAATAGCACAGGGACAAGAATAGATTCAGATATAAAACGTGAAACTGTAGGGAGTTTCAAAGAGTTTTCAAGGCAATTTTGATTGAACGAGCTTTAAAAGATTTTTGCTTAAGTGCAAAACTAAGAAAATTGCAGCATTTTAAGGTCTGACATTCTGGGTTAGTCTGTTCCGTTCAGTTTACAATAAAACATGAAGAAGTGTGATCTAAAACCTACTTTTCATTTTTGAAAAATTGCGTTATTGCTACAATTTCATTAATAATTCCTAGAAAACTTTCTGCAAATTTTCTTGGATAAATGTTTTATCTTGTTAGTAGTTGGATTAAATATTGACCACTACATTAAATTTAATAATCATTTATTAATGTATTTTCTTTTTACTATGGAAAAACTATATGTTTACATAATATAACAACATAAACTGAGAATTTTGTGGCATGAAACAAGACAGAAACTCTTCTTGAATAATCTTTTATTTATGCAATTGTAATAATGTTCCAGTTCCACTGTTTCCCTTCTCAGGCAGTACTTTCCGCACCTTCTCAGTAGCTCCTGCCATGCTTGGTAATATATTTTCTTTATACACAGAATGTGTGAATAATTTCCCTCTCGATTACATTGAAACAAATGTGCTCCTGCTTGACTGATTTCAGCCCGAACACATGTCGACTACGAAATCAAGAATGACGTCGCCGTCATTCGGATCAACGACCCAAACTCCAAGGTGTGAACTCGGTCGAGTTTAAATTGAACAACTGCACGTCTCTGAATTATGCAGAAGAAATGTGACTTTTGTCTGTTCCCATGTCGACTTCTAGGTTAACACACTGTCAGTTCAGATGCAAAACGAGATGACGGAGGTCATGAATGAAGTGTGGGCCAACGAGGCTGTGCAAAGCGCTGTTGTCATCTCCTCAAAGCCAGGATCCTTCATTGCAGGAGCTGATATTAAGTAAGTTTCCAGTGGTCAATAATGTTCTTAAATATAACATTTATGTAAGATTGTCTCTGAACTTGTCCTTCTGAATAGAAAACTCCTCCCACAATGCTTTGTGATGAGTTCTTGACAAATAAAATATCAAATTGAGTCTTAAGCAATATGTTTTTTGAAGATATAGCTTTAAAAAACAACTTTGTTTTCTTTTTTAGTATGATCCAGGCCTGCAGCACTGCAGAGGATGTCACTAAACTCTCTCAGACAGGACAGCAGATGTTTGAACGGATTGAAAGATCTCCTAAACCCATTGTTGCTGCCATCAATGGTTCTTGTTTAGGAGGAGGCCTGGAGGTAGGAACCGTAACTTTTAAACCTTAAAGATATTGTTCAGGAGGATGGATTGTAATACTGTCATCTTTTCTACTTTAGTTTGCCATTGCCTGTCAGTACCGAATTGCAACAAAAAGCAAGAAGACGGTCCTTGGTACTCCTGAAGTTATGCTGGGCCTTCTGCCTGGAGCTGGTGGCACACAGAGGCTCCCAAAAATGGTTTGTGTTGGAAAGATTTTCCAAAGTCTGATTTGCATCAAAATATAGATTTCTTAGGCATCTTACCACCTCATAAACACATTCATTTTCATCAGCCATTGAAGTTATGTATGCAGAATTCGGTGCTTTTCATTTTCAGTCAAGTGTTGAATGTTTTAAGCTGGAAGATGAGCTCTACAGTTAAACAGAGTCCAGAAAGGCCACTTTGTTTTTCACAACTTCATTTTCTGTCATATAAATATTTTTGTTTTCTTTTTCATTTTTCTTTGAAGTTTTTTTTAACACTGGAATATTGGAAAAAATTATCATTAAAATGAACAATAAATGGAATACATGCTTATTCGAGATTTAGATATTGCTAGGAACTTCCCAACCAGGTTTTATTTATGTTCCAGATACATATTCATATATCTAGGAGTAGGCATAAGCTTTGAGTCACAGTCCAAAACTGGATAATAAACTAGTGTTGTAGTATGCATTTTTCCTGATGGTCAAAAAACCTCATACATTGCTCCTTCAAACACTCATTGAGGAAGCTGAAAGAGCAAGTAATCTCTTTTTCACTAAGAATTATAAAATAAAGGGTGAAAAACATCTAAATTGTGTCTGAAAACCCAGATTGGCTGCCTCACCTTTTGCTGGAGGTCCAGCATAATCATTTTTAACAAGAAAAGTCTTTGTATCTAACAAAAAAAAAAGACCCCGAAACGTTCCAAGTGTGATTATTTTTCTCTAGTTATTTAGAAGTGTTTTTAATAATTAAAAATTTAAAAAATGGCTCACCAGTTAGTAAATGTCTGCTGCTGTTGTGACCTGTAGCTTGGTCTTCCAAGTGCCTTTGACATGATGCTAACAGGAAGAAACATCAGACCAGATAAAGCCAAGAAGATGGGGCTTGTCCACCAGCTTGTTGACCCACTAGGTAAAAGTCTGTTTTTTATTTTCACATTTTTTTATTTTTTTTATTCTCTAAGGTTTTGAAAGCTTTACTGACTTTCGGTTTTGTAAGACTTTGCCTCTTCCTTTCCATCCCTGAGTTGGAAAGATGATTTACTTTATGCTCATGCTCCAGGGCCTGGGCTGAAAAGTCCAGAGGAGAGAACAATGGAGTACTTGGAAGAAATTGCTGTTGATTATGCCAGAGGGATTGCCAACAAGAGTATCTCTATTCAGCAAAATAAAAACATGATGCAGAGTAAGTTCTTTTCCGTTCATTTGGTGTTTCAATCTGATGCTTTCTTTCATCACAAATGGACTTATTAATCTCCGTCCACAGGAATTCAAGACTACGTGATGAGCTTTGAGTTTGTACGGAATAAAATTTATAAAACTGTCCACGATAAAGTCATGAAGCAGAGCAAGGGACTTTATCCAGCACCGCTGAAGATCATTGAAGTAAGTAAAACGCAGTGTAGTCCCAACAGTCTGCTTCGTCTTTGTATCCACATAAATATCTTTAAATTAGTGTCGATTTCGATAAATGGTAAAAGTTTGAATTTAATGATAAAGGCATCAGTTGTATGACCTTTTTTTTTTAAAACTCTGAATCTGTAAAATTCTGACAACCCGATACATATTTCTATTGATTCTGGTTGTTTTTTTTTGTGGTGTTTTTAAAGCGCTGTAATTATCATAATTCAAAATGTTTTTACTTCCTGCATAAACTGAGCAAATAACCGAACAGTACTGTAAATTTCTCGTAAGATTAAATGAGAATCGCAGCGCTGCTCGTCTCTCCACCACTGCAGTAAAATCCTTCAGGTTGTGAGATGAAGACTTTTACACACCGAGCACAACTAAAATGACATGCAGCATAGCATGTTTCATTTCCTCATTAAATGCTCCTCCTACATACATAAGTAGATCCATCCGTTTTGAATGTTGTCAAGCATCACCCTAGTGCTTTAAATGTGTGTATTAATTTGCCGTGATTGGAGAGCAGTCCTGGGCTCACTTTCAAGTTCAGAGGCAGATTTGAGCCAAAAGCTAACATGGCGCTAGTGGAGAAAACCTTCATTATGTATATTCTCGAAAAGAGGCACCTTAGGAGATGTAGATTTTTTTTTCTTCTTCCAAATTCAGAAAGGCGGACAGAGGGAACTCGTTATCCAACTCCGCAGATAAAGCTGCAGTATGGAGCTTTTGCAAAAATGTGTTTTAAAAATATTTATTAAAGCTGTCACTGTGTTGTGACAGCATAATATGAGACAGATAATCTGTGAAAAGATTGAGTTTGCTGTGTATTTCTGGAGATGGCAGCAAGTTCATAGGGAGAAGGCAGAGGAGCTTGGTTTTATTTATTAGTATTTTTTCTGTCTCATACTATACTGTCAAAAAATAGCGACTGTTTTAACAAAAAAAAAAAAATTTCTTAGAAATGTTACTGCACCTTTAAATACAATCTTGGTGATATTTTGGGATAAAGACAATTACTACTGTGTTTGACATTTAAACATAATGTTTTGTTTGCAGTATGCCCAATTGTCATCATAAACAGTTTTTCTTTACAGTAAGTAGACTTTAAAAGAAAAGAAGAAAAATCAGTATCTTCTTATTTTCTCTATCTCTTCAGTGTGTGAAGACTGGAGTGGAGGAGGGCCCCATTGCTGGATACTTGGCAGAGTCACTGGTAAAGTGTTGTTTTCTTGCGTCATTTGCACATTTAGTTTTTGCATTTGTTTTGCTTTGCTGAGCATCACATCTCTTCGTTTGCCCCAGAACTTCGGTCAGTTGGCACAATCCCCAGAATCAGCCGCGCTGATCGGCCTGTATCACGGTCAAGTAGCGTGCAAGAAGAATCGCTTCGGAACCCCGGCGAGACCGGTGAAGTGCGTGTTTTTGATTTGGGACAGTTGCTGGTGTTGACAAAACTATTTGTAGTAAAAAGGTGACCTGTTTTCTGTTTATTCCCAGAACTCTTGCCATTTTGGGAGCAGGTCTGATGGGAGCAGGCATCGCCCAGGTGACCGTGGATAAAGGCGTTCGCACAATCCTCAAGGACACCACTGTGGAAGGACTGGCCAGAGGAGAGCAGCAGGTTTTCAAAGGGTCGGTGCAAATGTCATGTCAGGAGGCTCAAAAGCTCATCTGATTTCTGCAACTTTGCAACAATCTTGAATGTTATTAAATGCTATTACGTTTATTTATATATATACTTGTATATTTAAACCAGGCTCAATGACAAGACCAAGAAGAAGAGCATCACATCCTTTGAGAGGGACTCCATACTGTCCAACCTGAGTGGTCAGCTGGATTACAAGGGCTTTGAAAATGCCGACATGGTTATTGAAGCCGTGTTTGAGGACATTAACATCAAGCATGTCGTCCTGAAGGAAGTTGAAGCCGTAAGTGTCATGTTACTCGCTGAGACGTTACTGATTTTTTCTATTTTTAAACACTTTCTGGTAAGAATCCAGCGACATTTCAATTAATCCTATCCACATCTGCCGGCAGGTCATCCCCCCTCACTGTATATTTGCAAGCAACACCTCCGCTCTCCCCATCAAGGAAATTGCTGCTGCCAGCAAGAGACCAGATAAGGTTGGATCTTGGAAATTTTGTGAATACAAACTGGAAAAAAAACAACTAAACATTTTATTTCCAAGAAGAAAAGCTGAATAACTCTCTCCACTCTCAGGTGGTTGGAATGCACTACTTCTCTCCGGTGGACAAGATGCAGCTCCTGGAGATTATAACCACTGATAAGACCTCAAAGGACACGACGGCGTCCGCTGTGGCGGTCGGCCTGAAGCAGGGCAAAGTCATCATAGTCGTTGGCGTGAGTTTTAGGACTCTGTCGTTCTTCTGTTTCTTTCGACATTAAACAGGGTGCTCGAAATCCTTTAAATTCAGTCAGGTGTTTTCAAGGTTTGGAAAGTGCTTGATGTTCAAACTGCACAGTTTATTAGTGAAGTTGTAGTAAAGTATTGGGAGACAAGACTCCTTCCCGAAAGTCAAGTGATTATTTATGTTGCGTTTAAATATTTGATTTGATCAGGAAGGTCATTTACCTTAACACAAACCGATTTGTTCAACGTAAAGAGTATTTATTGTTGCTAATGGCTCAATGAGTCATTGATCTGTGTTTTGGCGATTATACATTAGTTATTCAAATTGGGGGGCTTTTTTCTTTTTCTGTTAAATTTGTGTTTAGTTCACATACCAGATTATATTGTGACAGAATTTTTAAAACATAAAATGTTGTCATATTTTAGCTTTACTTTTGTAGAATATTTTCATTAAGACATTATTAATCATAGTAATAAATGATGTCATGTAATACTGAATTGAAACTATCCCCTTTAGGTCATTTGCATTGGTGGTTCTGGAAAAGTTTGAAAACTTAACTTGAAAATGAATTGGGGGGCGGGGGGGAATGTGATAATAAAAAGCATCTTGTTTGTTTATATTCTCAAGAACTATGACTCTAATTTCCTCTCAGGACGGACCTGGGTTCTACACAACCAGGTGTTTGGCTCCGATGCTGGCTGAAGCAGTGAGAGTACTTCAGGTTAGTTGTTGCTGCAAAATCCAGCTGCAATGTTTCTCTTCACAGATACCGCAGAATCTGAGTAAGAATGTATTGCTTCTGTATAACTGTTCTGCGTGCTTTTCAATCTTCGTTCGCACGCAGGAAGGCGTCGACCCCAAGAAGCTGGATGGACTCACGACAAGCTTCGGGTTCCCTGTGGGCGCCGCCACGCTGCCCGATGAAGTCGGCATCGATGTCGCGGCTCACGTGGCCGAGGATCTCGGCAAAGCGTTTGGCTCCCGCTTTGGTGGCGGAAATGTGGAGGTTTTAAGAACCATGGTGGACATGGGGTTCAAAGGTACGGGGACTTTTATTGTTTCAGTTTTGATGTATAAATGCACCCATTGCTCCTTTTTGCTCACTTTTGAAATAAATGTCGTTAACTCTGAAGGACGGAAATCAGGAAAAGGCTGTTACATCTACCAGCCAGGCCGCAAAGGCAAAGATGTCAACCCAGATGTCGGAGACATTCTGGAGAAATTCAAAATCACGCCAAACCCAGCCGTGTAAGTCATAATGAAACTATTGTACATGCAACAAGTGGAAAATAACCTCTTTAGTCTTTCACTAAATAAATATGTGGTACTTGTGAAAAATTTAGATACTCGCCTTGTTTACATAGTCACTTGTTATTATAATTGCAGGTTTTTAAATTAAGCATTTGCATTATTTTATTTGCTTGTCAATTAAGCTGTTGTTTTGTCATCTTTCAGTTAGATATACTTACATTTTGTTAGTTCCTAAATTCTTTCTGATTGTTATAACCAATGTTATTTCATCTTAAGGTCACAGTTTGTCTCCAGTGGACAAATCTGGTTACAACACGCATTCTATTTTGTTTTCAAATGGATAAAGCAGGCTGACATTAAGCCTCTTATAAACCGCCAACTTAAGTCTGACGGAAAATTGCTGTTGCATGTTTGAAAGCGAGGTCTGTGCCAGGAAGCCGGCTATTTTAAACTAATAACCCATTCTGCCAATAAAAGCGAAAATAAACATTCAGTCAGAATTAAGTTGAAATATTTTTCAGGGCCACACAAATTAGCAACTTGCTATGGGGGTATTTTAGGAATGAATGTATTTATTTAAACTTTTAGATTAGAGAAAATCCATAGTAAATCCAAACTTATTCTTAATTTGATTCTGTTGCTTACTGAAGTTGTCTATCATGTTATCAATTTGCACTGAAAAAGCACTACATTAATGTTAAGTTTGCATAAGCATTTTACTACTTACTGCTAATTTAAGGAACTGGTTCCACGTGGCTTTACTACTTAACCTGCATCTTTTTACAAAACCAAAGCAACTATTATCTTGTTGTTAGTTAGAGGTCAGCTATTATCTAATATTGATGCTGTGAGATTGTCTGTGGGTTATTGTTTTGATTCTTGCTGGTAAAGTCTTTTTGCCTGTGAATGTTTTGCAGTTCGTCGGACTCCGATGTGCAGTACAGGCTCGTTTCTCGATTTGTCAACGAAGCGGTGCTGTGTCTGCAAGAGGGCATCTTGAACAGCCCGTTGGAGGGAGACATCGGCGCTGTGTTTGGATTGGGATTCCCCCCCTGTCTCGGCGGTCAGTCAACCTATCCCCGGTGAAACTTACACAAACGTAAGTCCTTTATTGTGTGTACACGTTTTGAAAAATATCCTCTATCCGACGCTTCCAGGACCTTTCCGCTTCGTAGACACGTTCGGTGCCGACAAGCTGGTGGACAAGATGAGGAGATTTGAAGAAGTATACGGGAATCAGTTCACTCCATGCCAACTCCTACTGGATCATGCGAACGATTCCAGCAGGAAATTTCACAAGTGACCGACTTGCCAGTAGCTCCTTAAAACCTCCAGTTGTCACTTACAATGTGCCTAACATCGATTAGTGGGGAGGGCAAACATGCTGACGGTACACTTTGACCGGTTATTAGGTGCAGCTAACCTAAAGTGATGCTGTCTGATGCAATAATTCCTGACCTTCATGACGGTTCTGATTTTTCACTTTTGTGTTGACCGAAGTGAAATCCCACAGATTGCATATATTTTAGCTTGGTGTGCCTAATGAACTGGCAAGAGTGTGCATAATGGCAGCAATGATGGAAGGCTGTTTTAATTTTTTTTACATGAATGTTCATTTGATGTATAGATTAAGGGGCATATGGGCATCAGTTATTTACACATTGCATCTGTAAAGACATTTGCGAAGAAGAAGCATTTCCTGCTGCCAAATGACTTTAATATCCATGAATGTTGAGGTACATAATGATTCAGCAAGTGTCTTGTTTCCTTTGTACATTAAAGGTTTCCTTGCTTGGTGTGGAGAAATATGTAAATGTGAAGCTACAATAAAAATGTTATTGATTAGCCTTTGGTTTTGCATATGAAGTTTGTTTATTTTTTTGTACAGAAGTTTCTCGGGGTTAAAGAAGAGCTGCTCACTAACGGATGTAAACAAACCTTAAGATGGTTTCCTTCAGTGGAGAAGACTTGCTTTTTACCCTCAACAGATGATTTTAAAGCTGGCTGCATCTGGAACAAATGCCAATTTTGAAATACGATTATAACATTTCATAACCTGAACTTTGCAAGCCCTTCTGAGTGTTGGTCATTTGTTTTAAGTAGAATATAAAGCTGGATTTACTTTATAAATCGTCTACACACTTCAAAACAGTCAATAATTATCATGCGAAAGGGCTTTGAATTGCTGTTCTTCAGGTACGTTTAAAATTAAATATAGTAAAAATATTCTAGTAATTCAGTTCAAATGTATTTGTGTAAATTTATTATACAAAGTGATATATATATAGAAAATTAAACTGTTAAATGGTTTTTGCCTCATATTGCTATAGATTTTATAGTTATTCCTACTGCCTGTGTGCCTTCCTTACACCAACCATTTTTTCATTCCACTAAATTTTCCATTAATATTCTTTGGAAACAGCGCTGTGTGACTGACCAGCTATTTTAGCAATGACCTTTTGGACTAAGCATAACAAAGCTTTTCTATATTTAAAATATTTACTAACAGAAGAGTAAAAAGGTTGATTTTAAAAAGCGCTTATCACTTCACAAACGGAATTTCTTAATAAAATTCTTTAGGTATTTGCTTAGTTGATCAGTGCGAGTTGTTTGTTTGATCTGACGCATTTACTTAAATGCGTCAAAAAAGAAGAAATCTGCATGGGGTAAATACTTTTTTAACGGAACTGAGTCTGAATTTCTTTTTTTTTTTTTTTTTGAATGACACCTAAAATAAATTAGCTTTTCAATCATAACTTAGTGAAATGTACCTATAATGGACATGTTAAGAAAGAAAATTGGTTATTTAATTGGGATTCCTCCTGATGGATATAAAATCTCTCCTTTTTTCTCTTTTTATTTTTAATTTTTTTTTTTTTTTTTTTGAAAGGTGTGTTTATAAATCAATAATTTCCACAATGTGGTCATGAGAAAATCTAGCTCAAATCCAATTCGTCGCGCCAGGTCACATGTCTGGCCAGTCTCCATTGTCTGCAGAGCAGGGTGTGTACAGCGGGGATGCTGCGTGGTCGGGTGTGGGAGTAGCTGGCTGCCTGGCTGGATGAGTGGGTGTTTTCCCTTCAGCAGCGTCCTTATTTCATATCTCCTTCCATCGCTTGCTTCCTGGGAAGATGCCCGGGACGGAAGAGATGCAGCGCGGGGGTGACGAGAAGCGGCCCGGGCTGACTTAGACGGGGCGTGTCTGTCGGTTGTTTTTGCTGCTGTCATCGCCGCTGCACCTGCGTGGAGGAGAGGAACGACTGACTCAGCTCCCGGAGAATGGCTATGTAACTCGGTGAGGGAGATCAGCGGCATAAACACTAAATGATCGAGAGAAAGAGAGAGAGAGACAGAGAAAGAAAGAAAAATGTCTGCGGGCAAACAATGCGAGACGGTCAGGGTGGTGGTCCGTTGCCGGCCGTTCAGCAGGAGAGAGGAGACAGCGGGGTGTGAGAACATCCTAGAGGTGGATGACAGACTGGGGCAGATCACCATCAGGAACCCGAAGGTGCCACCTGATGAGCCGATGAAAGTCTTCACGTTTGATTCGGTGTATGGCTGGAACTCGAAGCAAAGGGATATCTATGACGACGCTGTGAGACCTCTGGTGGAGTCTGTGCTCCATGGCTTCAACGGCACCATCTTCGCTTATGGGCAAACCGGGACTGGCAAAACCCACACCATGCAGGGGGCGTCGAAGGACCCGGAGAAGAGGGGCGTCATCCCCAATTCGTTCGAGCACATCTTCACCCAGATATCCAGAAGCCAGAACCAGAAGTATCTGGTGAGGTCGTCCTATCTTGAGATCTACCAGGAGGAGATCAGGGATCTCCTATGCAAGAACAACAACAAGAAGCTGGAGCTCAAAGAGAATCCCGACTGTGGGGTTTATGTGAAGGACTTGTCTTCGGTGGTGACAAAGAACACCACCGAGATCGAGCACGTCATGAACATTGGAAACCAGTCCAGGTCGGTGGGCTTCACCAACATGAACGAGCGCAGCTCCAGGTCCCACGCCATTTTCCTTGTGACTGTAGAATGCAGCGAAAGAGGCCCGGACGGCGAGGACCACATTCGTGTTGGAAAGCTAAACATGGTTGACTTGGCTGGAAGCGAGCGCCAGAGCAAGACGGGCGCCAAGGGGAAGCGTCTGAAGGAGGCGGCCAAGATCAACCTGTCCCTCTCCGCACTGGGGAACGTCATCTCAGCCCTGGTGGATGGGAAGAGCACCCACGTCCCATACAGAGACTCCAAGCTGACCCGCCTGCTTCAAGACTCTCTGGGTGGCAACGCAAAGACGGTCATGATCGCAACAGTGGGGCCCACTCACAAGAGCTTCGACGAAACCCTGGCGACCCTGAGGTACGCCAGCAGAGCCAAGAGGATAAAGAACAAGCCTCGGATTAACGAGGACCCCAAAGATGCCCTGCTGAGGGAGTTCCAGGAGGAGATCGCACGCCTGAAGGCTCAGCTGGAGGAGCGGGGGATGCTGGCAAAGGAGAGGCGCCGGAGGAGGAGAGACAGCAAGAGACTGAGCAAAAGCCTGGCGGGTATGGAGGAGGATATCCTTTGCGAGAAGGATGGAAACGTGTGGAAGGCGGCCGAGGAGGCAGAAGAAGACGGGAGGCATTGCCTGATTGAGGGGGGTGACAGTGCCAAGATTCTGACCTGCCAGGGTGGCACTGAGAAACTGAAGAACCTAAATCTGTACAGAAGAAGTCTGGGGGACATGCAGTGGGATCAAGACGCGGTGGAGAAAATCATTGAGAAATACAAGGTGTTTGATTCAGCCGATAAATGAGACAAGAGTTAAAAGGAATGAGCATGAATAATCCACTGTGTTTTTGTTCACAGGCCATGGAGAGCAAACTGTTGGTCGGTGGAAAGACAATCATTGATCACACCAATGAACAGCAGAAAATACTGGAGCAGAAAAGACAAGAAATAGCAGAACAGGTAAACATTGCTTAAATAAAAACACACCCCTTGTTGCATCCTGGCATGTCGTATAACTTTTGTTTCGATCGAACGTTTGCATTTAATCTTAATTGCTCGGTTCGCAGATAAGGAGAGAAAGAGAGATCCAGCAGCAGATGATGTTGCAAGATGAAGAGACCTTGGAAATCAGAGAGACGTTCTCCTCCCTGCAGCAGGAGGTGGAACACAAGACAAAGAAGCTGAAGAGGGTGGGGTGACTCTCTCGCTTGTGTGCACAGTGGCACAATCTCTAAAGAAGTTGCCCATTATTTGAATAGTTGTAGGCACTGAAAAATATGCTGCAGTCGAACTGAATCAGTTCAAATCAAGTTTTGCTTGACAATAGCTACTAGCAATTTTTCTATTCATTTTCTGCAGCTGCATGCTAAACTCCAGCTGCTGAGGGGAGAGATGAAAGACATTTTTGATGAGCACGTCACAACCCGACAAGAACTGGAAGAGACTCAGGAAGAACTAACCAGAGAACTCAAGTACAAGTAAGACATGATAACTTTTGATGCTTTTGCACTCTACAGATCTTTGGCCTGCATGTGTTACAAAAAGTAACCCCGCCCATCGCCTTTGACACAGCATCCCGACAGTGAAGCATCGTGTTTTGGAAAGCTTTTCGTTCGTCAGGGACAGAAAGCTGATCAGAGTTGATGATGTGAAGATGGACAGAGCGAAGTACGGGGCAGTCCTGAAAAAAAGAAAAAGAAAAGAAAAACAGAGACCCTTGAGACTGGGATGGAGGCTCACTTTCCAGCAGGACAATGGTGGTGATAATCCAGACCGACTTACAACGGAATAGGTTTAGATCAGTGCATATCAGTGTGTTACAAAGGCCCAGTCGGTCCCCGTGGGCATGGCGCAGAAAACTTGTAGCAAGTGGCAGTGTAAAAATCAATACATTTTTTTCGATTGAATGTTGTAAAACAATAAAAGGCCGTTAGACGTCCCCTTTAGTTTTGTCCTCTGGGAATAGTATTTAGCTTCCTTCGATACTAGGCTTTATACTAAATGAAGACACCTTAATAGTTGCCTACTGCAGGTATAATAATAATTACCTAACAGCATTTAACAGGGCTGTACTTCTTAAAATTATAACTTTTACTTTAATATGCTGTAATGAAAGTCTGACTTTTATAAAACACTTTTTTTCTATAATAACTTGCTTGTACCCAACATAACATCCATTGCAACCGATTGGCATTCTACTCCTCGGTATTCATTTTAAGGTCTGCAACCCAAGCCTTGATTATCTTGATATATTATAAATACTGGTGCTAAATTTTGAATAGAGATGTTTAGATCATTTTTTGCCATATTGTTTGTTTGCACAAGTTTTGTCAGTTTGGATGGACATTTATTTTGTATTTTGCAGATATCTTCTTATTGAGAATTTCATTCCCCCTGAGGAAAAGAACAAGATCATGAACAGGCTGCAGTTTGACTGCGAGGAAGATCAGTGGTGGCTACAACCAGTTATTCCTTCAGAGAGGTCAGTAAATCAATTGCGCATCGATCTCATCACGTACTACTGAATCTACTGAAACTACCGAGTCATGCAGGGTGTATAAATCTTTTACCAAGCGTGATAAAAGTCCAAACCATAATAATCCTTACAACCGCTCGTTGAGTACCAAGCCTCGTGGGCTTATACCCTCTCCTGGCAATGAAAAAAATTGTGTCAAGTGTGCTGCAAAAATTGAAATGATCTCCAATGTCACAAGATGTCAGTCAAAACTCCAGTAGTGTCCTTTTTCAGAATCAGTGCGCCATTACAACACCAGATTATTTTTCTTTGTCTCCAGAGGATCTGTATCTGAATCTAACCCCATCCTCTCTGATGTCTTCTCCCAGTACACCCACTCAGGTCAAGAGACGGCCTCTTTCTGCTGTGGGATACAAGAGGCCAATCAGCCAATATGTACAGATGGCTGTTGCCACCACCACTGGGATCCCATTTAGATACCAGGTCAGTGCTCAGATATTTACACCACAAGGCCAGATGGCAGACAAGGAGCACTTGAATGATCTTACTCTATTGCTATACCATGTTCAGAACAGCCTTGTTTGTGAAATGTGAAGGCCTCAACAATCTATACACAACATTGAACTGTTTTTGTTGTTGTTGTTTTCTTCTTTTTTTTCATATTTATCCTGAAAATAACTGGTGTACTGGCACAGCAGATTTTGATTTTGCTTTAATACAGATGCTATGCATTGCATTGCAAAAATATTGTTACTATATAAACGGGTTTAAAGTATTTAAAAATCTGAAAAGTGTGGCATGCATTTGTATTGAGCCCCCTTTGTTCTCAGACCGCTGAGCTAAACAAATACCAGTGCAACCAGCTGCTTTCAGAAGTCATCTAAATCCTGAACGGAGGCCACCTCTGCGTATTTTCATCGAAATAAGAATCTCACCATCCCCACTGTAAAAACATGGTGGTGCTAGCGTCATGCTGTGGGGATGCTTTTCCTCAGCTGGGAGAAAAAGACTGTTCAGAATTTTTTTTTTTTTTTTTTAAATCGATGGAAGTAAATATGAGTAATATTGGAAGAAAAAATTGTAAGACTGCAGAAAACTTTCTACAGGAAAACAACCCTGAACATACAGCTACAATGAATGTTGGTTTATTGTGTCTTGTCAAAGGCCAAGCCTACATCCTATTTGTAGGATTCTGTCTGTAGGATTCTGTTACATTCTGTCTGCTGGCCTTAGTTCTTTATGTGCCCGGTTAGAGATGGAAGTTAAGGAGGATCCATATTTGGGATTTGTGACATTTGCAGGCTCTCCATCCATCCGTCCATCCAGACTGATTCATCTTGAGCTATTTTCAAAGAAAAACTGTAAAAAAAAATTAAAAAAAAGTTAGTTTCTGATTGATGAGGACATGACAAAAATGCAGCCTTAATTAGACTGACAGACGGTTCTACAAAGCACTGACTCAGGGGAGAATACAAATCCATGTGAAATCCCATAAAACCGAGACACTGACGTTTGCGGTTGGAAAGTAACAAATTGTGAAAAAAGTTCAAGGAAAATTTATATTTTTGCACGCAAGCCACTTTATATAACTGTCTCCTCACATGTATTTGCAATGCTCTCAACTCTGCACACTTGACTTTCGTTACACAATAATCAGTTCAGCAATGATCCTTCGCTTCTGTTCCCTGATATTATCGGAAACAGCCAGTCATAATTGCACTATAAGCAGTGTCGTCTGTTCTTACAGGCAGAAAACGTCATGCTGCTGGAGTTAGACATGTCCCCACCAACCATGTTCACCTTGAACCTAAACGGCGAATGCCTGGAGAGAGCTTTCACCCCCAGGCTGCTGCCGGATCTGTCGCTAAATGTGCGTGCAAGAGGCGCGTCGTCTTCAAGGGTCAGGAAATCCCAGTCCTGGTAAGTGAACGACAGAAAACAGAGGAATATTTAATTTTAAATACTTCATACGCCCTTTTAGAAGCAGTAATAACTGAACTGTACTTTTTTTAGGGTAATTTTTTTTTTAAATTAACATGGTTCCTTAAACAAGGAACCATGGTTCCTGTAAACAAAAACAAAGTAGTAACACATGATGCTGGTGCTAGCCATGGGAGTACTGCAGTTAAATTGCTTAGAATGAGTCACAATTTCTAGTGCATGTCAGCGTAACTCACAAATCCTATAAGTACTCCATTGTTGTGGTGTTTTTTTGCAGTTACAGATAGCTTTGTTTTCTATGGTCTGCAGGTATCAGGCACCACAAGCTGCATCTGTCACATCATCCTCATCCTCCACTATTCTGACATCAGAACCTCAGAGCTGCTCTTCCTCTCCGAGACAAAGACCGTCCTCTGCTGCATATCTTTCTTTGGGAGGACCAGACCAATCAAGCCCCTGATTTTCTGTTACATTCTGTCTGCTGGCCTTAGTTCTTTATGTGCCCGGTTAGAGATGGAAGTTAAGGAGGATCCATTTGTATTAATTCATTTTGAAGCTGAGTTTATTTTTAAAAAATAACAATTAAAAAAAAACCCATTATCTGTTAGTTTGGGAGATAACTAAAAGTAGAATAGTTTAGCTGAACATTTTTTGATTTCTTAGTTTCAGCATGGTATACCTAAGCTTTTTCTTTATTTGACCGAGTGATTTTTGTTTTGCATCTCTTACAGTCACGATAAAAATGCAAGTGCTTTTATGCTTAAGGAATCTCAGATGAAAATGATCAAATACTGGTCTTTTCACCCCTCTGACATTTTTTATTTAATTAATTATTTTATTTATTTTTGCCTTTTGGGTAAAAAATGGTGTAGTGTACTGCAGGTTGTCTTTGTACTGATTACTTGTCAAGTTATACCCGACAGAGATATGGTTTTAGCCCACTTATTTGAAATCTACTCCCAAAAAATGTCTCCAAAAAATACTGCTTCGCAGAATGGGGTCGCCTAGACCTATTTTAGCTTGTTCAGGCGGCGTAGGGGTCAGATTTCAGAAGAATCAGCTGAACTATATAGGGATCAAACCACAATCAATGGAAAAGGAAAGCAATCCAAATTCAATTAAACTTTACTTGGGATTTACTTTACTTTACATTAAAAATGTTAAAATTGTTTGAGCGGAAAAAATATGCAATCGAACAAAATGTACGATCAGACAAAATATTTTATTGTTTGTTTGGTAAAGGTATGTCATAATACAGATTTAATGTGCAACCATTAAATGTACCTAAATCACTAGTCATCAGAAAGTCTGATCTCCTCTATTAATCATTATTATTTCTAAACAATTAGGAATGTTTTTGCACGGTGACCAAGTGGAAAGGTACTAATTGTAATCTTAAAGTAATTGTTGCAATTGTCAATCTAAGAAAGATACAACAGCGCTTTCTTGACAAAAAAACAAAACAAAACACAATGACATAGCTGAACATCTCGTAGCATCTGGAACAATGCCTTTTAGATGTGTAACTGTTAAGCATGGTCGTGGAGAGGTGATGATGTGGGCTTGCTTGTTGACATCACATCTCGAGTGCGCAAAGCTGCATCCGAACCACCCACAAAACGTCTGGAACAAAATCTATTCTTGCCTTAAATGCTCCCAAAAAGAGGAAGAAAAAAAAAAAAGTTGCGCACCTTTCAGTAACTCTTTGTAGCAATGTTTTTAAGATGCACTAAATGCTTTAGCATTCTGTTTCAATATTCGCTTAGTAAATAATATTTAAACAGAGTAGCTCATCTCGGATTGTATTAACCAAATTTTTAGAGCCATGATTTTTTTTTTTTAATGTATGGTTATTAAAATCTTAGAATTGAAAGTCTGTATGCTCACACAGTTGTAGAGAAAAGAAAAGATGGCCATGTCTCCGCCAAACACGTCAAGGCTGACCGAATAGGAGAACATCCTGACGTAACCTGTGTGCTTTACGATGTTTTGCTGCGGTGTTTGGCTAATGTAATTGTGAACCAAAAGTGTGAAGAAAGCTTGCAGTGCCGTCTTGATTAGCTGCCTTACTTTTTCATGATTGTGAAAAGTCGACTTGCTTACATAACAAAATAAACTCTGAATAGTCTCGAAGTGCCTATTTTGTCATTCTTCTTTCAAATCTGTATTGCACTTCTCTTAATGAGTCTCATCATAGTCGCAAGTGCCAGACAGTTTGTAAAATCACAGGGTGTCTCTTACCGTGTCATGGTCTGTTTTTCTATTGATTTTATTGATTGATTCAGATAAAACCTGCTCTCCCAAAAACACACTTCCCTCCTCCCACAACTTTGTTGGCATCATATAGCGCATAGCAGATTGATCAGCGTTTTTCTGAGTACGCACTTGTGTGTTTTACTTTTTTCCTATCTGGTCACCTGCCTCCCTGTCCCTCGTTCCAAACTTTTTGCTTGTATTTGGTGTGGCTGGGGCAAAATGGCGGAGCACTATTTAAGAACGCTGCATTGGTTTTTAGGAAGACTTTGCAACATAAAATGCCATGGAAGTGGTTTTGAAGTTCAAAGTAATGTATTAAAGTTATTAAAAGTTCAAATTAATTCAAGAGAATTTCAAGTTATGTTCTCAGTCTCTCTCTTTCTCTATTTACATACACATATTACTGATTAGATCTGATTGGTGAACCTTCACATAAAGTCCAGTTCAGGCCAGAGTCACCCCCCCCCCAATTTTGTTGGGTGAGGCTGCCAGAAACAATGCATTCAACCATGAAATATTTAGTAAAGCTGCAATTATTGTATGTGCTTTTTATGTGACATCCACATTTTAATAAAATTGATAGGTGATGATATTTCAGTTTCTGTGGACTCAGTGTTATAGGTACCATAAGAACCATCAGTAACATCGTCGTATAATAGAGATGGGATGTAATTTATAAAAACAAACCAACTAGAGGATTTCTTAGTCTTATTTAATCAGATTTTGCTTGACGACTTAATAAATGACATGTGAACTTCGACAGTAACATCAGATGTAGATGTTCTTGTTTTGTTCTTATGTTGTGTGCTGTTGTAACTAATCTTAGTTTGGTGTCTACACAGGTAGGAACATGCTTGTGTTGAGGTGATACTGTAGGCTTGCTCAATACACTCTGCCCTGTGCATCTCCCAGACAACTTGCAAACAAATGTTAGGTAAATTATTGTCACCCACCGAGCTAGATTTTATTTTGTTTCTTTCTTCTCTGATTCAAAATCAAAACTCCTAGTTAATAAGTTATTAGTGCATTCATTTCAAATTTAAGTGAGTTCACCTCAATGATTGATGATTTATTTTTTTATGAAATTGTGACACCTCTGGACTTCCATAAAGAAAAGGACCAAGCCAGACTTAAAAGGCCAATATTCAGATTCTATTAAGAGAAGGTCATCATTGCTATTTACAAATGCCACCTGACCCTTCTTATGCCTCCTATGATGTCATCAGAAGAGCGTTACGCAGAGTGTTGTGTTGTGTTCCTTGGTGCACATTTTATTTACTGTACTTTGTAAAATCCTACACACCCCTACCTCATTATCCAACTATGTTTTGTTGACTGTACATTTTCTACTTAAAAGAAAATACACCACTAACTAGTATCTTTAAACACATGTGGGAAGCTGGAGGGTTTTAGAATGACAGCCACATACAGTATAAGGATGACGTTTCCAACGGTCACGTGACTCTTTACAGTAAGTCCAACATGGCAGATGGAGCAGGTCTTGCACGGTGACTAAAGCAACATTTCAACTAAAGCGGACAACCTAAACTCCACTCCGCCGCGGGACATCCACCATGAGGGAGAGGCAGAAGAAAAAGAAGGGCAGGACGTGGGCGGAAGCCGCTAAAACGGTATTCTTGGGTGTTTTGTCTTCCGTTTGTTGTGGTTGTTTTCCTTGAACGCTCCCACTTGTACAACTGTGTTGATGAGTTCATGACCTGCTGGTGGAGACGAATGTTGCGCACACCGCGCGGGGCCTGACGGTCCAAAGGCGGCTGCTGTCAAAACGCAGGGGACCCTTACCCTCTGTCTGCCTCCTCTGAGGAGAAACGCAGCGTTGTTACCATGACCTAGGCACACCCACGCATGCCTCTAAGCCCACCGTTCGTGTTTCATGCAAACAGTGGGACTGACAACTCTTTATCGAGCTGATTCGGATAAAGTGGTCACGTCAAGGGTGCGTTAGCCAGGTTAGCATCGGCTAGGTCGTGCTAACTCCGTCAACAAGTTGTATTAGTTTCAAGTAGACTAAAATCAAGATGTCGTTTTTAATAAAGTATTATTCTGTACTGTTACTTTTATATCTTCTTTGTCGGTGTCGAAGCAATTCTGGTGCATGCCAACTTGGCCAATGAGTGTCATTAGCTTTCGAGCTAGTTGGACTAGCTTAGCATGCTAATAAGTATTTAACATATGAAAACTCTTAGAAAGAATGTCACAAATATAATGTCTTACCGAGTTGTGTGGATATTTGGAGTCCACTGACGCGTGCCTCATGTTCAATAAACTAGTTTAATTGTAAAGTACAGGTAAGTGACAGCAAGTAAAGTGCGTATCTAATAACTTAACGCGTAAAATGTAAAAGTCGCTGCAGAGTGAAAGTACAAGCGCACAGCTGTTGAATGGAAAAAATAATGACAAAATAAGGTCAGCTTCACGCCGAGATACAGATAGTGCCTAACAAAAGTATTCACTTTTCACATTTAGTCGAGTAGCAAGAACAAACCTGTCTATGTTTTAGAGTTATTTGTGAAAAGTGACTGATGATTCTTCAATAGTTTGTTTATTTTTACAATTAAAAATCTGAGACGCTTTGTCATGCACAACCACATTTTGCTGTACCTGCAAGTCCATGTAGAGAGTGAAAGTTTAGCTCCTTTGGAGAATTATAGACAGGTTCTCACTATAAAAACAAACCGTTTCTGTATTTATTCCCTACCTCTGGACTCTTGTGGTTAAAAGCTTTCATAGAGAATAGGTCAAACTCAGATTGGATGCAGTGTCTCTGAACATCAATGTTAAAATTTTGCAACAACTGCCCAATTGAATTCTACATTTTTATTTGACCTAAAACCATCCAGTTGTTGCATGTTGCCTCGTGGTGGGAAGTGAACCTCCAGGCAAAGTCTTAAATTTTATGTGGCCTGCAATATGTTTCCTTTTGTTTATTGGCCTGCATTTATCACTGTTCTGCTCCCCACACCGTGATGCTGCTGTGGCAAGATTTGTGGAATGGACATCTAATCTACCAGCACATTTCTTCCACTTTGGAATAAATTGCTTATTTCTGTTTGTCCAGCAGAAAAAGTCAAACTAAAATGCATTAAAGTTTGTCGGTTGTTGTGCGAGAAAAAAAAAAGTGGAAAAGTTGAAGAGATCTGAATGTGAATAGAGACTGTAGGTAGATATTGGCCCACATGTTTTGAAACAAAGCAGCTACAAAACTCATTTCTCTGAAATGTTTTGCTTTGTGTATATAGGAAAACATGCAACAAATTCCATATCATTCAAGCCCTTTGACACAAAACTGTGCAAGAAAGTAACAATGAACAAGCACTGCAATGTCATTATGCATCAAAAAATATACAATGAAGCTAAATTGTTTTTTTCTTTAAACAGTTACCATACTAAATCAATAGAACCTCGCCACATCTTAAAAACCGAGCAGCAGGGGGCGCTCTAGATATAATTGTAACTCTGGTCAGAAATACTATCTGAGCTCTCTTCCACCTTCAGTCTCCATGGTAACCGACCGTTGCACTGACCAACAGATGGTTGCAGCCTCCACTACTTTCTTTGACTGCATCAGCGCATGGAGTCAAAGTTACGCTTAGTTTTCCTGGAGCCAGAGAAGCTGCGGCCATTCTCAAATCTACATGTAATCAAGTTTTGTAAAAGATGAGAATAATGAGAGAGGGCTTAATGCTGCGTGGAAGAGGAAAATGATTCAGTGGAAAACTAAAACCTATTAAAAGGGGGAAAAAAATCTATTTGAATGAGGTGGAAAAGTGGCTGGTGGTAAAAACTCTCTGAACTTGAAACTGAAAAATGTTTGACTCCTTTTTACTCGAAGAACTTGGTATCAGTTTGAGTCTTCACCGATTTCTACTTTTACATCTTGCCCAGCCATTACCATAGTTTTACTTTCTTTTGGAAACAAACAAACTAATTGTTTAATTGAAAATTATTCTATATTTACATCTATTAAGTGTGTCGATAATGATGGATTTGGCAGTACCATAAAATTCCCTTGCATTTTACAGTCACCCATTGAATAGACTGAATATTATGATGAATTATGGCAATAAATATTATTAAAGTTATCATATTTTGTGTATTTTATTCTGCAAAATTTTGTTGTAATGCCATATCTCTGATTTATAATTTACACAAGATTATTGACCCAGATCCAAAAAAACAAGGAATAATTTCCCTGATTGAGAACCTGTTCTTTATTAATCGTGTTATTTAGTTTTGATTATTTTTATTTTAAATCCTTTTAGGTTTTGGAGAAGTACCCTAATACTCCTATGAGCCATAAAGAGATCCTGCAGGTCATCCAAAGAGAGAGGCTTAAAGAAATAAGGTAAACCCACATTTTAGAAAGCATTTTTTTTCCCTTTCCTGTAAAAGGCTACCCGTTTCTCTCCCTTATTTCTTTTGTTTATGTTTTTTTTCCCTGTTCATATTCACAATTAGTTTAATCAATAACTGTTTAATTTCTTTTTGTTTCATTGTCACTCTTTTCATCCAGAAGGTAAGACAAGAAACAGATGGCCTCCCCCACCCACCATCCCACTTTAACAACCTCACCGCATTTCCATATTTTGTTCAGATTTAAATCTTGCATGCTTTAACAATGACAATGTTGTAGATTCAGTGGCAAAAATAACTCACTCAATAGTTTTAGTCTTGACACCTTATGCCCACACGGTACATTTGTACATGAACACAACTGTGCAACAGAAATAGATATAGCGTCATGTGAGCCTTGAATTTATTTATTTGTTTTTTCAATAAATGTAATAGGGAATCTTATCACTTTTTTTGTTTTCACTCTGCTCGACATACTCGTTTATTGTTAAAGTTAACATAGTAGAAGTTGTAAAAACAAAATCTTAATTTCTTTCAAGTTCTTACACAATTCATTAAAATGTATATTCAAATTATATTACGTGTTATATCTAACATATATTTTTCTATTTCAGAAAAGTGTAATTGGTAACAAAAGTTGCTTTTAATTTTAGCTCGGGTCAATTCAGTCAACTGACTGTCTGTGAATCGCAGGGCAGATATCCTACCCTGATGTTACTCTGATCCAAACTTATGCATGTCGACACTCAGACGTTTGATCAGCCTCAACCCTTCTTCCACTGTTTTTTTTTTCTTTTTTATCAATAGCCGCTTGAGGAATGGAAGTCAATAATCATAGTTCATGGTTTTCTCTCATCCCTCAGCGGAACCTCGCCGCTGGCATGCCTGAATGCCATGCTGCACACAAACTCTCGGGGTGACGAGGGCATCTTCTACAAAGTCCCGGGCAGGATGGGAGTCTACACGTTAAAGGTTAGTCAGACAACAAAACACTTTGCAGAACGGTGAATATGTTTTTAGTTCTCCATCATGCATTGTTGTAGAGTCGCTGAGTCTGTGACGGTCTTCATCAGTTTGTTGTGGCGTGTTTATTAAGGGTGTAAGGGGTCACGTAGGTCTTGTTTCAGTACAGACCTCGGTTTTGTGGTCACATTTCAGTATAGGAAAGTACAACAGGAAGAAGACAGAAATGCCAAACGATAGTTTTGTCTGAACTACATAAATAACCTCCACAAAAACAGAAAAACTAACCACTGTTGTTCGTGACGAGGCTCTCAGGCAGCGCCGTGACGGCTTCCTCAGGACTCTGGTAACTATACGGGGTGCGACGATGGGTCCCTGTCGAAGATGAACAGTAGATAAACGAGACAGATTTTTTATTGTATTTTTAGTGAAAGTTAATGCAAGAAAACGCAGAAAGCGCTACATTGATTTTTAAATGGGACAAATAGAATAAATGTTTTATAATCATGAAGAGCTAATAGGAAGCCCTGGAGCACTACTCTCTCAGAACCAGAACCCAAAATGAAGAGCAGCATTCAGATTTTATGCTCCTTAAATCTGGAACAAACTTCCAGAAAACTGCAAAAGAGACAAAACACTGAGTTCCTTTAAATCATGACTAAAAGTGGAACATTGGTCAACATGTTTAATGAAGATTATTCTTGAAGAGTTTGATGTTGAAGATTTATTGCTAGTTTTACAATTTGTTTTGATGATGTAAAGAACTTTGAACTGCTTTTTTACTGAACTGTATTATACAAATAAACTTGACTTGAGTAGACACCAACTTTAGCACTGCTAGCAGCAAAGGCTAGGCTGTTGCGGCACACTTTTCAAAGTGTCCTCAACTTCTCTGGCACAATTTCTATTGAGTACCAAAGGTTTTGTCACACTGGTGAAAAATGGCAGAAGCTTTTCTTAATGTTTTCTAGCAGAGTGTTCTCCACCAGCCTGACCTACAATCCTAGTCAACTCTGTTAGCACAACAGAGTGGTTCAAGAGCAACTTATCTTCTTACTTCAAAATAAGAGTCTGAAACATGGTGACTAGTCTAAACCATTTACCTATATAGCTGCATTGCATTTAGAATATTTTGGATATGCTGAGTACATTTACGATTATGTAGGTTTTCCGCAAATGATTTAGAGTTGCGTTCCACAGAAAAATCTGTGAACACAGAACCGTGAATAGGCAGCATTTCCACTGTGTAAGAAAACAAACTCATAATGTGCTGATCTCAAATACAAATGAAAAGTTTAGAGGATTGCTGTTCAAACTACTAAATTAACTAAACTAAACTTTAAAAATCAGTTCCTTTTAGTCTTTTTTTTTCCATTTTAACAACAAGGTTAGACAACGGGCTAGTTTTGAAAAATGCACAGCAGTATTTGCTTTTACAAAATCACAAGATTTGATTTTAGTTGAGGACAAACTAGCAAAATAACTGAAACCGCCAATAAATTGTCCTGAGTTTCATGTGTATTTTTGGTGCAAAAAACCCCACAAAAAACGTCCAAATACAACAGATTTGCGACGATTTGTAGGATCAGCATAAGATCAGCTTCATCCAAAATTAAGAAAATCAGAGCAGGTTGATCGGCTAGCCAATCCATTGACGCAAACTAATGCATAGCCATGTTACTCATAAAAATCTCTCATGTAAAAAATAAGACCTTTAGATTGAAAATGCAATCAAATAATGACCAGCTATTCTGAATAATTTGCGCTTTATGTGAAGGGTTAAACTCATGAATCCCCTTAAAGTCTTTTCTATTTGCTAGCAGTTTTTTTCTTCTTCTCTGTTTTTCAGAAGGACATCTCAGAGGGGGTGAAGAAGCTGTCGGAGGAGGGCTCCGATGAGAGCAGCGACAATCTATCGGACTCCCGAAGCTCGGAGAACAGCAGCACCGTTCCTCCAGAGGGCAGGAGAGGACGGTGGATGCGAAGAGGTACCGTCCCTTACATTCACGTAAAAGTTTGAGAGTTTTAATCAGAATTTTCCGGGCTCAATCTGTTTTTGTGCTCCCGCAAATCAATTTTGTGACAGTTTTCTTTTAATTGCGCAGAATTTAGAAGTTTAATATTAAAAAAAAAGTATTTTTTTACGACATCAAGGAGCACCTTTCATCTTTTAACCTTAACTCTTTGCTCATAAAAGAACAGTTTGTTTTTTTTCTTTTTGAGTGAAGTATCAGGATAAATAATATCCTTGTCCTGGTCGTCACACGGCTCTTTATTTACTTATTTTAGCTGATTGGGCACGTAGGTCTCTTATGTCAGTGAGCGTTAACGCCTCTTCTCAGCTGTTGTGAAGCACTGTTGCTCAAACACAGGAAGCCAGCTCTTTTGCCTGTATACAAGCTTAAGGAAAGCGGTTCTTCCAGAAAGTTAGATTAAACCTGTCGTATATTTCTGGGACACCCTGAGCGCCCAACATGACGGCGAAAGGTCGGGTTTTTTTTGACTCTCGATTCATCAGCAAGCTGTAGAATCACATCGGTTTTCTATAGTCTACCTTGTTTGCGGGGAGGGTTGTGTTTGCTTTATTGCTGTTTTTATGTGATTCAATGCAAGTTTGGCAAAGGCTTTTTTCTTTTCTTTTCTTTTTTTGTTAAGTTGTATTTATTTTCTTTATTTGCCACTACTTGAACGTTTTAAGCGACTGTTTGAGACAGGAAACCGAATTTTCTCAGCTTGACCCGTGACCACTTCCTCATTACGCACAAGTTTGAAGCTGCCATAGAAAGGCGCTGCGTCTTTACAGCAGAGTGAGACAAATGATCTTTTTGTAATTGAGCTAATAAAGGCATAAAAGTCAAATGCTGGGAAATCAGCGATCTGTATGAGAAAACACAAAGCTCAATAGTGCTCTTGCCGAGATGTTCAGCCCATTTTTTCTGAAGATATCTTAGAAGGGTAACGTAACCCTCCCTCCTTTGTGCAAAAGATTGGTTTCAGTTTCATCAAAACAATCGCCCAGCTTGATTGTTTGCATGCTCGCCTCAGGAAACGTAGATTTGTAACAGGTTTTTTTCTATTTTCCAGTCCCCTCCAAGCTGCAGTCACAGCCGTCGTCTCCGCAGCCACAGTGCTCATCGCCTCCCGTCTCCTCCAGTAAACTCATCTCTCCCTCACAGAAACACAGCAAGAAAGCACTCAAACAGGTATGTTTCTTTGTTTCTTGTTTTCTTTTTTTACCCTTTAAGCCTATTTATTTACAGTGCAGTTAGGTTGTTTCTCGGTAGTGTTTATATCTCTGTTTATATCGCCCTCTTATTTACAGAGTTTGATATAAAGATCTTCCGCTCTACTCCACAAAACATAAATGCATCCAGGTTTAATATGTCTATGGAATCATTCGGTGTTTTTTGAATAAATATAAAGTTTTGACGCTGCATGTTTGTTTTACTGTGCCTCCTTGATTCTTTCAGTTTGGTTCAAGGTCTTGTGCAAATGTTTCATACCACTTGAGCTTTTCCACGTTTTGTCTTTTTCTTTCTTTCTTTTAGAGTATCAGCCTTCCAAAGCGCTAATTTATCTAATTTATAGAAAAACCTCTTCCTTCAGTTACAGCTGAAGGTTTTTTTTTTCTTCCATCATCTCTCATCAGCATTTCTAAAAATCAGTTGGGCTTTGCCTGGGCCATGTCGATGTGCTGTCTTCCAGACGTTTCATTGAATATATGTCTCGCATATATTCCAAGTCGTAGTTTTCCTGATGGAAACTCCGACTCGATCTCAAGTCTTTTGCCACTTCTAGCAGGTTTTCTTCCAGGACTCCTTGTATTTAACTGAATCCATCATCTTACCAACTGACTTGTTTCTTTCTCCCTTTTTAAGGAATATTTCCTCAGCCAGATGCTGCCACACCACTTTTCCAGATGGTTAGGGTTACCCTAAAATCTTCTGCCGTTTTTCTAGGCGCTGAAGCAGCAACAGCAGAGAAATCAGCGCAGACAGGGTGGTATGCCAGCCATCTCCAGCTCCAGGCTGCTGCTAAAGACCATCAAAGACATGGCAGAAAACATTACAACAAAGACTGGTAGGTTGCAACACTTATACCGCTACAAGCAGCTCTAATTCATATTAGTATTACCTATTTAGATGCTTTTTTTTAGGTTCATTGCATAATTTTATTCATATTTTCATATTTTTTGCATAATAAAAGTAAAACAAAATCATATTTTCTCAGCTTTTATTCCCCTATTTGAACAGAATGGCTCAATAGTTTAGAGAGCAACAACTTTTTAAAGATGCATGACATTAAGTCAATTCAAATCTAACTTGTATTTCTGTGCATTTGATACTGCTAATAAATCCACCACTGCTATGTAATTTATGCAAGTGCTATTCACATGTCATATCAATAACCTGGTAATGGTATTAGTTAATTTCTTACTATATTATGTGGATGCTTTGTCGTTGAGGAAGATTTACTCACCTCAACATGAAGAACGCTTCAAAAATGGCATCGACAGCAGGACAGTCCACCATGTTTTGTGATTAATTTAGCCAGAACTAGAGCATTAAAGGTTTAACTGTAGGTTGCTACTTGTGGAAAAAGGCTGGAGTCAGGTGATCATTTGATATGGAGGAGTAGCACATCATACAAAAGGAGAGTAGATGTGTCACAAAAACTGTTGAATCTTCACGTAAAACTCAACTCGCGTGGTAAAGAATAAGAAACTTTTTGATTGCAGCTTTACAGTTAGCCGTTCTTCAAATTCACAAAGGTTTTCTTCTTTTGTCCAGAGTTATGCCACCCTGTCGGACCCAGAAAAGTTCCTCAGAGGTCCGATCGTCTCAATGCAGGTAGGTCAATCATCAGGTGTAACTTTTTTAAAGATTTATTTATTTATTATTATTCCAATTCTACTTTTTAGGTTGGATATATTCTATAAACCCGCTGGAGACATGCATCAGAACACATAGCCCCACTAGGGTTAAGTGTGTAAGGATAATGGATTGATCTGTATTTTCTATAAAAAAGAAAAATGGCAAAAACAAATTAGTCTATGGTCATTTAATGTCTACAACATTTGTAGTGTACAGATCAGAAAGTACTGGCCATGGCATGACTTTAAACATTTAAATTTGAATTTTTTTTTTTTTTTTTTACTTTTTTCATTATTTGGATAACTTAAGTGACAAAAAGTCCAACTTAATCAAACAGAGTTCCTTTATATCAAGTCTAAAAACCTGTTTAGAGCTTCCTTTGATGAGTAAAAAGTGGAACATTGATCAACTTATTTGATATATTTGCTAGATGAGGACATTTGACAAAATATAATGTGCATTGCTTGTTTCATAACTGGTGACTGTATGATGTTTTTCTGATGTAAAGCACTTTGAACTGCCTCGTCGCTGAAACGTGCTACACAAATGAAGCTTACTTGATTTATAGGACACAAACGATTCCTTAGTGAACAAAATCACCAAGCATGTCGATTGTTAAATCAAAATCTGTTCTGCTGAATTCTTTCTGTCTCGCATCCATTCCAAGGGCAAATAAAACGCACAAAGTGTAAAATAGACGTGGAAACGCCAGACTCCATTTTGGTTAACACCAACCTGAGAGCCCTCATCAACAAGCACACCTTCTCCGTCCTGCCTCCCGACTGCCAGCAGAAGCTGGTCAAACTCCTGCCTGAGGTCGACCGACAGGTGACTCTTACACCTCTGTGGCATTGAAGATCAATTAACGCACAAAAGTGTCATATTGCAGCAAATCCGTTCATCTTAGATGATTCATATGAAAACATTCAGCAGTGTTACATAAAGCAGAGGTTTTGTCCAAAGCTCTGAATGTTGTGTGCTAACTCTCAAATCTGCAGTCAGTGTTCCAGTGCAGTGATTATTAAAAGATTAGTCATCGCATTGTGCCTCTTCTCTTCAGGCTTGCTTGGACGGCCTTCTGAAGGTTACGAGCTCGGCTTTAAACAACGAATTCTTTGCATCAGCAGCGCAGTCTTGGAAAGAGAGGCTGGCTGAAGGTTAGTCGCTTGGCTCCCGGTTGATAACGACATTCATTTCTTGTATAAAGCAAAACAAAATATCTCCAAGGCGATCTTGTGTTGCTTTCTCTTTTTCTAAATCGAAATAAAACTTTCTCCTTTCGCAGGGGAATTCACACCCGAGCTGCAGGTCCGAATGCGTCAGGAAATCGAGAAGGAGAAGAAAGTTGAGCACTGGAAGGAGGCTTTCTTCGAAAATTACTACGGGGAAAAGTAGGTAGAGTTGTTCATAATCATGCAGTTGTCAAATCTGAAAAATGTTCATTATCGCCATTTCTGTCATGATACAGGTTTTAATTTCTATTTATAGTGGTCTTAAAAAGTCTTGAATTTGACGTGGTTAAACGTGCAGAAACCCTGATTATTGTAAATGTGTTGTTTTATCGGAGTAGCAGTGGAAACAAGTGTCGCTTTTCACTTATTAATAAATGCAACAACATCATAGAAAGTAGGTTTTGACCCGTTCAGATCAGACTTTCACAAACTCCTCCATAGTTGATCACGTTGTTTTTCACGTCATACAATCGGCAATCACAGAAATCACGTTCACTTCATGCTGCCTGGACGATAAAAGGGGTGTGGCATCTTCCGCCAAGTTTTCAGATTCTTCATCCAAATACTTTGACTTTTAGCAAAGTTGTTGTGTGCCTTCCTCATCGTGTTATTATTGTCATCAGATTCTGATGATTATCATATTACTCATATTAGAGGGACATCTGATTACGATACGTCTTTGTTCTGTTCACACGTACAGACCAATAAGCTGCTGCTGACGTCTTTGCTTATTCCAGCTCCATAATAGCGCTTTATAATAAGCGTTGGCAAAGGCTTCCAGTTTATGACTTTTAAAGAAAGTAGTTTCTCAGTAGCTGAAGATAAATGAAAATAAAAAATTCAGTTTTGTAGAAAATTATGTCCAAAAATACAATGCAATAGTATCCATCGGATAATTATTGACTCCCTCCACAAAGGTCATCGCTACAGAAGCTGGCTGTTCCGATTTGATGAATAAAGCACGATAAGTGCAATATAGATGAAAAGTTGAGTGGAAGGATAAAATGTAATAGGAAAAGATGCACAAGCAACAGCTCCAAGAGGATTCCAAAGCTGAATCATAGACAGCATCAGATAATGCACATCTGGGCTAGGTGGGAAAAGAACTGGGGTTTTGCTCTTCAAAGGTTTTTTTTTCTTCTAAGGAAAATCGGTTGTAGATTTCATTTAGAAATCAAGGTCAGAGTCTGGAGGGGGAAGGGAAAAGGTGCTCATAATGCAGTTTGAAGTTTCCACATTGAAAAAGTTCATTTATTACCTTCATGCAGTAAGACCTTGATGCAGTCTGCGTGCAAAGTTTAGTGATGAAAGTACTTTTCTTATGTAGCATTCAAAATTTCTGAGAAACTGAATTTTGTGTTTTTATTAGTTATAAACCATCCAATTTTACAGAAATAAGCACTTGAAATTTATTAATCAGTTTAATAAGTTTTACTTTTTTCTTTTTGTCTGTGAAATAAATAAACTCTTCAGTGGGTTTCCGAGTACTAACACTAAGTGTAGAATTGCTGCAAAGCATCAGACCCTAAGCAGATGTTCTCAACCTTGAATGTGAAAAAGTTTTTTTTGTTGTTGTTTTTACATTCATAAAGACATCACAAATCAAAAATATTTGCGATTTAATATTTGAGATAAAAACATCTTTCAATTTTCTTCTTTTGTACAGTTCAGGCCTCAGCTACGAGGAGTCCAAAGAGCTGATAGAGCCCGATGGGAATAAGGAGACTGTCAGGCGCCGCTCTCCTGTTTGCCAGAAAAATCCAGCTGCTCAGCCTCTGGAGGACAAGAAGAGCGCCAAGGACTGCGTCCAGACCAATGCTGCCCCGAGAGACAAGAAACCAGCGGAGAAATCCCCGGACCCACCGAAGGAGCTGCCCCGACACAAAGAGTCCGTCCCCACCACGGAGCCCATGAAGACGCGTCGGTCGCAGCACGCGGAGGATCGAAAGCTCAGCGCAGCCGCTCAGACCGGGCCGCCGCCGCCGCCGCCGGCTGTGAAAACACTGAAACCGGCCGAGCGGAGCCCGACTAGCACACTTCATGAAAAGCAACAGAAGGAGGAAAAAGAGGAGAAGAAACTCCCCGAGTCGCCCGTGAAGACGAGCCCCCCACTAAAGCCCAGTGTGGATGTAAAGGATGACCAGCTAGTGACCGCGGTGAGACCTGCTGCGGGTGACGAAGAGGTCGCCTCGGAGCCCAGCGCCGGCTCGGACGCCCACAAAAGGAAAACCCTCTGCGAGACGGAGGGGGAGGTGACTCCAGAGAAAAGACCCCGTTTGTCTTCCGTTTCCTCCGTGTCATCGGTCTCCTCCGCGTCATCCATGTCCAGTCCCGCCACGCCATCTCCGACAAGTCAGAGGGTCCCGCCTCTCAAGGTGAGAAACGTGCACGCTCTCCATTTAACCAAGGTTTTTCTCATTTGTCTTCTTTAAAGGGGATGGTAACCATAAACTCACTTTTTCACATTTTATCATGCCATCACCAGGGATTTTATGTTATGAATAAACACATTGAAGCTCAAAATTATAACAAGTAAGAAAAATCTGTTATGAATAAAATCTGTGTAGCATGCAATTGTATCCAGCTTCCTTTGTGCCGATACCCTGAAATAAAATCCTGTGCAATCTTGTTGATCTGTGTTTAATTCAGTCTGAATCAAGCCGCCATTTTTAGGATCTCAGAAGTTTGTTGGAGAATTTCATTGAACAAACAACCTTCTGAAAACGACATAATTTACCAGATTTCGAGTGAGGATTCATAATTAATTTGAAGATGGATGGAGATAACTACATGGCAGTCATGAATGGGAACCTGTAACATGTTAAAGACTTTAGAATGGGTCTAAGGTTGATTTTACTGAGGGACTACAAGCCTAAATGTAAACCAAGCATTGCCACAAACACAAGTGAATAAAAAAAACGTCTTGACGTTAACTTAGTTGAAGATCTATGGAAAGACTTTAAAATGTGTCCTCACTTATTCTCTCCTTTCAGTCTGACTGAACATGAGCTATAGAGGAATTTAATCATTTTATTGCCTCTTTGCAATTTGTGGTGATCCATTGCATAAAATCCTAATAAAATACATTCATTTGTGTAGTTGTAACTTAAGGAATGATTTAACAGTGCAAGAATAAATTTGCAAAGTACTACAATTTGGATTATGGCGGTTCTCCTTTAAGGTTTCGTAAACTTACTCGACTTTATTCCCTGTTAAATGTCCCAGTGGAACTCTAAAAATTGTCAAACATTTCTTTCTTTTCAGATCCCAGTGTCACGAATTCTTCCTGTCCCTCTGTCACCAAGCCAAGTCTCACCAAAGACTCACCTCCAGGGCCCGCTCAGCAGCCCGGGCCACACCGGAGCTCGCACGCTGGCTTACATCAAAGCCAAAGCTCAGCTCGCCCGAGCGCAGCGCGTAGCAGCCGCCGCCGTGTCATCCGCATCGAAGGGAACGGTGCCGGGGCCGGGGCCGGGTGGAGGTAGCGGCGGTGATCACGGGCAGCCATCACCCAGCCCCAGCCTCAGCCCAACTTCCCCACAGGCCTACACCAGATTACCAGCCACCAGCAGCAGCAGCAACCAATCCAGTGAGCTTTCTCCTCCGCTCAGCTCAAGGCCAGCTGATGAGAGGCAAAGCAATCATTTTACCAGTACAGTCCAAAAGAGCTCCAATGCTTCAGTAGAACATTCATCAATGCAGACTGTAAAGGATAAGGACGCCCCAACAAGTGCTGCATCACTAACCAGAACCAGTTCTTTCATTCCAGCAAACAACCCCCTTGTGACACAGTTGCTGCAGGGAAAAGAGGTTCCACTGGACCAGATCCTTCCAAAACCCCTCTCCCACACGGAGATTCGGGTGTCGAGCCAGGCTTCTGGAAATAAGGGGAAAATGACACATTTTGTTGATCATAAAGGAGATAGGCACGTGTCTGCACAAGCCAATACCGCCGGACGTGCCGCAGAATGCACAAAACATCACCGGGAGCTTCCCGATAAGGAAACCCAAGAGCAGATCCTACAGACGCTGATGCAGAGGAAAGCTCAGCAACAGAGGCAGCCGCCTGGAGGAGCAGGGCTGCTGCCCGCACACCACAGGGTGCCGCAAATGCTGCACACACAGGAGTGTCGGGAGCAGTCCAGAGTGTTGGTTGGCTTTCTGGGTCGGAAGAAGATCCCTAAGCCGGCCATGACGGGGCATTACCTGCTCAACGTGTCCACGTACGGCAGGGGATCAGAGAGCAGGAGACTGCAGCTGTCAGTCTGCCCCAACAAGTCTGCTTTGAAGAGGGAAAGCACAGACGGAAAGGAGACGGCTAAGACGGAAGAACCAGTGAAGAAAGATTTCACGTTCGTTACTAGGGTGAAAGCCGAGCAGCAGGGATGTGCGGTTGCCAGGGCCGACGACCCGGCAAGTTTTCAGCATTGCTCTGGCGTAAAGACTGAGCCTGGATCTGAGAGCAATGGAGCCAGTGGTGCCGACAATGGCGTCACCAGTGCTAAAGCCAAAGACATCAGTCCGTTTTCTCCAGCGCACCGAAGTCACCTCGAACTCCGCAATAACAATCAAGGAAACTCTGAGCCATATCTTTCCCTCATGGACCCCGGTCACCAGCAGCTCACTGCCTTTCAGAGGGCGCTTGACAATCAGGAGTCGGCGGTAGCCTCCAGCTACGGCGGCACCATCAGCATGTCTGTACCTCACACTCTGGACCAAAATGCCGCGGGCACCGCCTCTTCCGCACCCTCATCGGAGGTCGACGGGAGGGGCATTTGTGGGAGCGTCATGTCGTTCTCGGTGACCGTCACCACGATACCAGCCGGTCACGCGCTAGACCACGGCAATCAGGGTGAACCCTCGCGGGAGCAGTCCTTCATCGAGGGCGCCAACATGGAGGACGTTCAGTCGAAATGCTATTGCCGACTGAAGGCGATGATCATGTGCAAAGGCTGTGGAGCCTTCTGCCACGATGACTGTATTGGCCCTTCGAAGCTGTGTGTGTCATGTTTAGTGGTACAGTGAAATGGAGTTAATAATAACTAAACGATGTAAGGGTTTCATTAGGCATGGGCCGGTATGTGCAACACAATATCAGGGTCACTTAGAGAACGAATTAAGAAAAAATGGTTATTTTTTCCTCTCTGTCCATTTTAAGAAAAAGTCAAGAGAGAGTAGCATAAAGTCCAAACACAAAATTGTTTAAAATGTCCAGAAGTAGTTAATACTTTGTTTTTTCAATTAAAAACGTTGAAATGTCATGGAATAGGTCAAAAAGAAATTTTTAAAGTAAAAAAAATACATTTTCAAGAACAAGTTATGACAACAACAAAGCTAAACGTCAAGAAAAAGTCTAAATACTTTTTTCCAAAGATGAAATGAAAAATAAATCCAGATTTAGAGAGCCTTGGGTGTTTTTTTCCCCTCAAAAACATCAACATTTTTAAATCAAACGGTGGAGTGGTGGTGGCGCCCCGATGCTGCTATAATGGATATAATAAGTTAAATAATTAAAACGCTAAAATTCTTCTGTTTTGCTTGAACTGTTATTGGCAACGGATTTTAATCAACAATTGAAATCCCTGTTTTCAAGCCAAATCTTGTTAAGTCTAAAGTTTTCTGTAACCCAGGAGCTGTATGGCTTAACAAGAACGTTTTGATTTGACTGGAAGCTCCATGGATGTATGACAAATTGATTTTAGCTGCTTAACTAAAGATACTGTCTGTTTGAGTGAGCTAACTTAACTGACTTGCTGCATTTAACATTTTAAAATTAAAGCAGTTCAATTTTGAGCTGCACTTCTGTAGTTTCCAAACTATGACCGTAAGTACTTTTTGCGTGTCGTGAACTATTTCAAAACAGCCAAATTTGTCTTTTATTTTGTGACATGAAACTTTACAGCATCGCCTTACTGTACGGTCCATTTCGCCAAAGGTACTTGGCTCTCACTCCAGCCATTTTTCTGGCATCTCATCAAAATGAAATTGAAACAACAAATCAAGTAGATTTATTCATATATATATATATATACCTGTATATATATATTTGGTATGCCTTGATACCGGCCCATGCCTAAGCGTCACATGCCGTCGAGGCACAAATATGGCATGAGGTTGTTTAGAGTGAATAGAAAATGTGGTGCGGTATCTTAACTGTTCTACGCCTGCGACAGCCAGGATCTGATCACTGTTGGAAAAAAGCAAGAATTTACACTGGACGGTCTTGTTTTTTCAACCACACCTCTTTTTACAGATGCCAATCGATTTTCAATCAGTTTAATACTCAGTCAGATGTGCGAGAAATCTCACATTCAACGTTTGCACTCAGCTAGATTAGTCTATATTTTTATATAAAATATATATATATACATGTGTGTGTATTGTTTTTAAAAGAGGGAAAATGAATGTTTCTATTTTTAGGACTTCATGACTGTTCTGTGTTGAGACTGAACTTTTTATCGTAGGGTTAATTGGGGTTACTATCAAGAAAAGGCACTAGAGAAAATCATGGGTTGTACAATACCTCCTGCCTGGATTTTTATGCATGTGTGGCAGGGAAGTAACAATTTTATATATATATATATATAGTATATGTACAATATATATATATATATATATAAAAAAGAAAGGTACATTAATACAGAGTACACTGGTATTTAAAAACGTTTATGGATTTATAGGTTTATTGAGAAATTATGCATAAAATGTTTTTAAAATCTGCCCATGTGGATTGCACATAAAAATTATGGCATCAAATTGCCTGCAAAGGATCATGTTGTAAAGTTGGAATTCAGCGTAGCACTTAAATTCAAATTTAACATTTTTAATAGAAAGTGGTTTATCTTCCCTGTTGTTGTTTTTTTTTTTATATCAAATACAAGTTTAACGTCATCTGCTACTGTTTTAAAGCCACATTTTCCCTCCTTAAAACTGTTTTGTAGCTAAAGTGTCCCATAAATTGGAGTTGGGTTTTTTTTCTGTATAGATTGATGACAGTTGAAATGAAAACACTCAAAGTAAAGGGAGAAAATGAAGACCTTTTCTTTTCACTGTAAATACTAGATGTAGGTAGTCAATATTTTCTTTGTGCAGCACACTTATCCATTTTTATTACTACAAAAAGATGTTTGACAATCGAAAGAAAAACATTATACAGTCAAATAATTGTAGATTTTCTAAAAATTATCTGTTGGTACAAAAAGTCACAAATTTATAGATGAGTATAACCGTTTACCTCTGACCTTCCCAGAAAATGAGAATCTTCCATTTTAAGGTAATATGAGGTATTGTAAGCCTAATTATTCACAATAACCATTGTGACGTAAAGTACATTGTAATATGAACACAATCTAAGTGCTTACTTAACCCCACATTACTTTTCAAAAGGGTCAGTGGAAAACTGTTAACTCAAGCAAAAATAAAAATAAAAATCAAATAATTTTTTATAGTATCCAGCACAGGTGAAATTTTTTCTGTTTTATAGCCGTTGTTTTCCAGGTAAAATGCCAAAGCCACCTTAAAAAAACAAAAATAATCAGAAGTTGTTTATAATCTCAGACTTGTTAATCAAAGTAATATATTTTAATTAATATATTTTAATATAAAAGATCTATTTACTATTTTTTGGGACAAATCAACAAGGTATTTGCTATAGTAATTTATTGGCTGTCCGTTTTGTTATGTTTTTTCCCCTGTAACTTGTAGACAGGACAGACCACCATAAGGAATGATTGAACTTTGTATCTGAAATTGCCCAAGTATGGCTGTGTGAACCAGTCTTTGCAATCAGTCCATTTGTCTAAACCGCCCTTTGAAGATTTTGTCTGTGTGCATCCTTTGTCTACAATTATGACTTTTTTTCTTTTACAAACTATGGCTCAGTCTAAAATTTTAAGTTGATCCATTTTTACCTGTATTTTTTTTTTATGTATAACTGGATGGTCATGTCTGTTAAATTTGGGTTTCAGGATATGTATTAGAAAAGTATTAGAAAAAAACTCTTTTATGCAGTTAGTCATTTTAATGTGAATAGCACGTCTTACATGCTATTCTTACGTGAATAGCTTGTAAGACGTGAATAGAATCAGAGACGGCTGTATTTACAGTTAAATTTGGGGACTGGAACGCACTTCAAGAAAGGCAGCTTGACGAAGACTGAAACGTGCATCAGGCGGCAGTCTTCATTTTTACTGAAGCTACCTGTTTGTGTAAATTTAGATGAGTGGTTAATCGAGAACTAGCTGGGTTGAGGTTACTATGGGCAATCACCATCTTTTTCTTTTTCAACTGTCACATTTGTCACTAGTTTCATTTGTTACACTCGTCTGTTTCACTCTGTGTCCAGTAAAACTCCAGTGAATGTAACATGGTAATCTGCACTTGTAAACAAAATGTATTTAAAAGTTATAATCTATTATGAATAAAATAATTTTAAAATATGTCTTGTGGATTTTCTATTTTGGTTTTGCTAGTAAACACCAAATTATCTGAAAATTATTTTCTGGAGGCATGAGGGGTAAAAGCTGAACTCTAGATTTTCTTCTTAAGTCCTTCAACATAGATTCATGTAAATTAATGGTCTTTCTAAAAGAGCTAAACATTTTAGATATTTTCACAACCTGTTTTTAAAACTGTACACAGACCCAAATTCCCTCTTTGAAAGTTATTGACTATTTTAGCTACAAATGCTGCATAGTGACTGTGTAACTTTTGTCTTTAAATTTACTTCATTTAATAAAGAATCACAAAATTGTTGTATTTTACAGCAGCAACAATGTTGGTGTGACCCAGATCACACTTGGAGAACAATCTTTCAACATGGGGCAGCATATATCCTCTTCTGCTCTTCTCTCGTGTGGGATTCCACAGGGCTCAGTTTTTAGTCCCCTTCTCTTTGCTCTGTGTTTTCTCCCACTTTGCTCCATTCTGAAGAAATGTGGTGTGTCACGTTATGCAGATGATGATAAGATTTATTCAGTCATTGCCTTGCTGTCTTCCTGGCATGAAGGGCCTGGATGGCTCTCAATTTCATAACGACCAACTTCCAAATTGGGATTAAAGTTTATCCTGCATTTTTTACATTGAGATCAGAGTAACCTCCGGATCAGGCTTCTGGTAGTTAATGCTGCTGGCCAAAAAGTTCCTTTTATGAAATCTTTTGAGACATTAGCCAACACCTTTTCAAACACTTAGTGGGATTATAGTAATCCCCTTCATGTATGGATTTATGGTTATAGCATAGAATATTTCAACTCTCTCACTGATGCAAGTAAATATGAGCACATATCCCAATTTTTGCTTCACTTTACTCACTATAATATATATTAGGATAATTTTTTTAAGTTTTTGCTTGCTTTTAAAAGCCCAATTTAATCAAGCCTTGCCCTACCTCCCTGTGCGTTTTTACACCCACCATTGAATTTCTGTTTAGCCTGCTTCATGTTGCCTGTCAAGTTCTATTGAAGGGATTTCTTAATTAAACTGACCTGACATTTAGTCAAACTGCGCTCATCAAGAGGCAGGTTGCTTTGGATAATTATTTCCTTTCAATACACTAAATAATTTGAAAACCGATTTTTCTATTTACTCAATTTGTGTTATATGACATCACTGGATAGTTTTAAGGACATTAGTAAGTGGGAAAATAATTTTTTTATTATTATTATTTCACCGAAGCTGTACACCTACGAAGAGGTGCGTGTCATTTATTTATTTATTTATTTGTGTGATCTTCAGTTGTTATTTCCTAAAGAAAAAATAATTACGTGGCAATCAAATAATTTAGCTAGTTGCTATTACAAAAAAAAAAAAAAAAAAATCGATTATTTATGCAAACGGCTTACCATACACTCGTGTGCGCGCATGCGTAAAGCAGCAGGTGTTCGCGCATGGCATCTGCGTGCCTGCCTGCGCTCTGCCGTCCCCTGCCGCTGGCTCGCTGCTGATGCCGCGCGGCGGAACGGAACGGCTCGGCTCGTGCGTTTCTGCGTACCGCTGCAGCCGCAGTTGCCGAGCTTCACAGGCGAATGAAACCGGAGAGCAGCTCGACAAAAGAAAATATGACGACGGAAGGTCCGAGCCGCTCCTCGCCATCCACACAGCTGTAACCTCGGCGGGAAAAGGGTCGTGGATTTTGTCGGACGTGAGAATGCGGCTGTGACTCACGGTGGAAATATCCCTGGACCACTCCGCTCAGCCTCCCTATCTGACTCCGCCGCCGATGGTGACGATGCTCTAAAGCTGAATCTGCCTGCGGTCCATCCGGTAAAAAAAAAAAAAAAAAAAGACCTTCTCTCTTTAAATACAGTCGAGGCATCTGCGAGATTTGACAAGGTGCAAGATTTCCATTATTTAGGAATCAAGACCAAAAAAAAAAAAAAAAAGGAGGAGGAGGAGGAGGCGGGGAGGAGGGAAATAAAATCAAATCATCACGACACATAATTCCCATTGCGGAAATAAGATAACCTAAATAAGGAGTAAAATCGGGCAACACGGCTGCGTTTTTTTGTTCCTCCTGGAGCGATCTGCTCGGAGTGAGGATGACGGGAGAAATGAATGATATCAGCGGTGAGGAGGTGCTGCAGTAACCGCGAGTCCTTCTGTTCGGATGTTGTCATTACCGCCGATCCGAAGGTGCGGTTGCACTGTACCCAGTCCTACTTATTTAAATGGCTATCTGTGATTTATTACTACTTATACTGTTCTGTTTATGTGCAACTGATTGAATGCAGTTGGCTTCAGATGCCACACTTCGATTTTAATCATCCCACCAGAAGGGATCTCGATGTGCTAACCTCTATAATGTATTCCTGAGAGAGAGAAAAACACACAAACAACTTGTTCCTTAGCAAAGGATACTGTATTCTGAGCAAAACACCCGTGAAAAACCTCAGGTGTTTGATCATGAATCCAAAAAGAGTTTCTGGATCAGATGGTATGTTTTGTATTGTTGGGCTGACTTGTGCCTTAATCGGGCTTTGACTAGAAACCAGATGCTTTTCACGAGGCTTCAAGGTTTTTCTGGTGTCTGAAGGTTTTTCAAATTATGTTCTGATCCATGTAGGGCTTCGTTCCTACTGGGTTTCTCCAGTGATACTGTTCAGAATTTCCGTGGTTTGACTTGTTTGTTCCTGGAATAAAGGAACAAGATAAAGTTTAAGAATATATGTTGAGATTGTAAATATTCAGCAGGTGCCAAATCAAGGTCTTCTGTGCAGAAAAGACAGTTCTTTTACAAAACGTACGGAAGTAAAGATGTGCCATCAGGATTTGAATTAAAAATGCCTCTGAAATTTGAATGCTGTATATTTGTACTTACTTTTTTAGTGTATAAAATATATTTGAACACTAAAGAAAGTAAGTACAATTTGTGTAAAATATGAATGAAATGTATAAAATACATTTTAACAAAGAAGAAAGTAAGTACAAATTCACAACATTCAAATTTCAGAGGTATTTTTAATTCAGTTCTTGATGGCACATATTTACCTCCATTTGAAGGAGTCATACACCTTGATTTTTTTTTTTAAGGATTTTTGTCACATATTAGTTAAGTAGTTTATTTTACTGGGATTTTATGTGGTTAAGTGAAGGAAATTTTGAGTTTTTTAAAAATTTGACAGATAAAGTTCTGAACTGTGTGGTGTGCGTTTGTATTTAAACCATTTAGAATCACCTTTCACTGCTATTACAGCTGCATGTCTTCTGGGGTGTGTCTCTGGTCTTCAATTAGATTCAGTTCTGGACTTTGACTGGGCCGGTCTAATCCACAAATATGCTTTTATGTAAACCGTACCATTGTAGCTCCAGCTTTATGCTTAGGGTCGTTGTCCTGCTAGAAGGTGAAAAGTCTTCTGCAGTGTTTAGCTCCATCCATCTTTCCATCAACTCTTTCTTTCAATGCTGGCTTTCTTCTTGCCACTCTTCCACAAAGGCCAAATTTGTACTGAGGGTCATGTTACGGGAAAAAAAAGAAGAAGAAAAAAATACACATCCAAGCACCGTTACGGGGAAAATTACGGTTTAATAATATCATGTGCATGATATGAGAACTTACAAAATCAGATATTCATGAACAGGTCAGAGGAAAAGCTCTGTCAAGACAGAGTCGACACATTGTTCTTAATGCCAAGGACAGAGAATCGCAAAGACCCGAGAAACAGTCTGACAAACATCTACGGCACAACAAACCTCCGGTGTGCAGCTCAGACGGCTTCGTTTGGTGGAAGGTCATTAGCGTGGGCATAAAGAAAAAACAACGTATCGTGACATGACCATCAGCGCAATGAAGTCATGTAATACAATTTCAAGCAACGACGACTCCTCCAGAGTTACGGTGAGCCTCTTGTTCCTCATCCAGCCTGTCAAATTAGGCCACTGGTGTCATGCTAAGATGAAACAAACAGGTGGACTCTATTTACTTTGAGAAGGGAGTTGCTTGCTCTGGATTTTATTGAGGGGTATTTGGAGTAAATACAAATGCACCCCAAATTCTTTTTAAACTTTTTTCAAAAGTTTCCACGACCATGCCATCGTCGTATCGACTTCCTTCCGGCTTCCATCTGTGAACCAACTTTGTGTCATCAGACAAAAACAGAGTATTTTGAATCTTGTGTTTGTAATTTGTCCAACACAAGTTTCCGCTCCCTCTTTCTGACACAGAAGGAAGCGTGGAGGTTTTTGCCCGACACTCATTGCGGTTTGTCGAACCTCGGCACGCTCAGCTGATCATCAGGCGTGCACATGACCCGCGCCCGGGAGCGCACGGATCTCGTGGTCCCGACATCCTCCCTCCGGGGACACCCGGCGCTCATTGGCCGGCCTTAATGCGGTCTTTGTCCATCATCGTTAAACAGTTCCCGTGCAGCTCTGTTGGTGTCATTAGCGCACAGGATGCTGGCGTTGCTGAGCAGGATGTCATGGAGAATTATCATTTGTGCGGACCACAGGCGCTGGACGCGTCCCGAAACAAGCGCACCCATGTCTCTCTACATGAGAGGAGAGGGGGAAACAACAGCCCAGATTGAGTTAATGAAGTCTTTGAAGGGAAGACGAAAGAGAGGCTTTAATTACTTTATTTATAAATTTTTTTTACACACTAATACATTTTTGGCGAGATTAAGAAGTTGAAAATCTCCTATATGGAGCTTTCGCTAATGTTTCTTTGTCCTTTCCTTACAGGTTTGACCTTCAAGGCATCACTTTGAGTGAGATCTAATCGTCAGCAGGTAAGCACTTTAGTACCGTCCGGTTCAGGCGTAAGATTTCTTAAAAACGAGAAAAATGAAAATAATTGCTGCTGTCCACTGGATTTTGTCGACCCCACGGTTTCTGCTGCCGTCCATATTGGAGAAAAAGACGATTCTAACATTTCTCTCGGCTGGCCTTAGAGAAGGAAGAAGAGTAAATTATGATCGCGAAATTTTATGGTAAAGTGTAAATGATCTTTCCATTACAGTTAGTGTGGAGTTAATACAAATAGACATCAAAAAAATGTTATTGAAGAAACACAGAGCACAGATAATTTGCTAAAAATCAACAAAAACTGCAACGCAAAAACTAATTGTGGTTATTAATAAATTAAATATTTTTTCTACGGGGTGTTTAATAGGCTGCATGTATTTCATTAGCTCTATGTAGCCCTATTTATTTTCCAAAATCAATGCAGCTAAAAGGTGATTCGCAAATTTGGCTAAGTGCAGATAGCAGAAAGTAACATGTAGATTTCAAACCGTTTATCAAGTAAATATATTGTTACTAATTATTTTCACGTCAAAACAGACTGTCCTATAGAAAAAAATAGCAGCAACCATACCAGCGTAATAACGTCTTTCTACTTTTTGTGTTTAAACGCAAAAAAGCCCCTGTTGTTAGCCTTTTCCCCAGAGCTCAACATTTAGCAGATTTCTCTGGTTTTTCTACAATTATTGAGTGTGTGAAGTTGATTGCAGATTCCAGATTTTTTTGCAAACTAAAACAAGTTCATTTGTTATTTCTTTCACTGCCTCCTAACTCCACTTGATGTCCACAAGCTGGTACACAAGAAACAAAACAAAAAAAAGTTTCCTATTTATATTTGATGAACCAGTTTCATTGCTAAACTCTCCTGAAAAATATCACTTTAAAATTGTATGAAAATTGTTAAAAAATATATCTACCTAATAGTCAGCAGTGGAAGGATACAGTATTATTTACTGATAAGCTATTGATTTATCCTCCAATGGAAGTTTAAACTCTCCCGTGGAAAGAATAATGTTTATGAAGGAGAAACACTGTCGCCTACTTGCGGCCAGATTGACGAGGCCAACTGTTCTCTGATCGCATGAACTGAAACCAGCAAACCCTTTTGATTTCTGTGAGGGTTTCCTGGATGTTTTGTGACACAGAACACAAATCAGCGCATATTTTTACATCTAGGAATCCATCCGGCATTAATTTGTGTTCTAAAAGTCCTTTGAGTTCGGGGTAAAAAAACCTCAAAGTTCAGCGGGTGTGAACACTTTTCCAAGGCATTGTTTCTGTTGCCTTTGAGTCGTAATTTACCAGAGGACTTTCTCCATTTAAAAGCCTCTGCCTTGCATTAATATGGCGCTGCTGACTGAACAGGAAGTGCTGCATGCTCTTGTGTTTGATGTGCCACAGAATGATCGAGGAAGGCAGCAAACGAGGCAAGGCCATGGTCGAGAAGAGACAGCTCTTCATGGAAATGAGTGAGTGCAGTCAACTCAGAGAAGTCTCTTTTCTCTATTCATTGTCAGCTCATGTGTCACTGTTTGACCAGCTTGCTCTCTAACATGCAGTAATCGTGTTTAAATGCGCCTGCATTTAGCCTGTTTGTGATTGGAAAGGCGTTACACCATTTGGGACTGAGATGATTAATCCAGTAACCGTTAACTGGAGTACGCAGACTCAAAAAGAGACGATCTGCTGAGAGAGCTATCGCATCAGTGCAAGAATTAAGACAATCCTGCACAAAAAATGTACATTTTTCATTTAAGATTAAAAAAAACTTTCTTTTTCTGTAAATATATTATATCGAGAACAACTCAAGTTGCAGTTTTAGCTTCACCTGATGCAAATTTTGTAAATAAAGTCTCATTTTAAGCAACTTTTTCTGTCTAGGTACTAATCGTTTAATCCCCAAAAAATAATCGACAGATCAGCCCTGCTCTGCATTGATGCAAAGTCGAGCAGAAAGGGCTGACTTTCATACTTAAAATGGGAATTGAAGGATTTGTTTGCATCTTTTAATGTATTTCTAATATTGTATAAAAAAAGACAAAGAGAATCTGAAAATTGTTCCCGTTTTTAAATCAAATTAATCGCTTTATTATAAGAATAATGGATAAATTATTCTTATAATAATCATTAATTGACCATTTATAATGATTTATAAGGCAACTATTGGAGTGTTTATTTGCTAATGCAGAATTAGTTTGCAAGATGCTACTCACACTTTAACTCTTAGCCCTTTAAATACGGCGCTAAGGCTCCTTATTAATGGGTTAAATTGTTAACAGCCTTATTAATAACTACTTTGTTACCTATTTATTAATGATTTATAATGGGGTCTTATTGTAAAGTGATACTAATATATATATTTTTCCATTTTTGTTTTGTTTTTCAGGAGCACAAAACTTTGACGTTATCAGATTGTCAACCTATCGGACTGCCTGCAAACTCCGGTTTGTCCAAAAGCGATGCAACCGTAAGAGAACGCAGATTGTTGTTTTTTCTCTTCTTTCCTTTCTGTCAAATTTCGGCTCTGAAGACACTTGCGTGGTGATTACAGACACGAATACGCACTCAGCTGATCAGAGCGTGCGCCCCCGCTCTCTCCCCGCTTCTTTTCACAGTCCATCTGGTGGACGTCTGGAACATGATCGAGGCTTTCCGAGACAACGGGCTCAACACGCTGGACCACAACGCCGAGATCAGCGTGTCGCGGCTGGAGACGATTCTGTCTTCCATCTACTACCAGCTCAACAAGCGGCTGCCCACCACCCACCAGATCAACGTGGAGCAGTCCATCGGCCTGCTGCTGAACTTCATGGTGGCCACCTATGACAGGTTGGAAACATGCGGCCAGCACAGGGGACTGAAACTACAGTATTGTAGCAGCGAATGAGCAGAGAACATACATTTTAGTAAAGTCACAATGCAATGTCAGCCACATTTATTTGGCATCGTATGGCATTGTAGAGATTAGTAGACATCCTTAAAATGAATTCCTTGTTATTACAGTAGCGTAACCACACACTAAACATTTTAGAAAAATCCAACCTTAATTTAAGATCAAATATTCAATCATTGGCGCAGTTTTGCCTGCCTCATATAAACCCCTTGAAATAAATAGAACTCAGGTTATATATACATATACAGCTCTGGAAAAAATTAAGAGACCACTTAAAATGATCAGTTTTTCAAATTTTACTTTTAATAGGTATATGTTTGAGTAAAATGAACAATGTTCCTTTATTATATGAACTACCGAAATTCTAAGCAAAGAAATTTTATTTACTTGTGCAATGCTTTCAGATCTCAAATAATGCAAATAACAAAACAAGTTCTTAATAATTTAGAAACAACAACACTAATGTTTTAACTTGGGAAGAGTTCAGAAATCTATATTTGGTAGAATAACCACGAGGTTTTCAATGGGGGTTCAGTGCAGTGGTCTCTTAATTTTTCCCAGAGCTGTATTTATTTAACTTTATTTTTTTTTTAAGTTGCTAGTAAGTTCAATGATAGTGAAGTTAGTGGTCACAGGAAGCCAAAAAAGCCCTACAGGGATGATTTTAGGGTACGAATCGGGTTGCTCTTTGCCAGCCGCTCATTTAATTTCCATTTGATATCAATAAAGTATTGTTGAATTTGAATAACGGAGGAAACATAATTTCTCCATAGCTCACTGTTTACATCAAAGATTAGTGTCACCAAGTCTCCTTGGCAACTATGAGACACTATCAGCATGTTGATGTTAGCATGCTAAACTGTACTGGGAGTGTAACCAGAACTGTGTGCACCTCATGCCTAATGTGAAGTAATTTGAAGGATCTGTGATGCTGTGGGACTGAACACCTAAATAATATGCTACCAAAAACAACAAAAAATACAATCACTGGGTTTTCAGATAGATAATGGTCCAAATATGACCATTTCAATGCAGAAATGACACAAAATCAACTCTTCCATGACTATCTTTGTTTCCGGACCTTAATCCTGTAAAAACCAAAAAAAGAAAAGAAACATGTGAAATCCTGAAACAAAAGAGAGCTTAAAAGATGACCCTGGACTTTGGAGCAACATTTTAGATCGGTCTTTGCTGCCAAAAAACACATTTCACTAGAGCTGCTAAACCAACTCAGCCCTTTGAAAAAAAAATTAAAAATCCTTTTTATAAAGCTGTTAAAAGCACAGCAACCTTTAAAGATTGCAATCTTGCCCTTATTTCAGAAACCCAGATGAACCCCTAAGTAAAATAAAACAATTGAAGATATTTCAGTCAGCTAAATTAACCCCCAGTCATATTTACATACATTTCACGTTATCTGTGTGTTTGAAGGCACAGCAAACGCATTTATCATTGGGTAATAACGTTCTCTATCACGAGATAAACATCTGTTCCTGATTGGATGCTTGCCCTGTCCATTCCTGGACCCATTTAGTTGGTTTACTTATATCTGTGAAGCCGTTCTAGTCCTGCTCTATTATTAATTACGCTGCTGCGTGTCTGGGAAACTTTGAGTTAATGGCTGCCATTACAGGAAGAAGCTTTGTTATCTGTCCCTTATGTCCAATCTGAGTTCGGCAGGAGCACTATCGGGCTCCGGTGTACCTCAGGACCGAAGAGAAAACAAATAAGCTGAAGTAAAACAGCTGAGCACTAAGAATGATGGCAACTTAATTACACAATCCTTTCATATCCCCAAACTAATTCAAGGTAAGTTTTTTTGTCTCATTTAGATGCTTCAGATCGTCAAACAGACTTTAATAGCAGATGTAATTGAACTAAGTACACCCAAAAGGAAGTTAACAATAACTATCTCATTTATTAAGGCTTTATGTGAAGAAATAATTGCCTACTTTTGACTTTCTGAAGTCCTGAATTAATTGTGACTCACTTTTACCAGACACACGCAGCACCTGATTACTGCCACACTTGTAGAGTCGGGAAGCGAAGACGGCTTAAACAGCTTGCCTCGTTCAAGAACAGATGAAAGCATAAAAGTTATTGACTTCTTTTAGGCTGGAAAGGATTACAAAGCCATTTCTGAGGCCTTGAGACTCGACTGAGTCAAAGTGTGAGTCATTGTCCACAAATGGAGAAAACATGGAAGAGTGGTGAACCTTCCCAGCATTGATTGCTACTCAAATAGTACATCCATGACAAAAGAGTGACCACAAAAGAACCCCCAACAAAAAAACGATCTGATGTAGTGCAAGGCTCACTTGCTTCATTTATGGTCATTGTTTATGATTCAACAATTTAAAAGAGACTTGGAGAGTTATGTGGACAAAATCAGTACTGATTTAAAACCTTAAAAGCTTCTCTCACATTCATCTGAAAATATCCTGATGATCTTCAAGACCGTTCGAACAATATTCTGTAGACCAACATGACATAAGTGAAACTTTTTGGAAGGTGTGCGAACCATTACATCTGGTTTACGATGTACAGAAAGAGAACTTAAACACGGTGGTGGTAGAGTGATGGTCTGGGGCTGCGTTGACGAAATCACTAATTCTGCTCTCTACCAGAAAAGTCCTGAAGGAGAATGTGCAACAAGCTGGTTTTGACATTAGTAAACTGTTCGGTTTATGCAGCAGGACGATGACCCTCGGCACGACATCTTGAAGTTGTAAGCGGGGCCTAGTCAAAGCCTAAACTTAAATCCAACAGAGAGGCGCCATAAATCAGTAATTATGTTCATTTGGTGCTTTCTCCATCCATCCATCCATTTTCTGTTCACCCTTGTCCCTAATGGGGTCGGGAGGGTTGCTGGTGCCTATCTCCAGCTACGTTCCGGGCGAGAGGCGGGGTACACCCTGGACAGGTCGCCAGTCTGTCGCAGGGCAACACAAAGACATACAGGACAAACAACCATTCACACACAACACACACACCTAGGGAGAATTTAGAGAAACCAATTGACCTGACAGTCATGTTTTTGGACTGTGGGAGGAAGCCGGAGTACCCGGAGAGAACCCACGCATGCACAGGGAGAACATGCAAACTCCATGCAGAAAGACCCCGGCCGGGAATCGAACCCAGGACCTTCTTGCTGCAAGGCAACAGTGCTACCAACTGCGCCACTGTGCAGTCCTGGTGCTTTCTCCCTTAATGAAATTCTCATTTGAAGCTGCATTTTATGTCCACTCAGGTTATCTTTATTTGAGTTTGATGATCTTAGACATTAAATTTGACACTAAAGCATCAACAGAAAAAATATTTTGGGAAGAAAATACTTTTTCACAACACTGTATACCTTTTTTAGGCTTTACTTCTTCATATTTTTAAATACATTTAAAAGATGAATATAAATTCTATTGATTTTTTTCTTCTTCTTCCCCTTCAATTTTTGGTTATTTGCACTACAAAACTTGATGTCGATGTCACTGTTTCTAATTGTTTTGAGTGTTAGTTTGATTTGTTATACTGATAATGTGCTAAAACACATTTTTTGCTTAAACAAAGAAGCTGTAGCGTCCAAGCATCAACAGTTTTTAATCACACTGATATTTTTGCTGATAATATATCTCTTTCTTTTTTTCCCCCTCCCTAACACGCAGTGAAAGTCATGGGAAGCTGACCGTTTTCTCAATGAAGGCCATGCTGGCGACGATGTGTGGAGGGAAGATTGTGGACAAGCTGCGCTGTGGGTACAATTTTCACTGACTTAACCGTTTAATGTCTGAGGACTTAGAAATGATTGTGATTGAAGCTTTAGACGTCTTCCTTTCCAACTTGTCCTCATGCAGTTTCTTGATTTAAACACAGAGGGGCGCTGTTGAAGCACATAGCCTTTATATATTAGTTGAATGAATTGTGCATGTATTCAAGTTCTGGTGAAATTATGCAAAAGAGATCATGGAGCTTTTTTTTTTTCTCTTTCTTTTCTAACAATAAAGCCAAACAATCGCATGTCCCTCAGACGTTTTTTCACAGATCTCAGATTCGAGCGGAGTCATGGTGTTCTCAAAGTTCGATCAGTTCCTCCGGGAGGTGCTGAAGCTCCCCACAGCGGTGTTCGAGGGCCCGTCGTTCGGCTACACGGAGCATTCGGTGCGGATGTGCTTCCCTCAGCAGGTAGGGCGAGGATAACCAAAAGCTTTATTTTATTTATTTATTTATTTTCCATCTCTTTATGTTTGGGAGGGGGAATTGTTTAATTGACGTGCGACTGTTTCTCTCTAGAAGAAGATTATGTTGAACACATTTCTGGATGTGTTGATGGCAGATCCTCCTCCTCAGTGTCTTGTATGGTTGCCACTCATGCACCGACTCGCTAATGTTGAAAACGGTAAGTTGCTGCGGTTACGGCGAACGCTGACAGACACGGAAAGTTGCAAACCTGCTTGCATGTGGAAAAAGAAACAAATAATATGAGAACTATAAAGCATAACAATTATGTACTTGCTGAAACAAATTTCACGGAGGAATGAAAGGCCGCAAAGTATTTTAGACTTTAAAGGAAATAAAAACATCCCCACAACTTGGTGGCAGACATTTTTCCCTTGTAAGAGGAACTAGTAGTTTTTAAATCAATATTAAGGAGTCATGGATTTAAAACAAGGGTATATCTTACTGAAAAGTTACTTGTTATTTCAAGAGTACTAAAAACTAGACCAAAAGTACTTGGTAAGATTTGTGCAGCATAAAATAGTTTCCCCAACGTTTATCCTTCTACTTACTAAGCATTAATCCACACCATGTGCTTTGATCTGCTTTGTTGCCAACCTGTTTTGCTTTCCAGTTCAAAGTAACAAATTAAGTGAAAACACACAGTATTTCCATTATTTGTCAAATATTTTGAGATATTTCAACAGGAAGGACTGGAAAGGTGGCCGGATTCTCACACACCAATGCATAGAAATAAATGTAAAAAAAAAAAAAGATGTAATGACCCAATTTGTTTTTGTGTTTCTTCGAGCAGTCTTCCATCCGGTGGAATGTTCTTATTGCCGGAGCGAGAGCATGATGGGCTTTCGGTACCGGTGCCAACAGTGCCACGGCTACCAGCTTTGTCAGAGCTGCTTCTGGCGGGGCCACGCCAACGGCCCCCATAGCAACCAACACCAAATGAAGGAGCACTCGTCCTGGGTAAGGAAACGATCTGAGATCCATCCCGGGTTTGCATTATGATTCTGCCGTCTCTGCGCAAATTAAAAGTCAGTACCTCTCGAAGACTGAGGAGTGATTTTATGATGGAACAGCTGTCTGCATGCGGTTAATGGTCGTTCAAAACAATCTAAGGGCGGGGTGGCGGAGGCGAGGGGTTTATGAGGTTTAGTTATTTTGAAAATGAAACTGTATTGATTGCCTTACCGCCTTCCCTCGAAGCTCAATCATGATGTCATAAATTGAAAGCAGGAAAGGGATATTACCCTGGATCCCAAATCCATTTCCAATTCTACAGGAAAGAATAACAGCTCGTATAGCTTCGGGGCTGGAATGAAATGATTGAAAGCATTAGAGACCAAACACAAGTCTGATATGCCAAAATGTTGGTTTTTTTTGCCACTTACTGTAGGATACGTAGATGCATCTGTACTGGATGTAGTACTGAAAAGTGAAAAAGTCTCAATTTAAATGAGTCTGAAGCACCTAAGTTGAATTTAGGTTCCACCTCTCTGACACTGGCAGGTTTTCTACCGTGGCATAGTAGCAGATTGCCTCTTTTTCTATAAAAATAAATATTTATGGCAAAATCCAATCATGTTTTTATCTCTAAAAGTCTCAAGGTGCTCCGTGTACACGATGCCGTTTTTATTTTGATCATCGAGTCAAACCAACTTATTGTAAAATTGACTTTGAAGGCATTTTTATTCAGACTGAACATTTCACTTCAAGAACGTTACGTATTTTAGTTAAATAACTTATAAGACGTAAATAGAGTTACGAGATAAAGGAAATAACCCCATTTCAAAAGAGGAGTTTTTATGTCTCCAGATTTGATGGATATTGGTAAAAAGTTTAAATGAATTGTAACCACAGGTGTGAAACACTACAGATTCCTTTCTGAATAATAAAATTATTCAGATAAAATTTATTAAGATATGTGCAACATGCATCAAAAATTAGGACTAAAAGATGGGTATTATTTGTCAGAATTATCAGAATAACCCCAAAGTAGGAAAAAAGTTACACTTTATTGCAGTTCTGTCTTACTTCTGTTCCCATGACAGAAAACATTTGACCCGAGTCGGGCAGGCTGTCATGTTCCGTGTTTTTCTGTGTATTTATTTATTGTTTTCTGTGTCCTTGAGTCTCTTCGTTGTCCTGTCCTCCCCTTGATTGTTCCCAGGTGTGTCTCGTTTCTGTGATTACCCTCCCGTGTATTTAATGCCACCTGTGTGTCTGCGTCTCTGTCGGGTCCTTGTCGAATGTGTGCTCAGTCCTTCGTGTTGTCCTTTGTGATACGGTTGCTACCGGTGTCGAGCCCTGGCTTCCGCTCGGCCGTGCTGCCCGCTGGTTGGACTGTTTTCTGGACATTTATCATTAAAACCATTTATTTATCACATCCTGGGTCTACAGCATCTGCCTCACCACCTTAACACCACACCGTTTCATGACACAGGCAACTGTACAAAAACTAAGTAGATGTAGATGATGCATGTAAGCTTCAGAATTTAAAGGAAGTTAGGAAGAAAAAGAAACTGTATATAATATCTCATTAGTGTGACATTTGACAAATGGAAAAAAAAATTTCAGCTAAAGTAGAAAAGGTTCAGTTTGATTTCACATCAGACCATGAGAAGAAAAAAGTGTACTTCCTGTAGTGTGTGTTAAAAAGAATGAAAGGTTTGAGGGGTTAAATATTTTTGTAAACATATATGGATGTATAAAGTGTTTATGTGTTTATGTTTACAAGTTTATCAGCAGGAGATACAGAAATGTACAGTTAGTGACGAGCAGCTCACTAAATTAGCTTCCAGAGTTCCTCATCAATACTGCAAAAGCACAAAATCTCACCAAGTAATTTTGGTCTGGTTTCTAGTTCAAACATCTTAGTAAACTTAAAATAACAAAAACTAACAAGTAACTTCAGCAAGATGTAGGAGGAGCTTGTTTTTAGTCAATAATTCCTCAATTATTCGTGAAAAAGTACATGTTCCACTGGCAGATTATTTCACTTAGGACCAAGGAAAAACATCTTGTTATAAGTGAATTAATTTGCCTATGGAACATGTACTTTTTCATCAATATCAAGGAATTCTTGACTAAAAACAAGCTCCTATAGCTTGCTGAAAAGTTACTAGTAAGTTAGTTTTAATCTATAAACCAGATTAAAATTACATGGTAAGATTTTTATGTTTGAGTGTTTGAGAGAGTAGACATACCTACTTACGTAAACGATTTCTGAAACAGCTTAAGTTTGAGCGTACAACACCAAAATCAACCGATCAGGCGAGAGGTGACACTGTTCTTCCTGCCCGCTATCACAGAAGTCTCCGGCCAAAAAGCTGAGCCACGCGATCAGCAAATCTCTGGGCTGCGTCCCCATCGGAGAGGCGCCGCACCCCGTGTTCCCCGAGCAGGCCGAGAGACCTCAGGAGCTCACCCATACTGTGTAAGTGTTAATCCCTACGCATTGCTTACTGCTGTGTTGACAAACAGCACAGGAGGAATCAATGTGCTTATGACACGGAATCCGTTTCCATCGTGTAACATTTTCCATCGTTTCACTACGCGATCATCACACGACTTACGGCATCTCGACTCACTAAGATATCCTGGCCCGGGTTGTTTTTTTTTTATAACGGGAACATGTGTGAAGCTGTGCAGGCCGCTAACAGCTCAGTCATCTTCATCAATATGTTGGCAATGAGACCAGGACGGTGCCGTCAATCTCACATTCCAGACTTTGGGGCTCCTGGAAGTCGTTACAGGAAATGCATTATATTCTGCTGCTGTCTTAAACTCTGCACACGCATCTGGATCGCGACTGAAAAAATCTGAGAGTTTCCGTAGTCGGTCGCACTGCTGCTGGGACTCATCCACATAGCGCATATCGCTGAGTTGCCCTTCATATTTTCTTTCTGCGTTGTTTCTCTGCAACTCTTTTGCTTCCCACATAAAAAAATTAAGGCAGGGCTGCAGCTAACGACTTGTAAACGATTAATCTATTCTGACAGTTAATCGATTAATCTGACTTAAAAAGTACCTGTAAGATTCTGTGGACTTTTCATTTAGGACTTTTTTTTTTATACATTAGAAATGCATAAAAGATGCAAACAAAACAAATGTATTAATTTTTTTTTTTAAATAAGAAAATTAAAAAAAAAAATGTATTGCCTAAAATTTAATAAGACAGCATTTCTTTAGCGAAATGATTCATCATTTTTAGCAAAAGGATTCATCAGCAGCTAAAAAAAAATATTTCTAACATCAGCATGTGAAAAATTCAGCCCTTTCTGTTTAACATAGCATAAATACATGGAAGGACTAATCTGATTCTGATTTTTTTTTTGGGATTAACTGAGCAATAATTGGAAAGCAAAAGGTGCTAATAGGAGATTTCTTTACAGACGTTGAACTCGATTAAGCTAAAATTATGTCACCTGAGGAGGTCTAGGTAGAATATATTTACAGACAAAGGGTCTTTTTTCTTAAGTGCAATATATACAGTATATACATATATGTATATAAACATATTTGCACATTTTTGGGTTAATTACAGCTCTAAGTACGTTGTTCTTTCAGCAATTTGTCTTTTTTTAGAGTTTCTATTCTGCAGTTAACAATTAATCGGTTACTAAATTAGTTGATTCATTCATTTCAATGATCGATTCATCACGATTAATCCAATTAATCGTTTCAACCCTAAATTTAAGATTACAACTTTAAACGCCATTAAATGAACCCTAACCCTATACAGCTCAACTTTCTGACCTGACTTTTCGACATTTCCGATCGCTTTTTGCCGTAACAGGAACCTCCTTCTCGACTATCAATCTAAGCTGTCTTTTTATGCCTCTGCTGCAGGCAAGTGTCAGTGAGTAATTGATAGAGAGTTGCGTTTTAGCAGGAGAGCGTAGCTCAGTAAATGCCAGGGAAACAGACAGAATGATACATTCCTTTCTGTTTTCCTGTTTTCCGGCGTGATGGATACCATCAGCTCCAAATGAGTTCTCACTCCCAGGCTCCACCCATTGGCAGGAAGTTTCTATGTTTTTTTTTCTGCACTCTGTTGAAATTTATGCATTCAAGATGGATATGACATTTGCATACATTTGCAATTCATCACGAAGTGGAGAATAAACTGTCGACCCGAGTGTTTTTTGTACATAAAGACGAGGCGATTGGATTAGGTTGTGCCATGTAGGCTGTGTAGCATGAAATTACATCACACAAGAAGATTAATAGCGATAAAAAGGAATACGATTTGCGGCCGAGACTATGTCGGATTAAATCTTTCCAGTGCCCTCAACACTATTCTGTTCCCTGTTATTGTTCTTTTCTCTTTTTTTATGATGTTTGTTTTTTACAAGATACGCCCTAAAAGAGTAAATCCTGCCATAGAGTCTTAAATGCCCTTCAGCATAGGTTTTTCTTTATCTAAACTGTTGTTTTTCTTGATGGATTATTAAAACATAGACACACTAATACCTGAATAAGATATTTGAAGCTTTATGTACCAAACTGATAATTAGGAAGCAACTTTAACTACAGACACCCTGCGTACATGGGCTGCACAGTGGCACAGTTGGTAGCACTGTTGCCTTGCAGCAGGAAGGTCCTGGGTTCGATTCCCGGCCCGGGGTTTGCATGTTCTCCATGTACATGGTGGGTTCTCTCCGGGTACTCCGGCTTCCTCCCACAGTCCAAAAATATGACAGTCAGGTTAATTGGTCTCTCTAAATTCTCCCTAAGCATGGTTGTTTGTTCTGTCTGTCTCTGTGTTGCCCTGCTACCCCTCCTCTTGCCTGAAACGTTAGCTGGAGATAGGCACCAGCACCCCTCCCAACCCCACTAGGGACAAGGGTGTTAGAAAATAGATGGATGGACACTGCGTACGCTTTGCAATTTCTGCAAACTCTCAGCTGTTTTTTTTTTCTCAAAAGGACACTTCACTTGTAGATGACATTTTAGCGTTTTATTTTATTTTTTTATATGCAGCGAGTGGGTGTTTACTGACTTTTAGAAAAATGGATGTGACTTGTTACTCGTTTCTCGATCTTTTTGCCTCTGTAGCTAGATCTCTCGCAAGGAGCGGAGGAAAAAAGCTCTGCTTTTCTTGTGATTATAAATAAAATATTGTTGATTGCAAGAAAATGTATATTTGCATATGTACCCGAGGATGAATGAATCAGCCATGCAGCCAAAGACAATGTGTTGTTAGTCTCTTTTTTAAAATTTTATTTTATTTTACAAGCTAGCATAATTTCATGAGTCCTCATATGTGAAACGCTGTCACATCCTTTTAACTTTCTCCTTGAAAATGGTTTCATTGTATCTATCACAAGATCCTATAAAAAGTATATAAGTAATTCAGTAGTAACCAACCTGATATAAAACTGACAATAAAATCAGCAACTAATGGAAGTGGTCGAGTCAATGCATGTGTTTTTTGTTCAAATTTCAACTTCTTGTTGATATTCTTAAAAAAAACATTGACGGTCTTTGCAGAGCATAGAGAAGGTCATTTGGGGTGAATCAGGAACACAATGTGGTTCCCATTGTGTTTGGTATGGGTGACATTATGCATTAAACTCACGTAATGAGATAGTGGTGGTGTGTGGAGCAGCGTAGTCACAGCAGTGGTTGCTAATCCGCAACGTGTGGCTCAGGTACACCGGCTTCGTATTGCTGATCTGAGAACTACAAAGGAGAGGCTACGCTGCAACCTAATTGTGCGCTCACCAGGAGGCCATCAAAGTGATTTAAAATTACTTTCTTGGTGGCAAAAGCGGCATTACACTGCTCTGCCTGCAACCAAAAAGTACTTAACCAAGTAGCTGAGACAAAAACATCACGAGCTACATGCTAATAAATACAGCACCACGATCGAGGGGGAACGTTTAGTTATTGGCAGCTGATGCCTCCATCCAGGAAGATATAACAGCCAAACAGAACGCAGGAGCAGATGAAGCGTCTCTGGTGGGAAAAATAAACCTGAGGAAAAAACATAACAATAACGTCTTAAATAACAGCAGATAATGCGAGATGGAGAATAGTAGAAGAAGAAAGTAGCAGAGTGAGGAAAAGTGGTCAGTTTGTCCTCCAGTAGCAAAGCTTTGGATCATCTGAAGGCTTTTATCTACATTTTGTGGACGTCTTGATAGTCATTCAGTCTTGAAGTAACAAAACTATGGACTGGTGTTTCCCCTGTAGTATCCTGGAGGAGAAAGAGAGAGAGACAGCTGACACAGATGGGCATTTTAAAGAATTAGTGGGTGAATGGATAAGTAATCTCCATATCATTCATGACTCCTGAATCTTTTTCCTGCTACCTCGTTTGCTGAATTGTACTGATCCCAATAAGAGTAACAGTAGCCTGAGACATGACCTCTAAAACTACCACCATTCTTTGCCAAGTTGGATAAACATTGTCTTCAATGAGCTGTCATTTCATGTTATAAGTCCCCATCATATCTCAGGTGTGTGTGTGTGGGGGGGGGGGGGGGGGGGTGTGAGTGCTGACAAAGCCTGTGTCAGAACGCATGGCAGAATCAGGCTATAGCGTCAGGTTTGATCAGCCCACCCAAATCGAACGGACACACAGTCCCCTGCTGTCCAAACCCTCACCACGCCCTCTGACGAAGTGCTGCTGTTCTCGTGCTATTTTGAAATATTTACCGGCGTGTGGAGCGACGTCTAACCGAGAACTGGGCTGTGAATTTTTTGCCTGTCTCAAAGTGTCGGGTAGATTCTAAGGGATTTGTTGTTTAGAAGAGGATGTATGGGTTCGGGAACTACCGTTTGTCTGAAAAGCTTCCTCTCACAGATAGAGCTAGCTCCACTTCTGTCAAAGTGACTTACACAGGCCTTGTCTGTACTTTGCATTCAAATTTAATACATGCTGTAGTGTCAAATCGTGCACCACATTCAATATTCAGAAAGTAAATTTCTCTTCACTATAAATTCTTTAGAAATTCATACAATTTTTAAAACGTATGTCCCTGCTTTACTATTTGAAGTTATCTCCTGGCCAATGCAAAAATACATCTGCGTCATTAAAACCAAGATATGAGGCATGTAATTGGTCATCCTGAGATTTTCAGGATTAAGTTTTCATAATGGTGGTCTTGAAATTTTGGAGGCTAAGGGCAAGTCGTTTCAAGGTTTCTAGTGTCTTGAAACAACTTGAATCACAAATTCATCAACTGTTTTTATGACTGCTGTTTTATCAACCACTGAAATTTCATCATATTTGCACTGAACAATCATTTACAAAGACTCAAATTACTGATTAGAACTGAAATGGAGATGATCAGTAGCAATTAGGGCTGGTCAATAAATCAATAACAATATGTATTGCAATAGACACATACGGTAATATCGATAGATAATATTTTCAGTCATTTCATTGAACTGATTCAGTGAAATGATCTGATTCTGAACTCAGATTCAGAACCGCACAGCATTCTGGGAGATGTAGGCAGAGGAATAGCTTTAGCTACTCAACCTCTCATGGCCAGCTGAGCAAGCTGTGTGGCAGCAGCTGACTCACTCTTTGGTTACCTAGCAACAAGCTGGTTAAGGTTTCGCCACAGTGCCTCACAACTACTTACAACTAAAAACCACCGACGTGAAGCGAAAACTGTGAATAAAACAAGAAACGTCACTTCACTAGTTTGGAGGTATTTCAGATATTTAAAACAAAAAATACTACTCAATAATTATCGATATCGACCGATATGAAACGATAATATCGTGGTAGGCGTTTCAGCCATATCGTCCAGCCCTAGTGACAATAACTCCCATTCATTCTGCCATTCTTGTGCTACTTTCCTTTAACATATGATTTATTTTTGTAGCCTTTTGCCTCATTTCCTACTCTTAAGTGAATCACACATCTGAGTGTATGGTAACTTTGACATCACTTGCTTGATGGTACTTGGATTGACGGTAGCACGATGTAATCAACTGTTTTCCTTTCGCCTTATGTGGAAATATTTGTGCTTAGTTTCTCACAGTCTAATGCAGCAGATAATTTGCGTAACATAAGGAGCTGGTGCTCTTACTTCTTTCAAGGCTTTTGTGACAGACAATAGAGTCACTTTAGTGGCGAGGCTACCTTTGAACCCAGATTGTTTTATGTCAAGGAGGTTGGCGGTATTCTGTGATCTGTTTAAAGACCACCCATCCTATGGTTTTGGATGAAAACAGGAGAGACTGGCCGGTAGTTCTCCATGGGTCTGAAGGAGAATATAATAGTCCAAGCATGAGTCCGGTGGGAAATATACCTAATGTCATTGAAGCATTAATTACATGTGAGACTGCTGCAGTTAGTAGGAGCTATTGACAGGAGCAGATTAGTAGGAACAAGGTCCAACAGGCATGTAGTGTGATTACATGTGAGACGTTTATTCACACTTTCCTCAGTCAGAGGGCAAAATGAATAAAATGAGTAAATGAATAAAAGCAGCAGTAGGACTTCTGCTTGCTGAGTTAAAGACACTTTTGATTAGGGTAGGTTTGGTTAGTTTGGTAAACTCTTTTCTTGTATCTGAATCTGTGAGTGGCAGAGGGTTAAGCAGACTTTTTAATTTTTAAGAAAATAATTTCTGGGTGTCCAGAGAATGCTGACAACATAGCCTAGAATCTTGTTAGATCTGCAGGATTCTTTTGATTTGCAGCTCGGACGTTGTTACACAGTGACCGGAAGGTATCATTGAGCCAACAGTGGGACTGGGAGGAGTGAGTGGGTTTGGTGGATAGAGGACAGAGACTATTTAGGCAAGAGCTCAATGACTCTTTGACATCAGTAACATTGAGAGAAAAGAATGTGCTAGAGGTTGAAAGAGCAGGGAGTCCAAGCAGGATCTTCCCAGGAGACCCCTCAGAAATCCAGAAAAGGGCATAGAAGGCCTGGACAGCACAGTTTCTTGTGAGAATGAGATTTAGCTCTTTGGTAACTTTGTGAGTTGGAAGACTGTGGACCAGTTGTAGCTCAAACAAGTGACGTGATGGTTGAAAATTTGATGAGTCATGATTGCCAAGGTGGAAATTCACATCATCAAGAACAAGGGACAGAAGAGAGCAAAGTGTCTACTTCTTCTAGAAAGTCATTGAGTTATCCTGGTGGGTGATATACGACATACCATAAACGATTTTGACCTGTGCAAGATGGGATGGTGGTCCGAGCTGACGTATTCAGTTATGGGTATCAGTTGGTCGTATTTCCTTTTGTTGGAAATTAGCAGGTCCATTACACCACCTTACCCAAATGTACTAGAAGGATGGGAGAATGTGTGGTTCGTCATATCTTTGGTGGAAATATGCCAAAACATTGTGCTGCTGAGTTTTGTGAGGACTTTAAAGAATAGTACACATAAACCAGTTAGTATCTGTCATACTTCCTGATGACAAAGCACCACCCTTCCCCTTCTAGTGTTTTCGATGTCAATGGTGGGGGTGAAGGGGCAACAAGGCACGGAGCTGCACTTCCCGGAAAAAAATTGCTTTCATTCCGTGCTCTTAATTGCCTTGGCTAATGGCTCGTTTATTCAGGAAATTTCCTTCCTATTGCTTCATTCAACCTTGTCATGATAAATGAGTAATGGCAATATTTATTTAGAATGAATATTGCCATTTCCATCGATAGCAACGCTGCTTTGGAAGCTGTATCATGCTGTTTGTTTATGTTAGCCTCCGTTGGTAAAAATGATTAAGATATTAACTAAATCACAAAACATAAAGACACGACAGAAAAGGATTTTCCTACAAAACACTTACAAAATTGTCATTGCATTTAACATGATAACCACATAATAAATGACAACAAACCACATAACGTAACAATCTGCCGTTAGCTCAGTCTTCTGGTTGTTGTGGCTTCCATGTCTTAAATATCATTGGAAGCCATTTTGTGCTCTGTTTACAGCTTACATGTCTTCCTCTGGTTATGTTGTTTAAATCCTATTCCTAGCCACAAATACACAAAGCAATGAAAAGATATGCATTGTGGTTTTGAAAGACCTTAGTTAGTTTATTTATTTAATCAGTCAACAATGTCTGTAGCTCAGAGCACCCAAAAATAAACTTACCTGTAATCTCCCTCCGCTATCAAAGTTCTCCATTACAGATTAGATACTAACTCCTTCAAATCTTTTTGCAGAACCTCGCCTAAAATATTCTTCTGATCTAGCCCATTAGTTTTCCCTGTCACAAGAAATGAATATATTGTACGGTCTGTCATTCAGGAGAAACGGGCCTTAGCTCTTTGCAGGCTTTGATTTTTTTAATGCCTGAATGTTGACCTCTGAGACACTGGATAGAGGTCTGGGCTGGACGTCCTCATTCAACTTCATGCGGGTAATGAGCCACGGATCCGCAGGCAATTATGCAAGTGAGTTGAGCTACATTTTAGATTTGACTTATTTTAGATAAAAGTACTAAAACCCAAACATAAAAATGAGGGGGGGTATTATAGGACCCTGCTGTTACACATGAGTTGCATTAATAGATTCAAAAAAAGGGGCTGAAGATTATTTTTAGAAGTCTCGCGCTGAGGAGCTTTGATTTATGTAACTCGCTGAAAGTAAAAGGAGGAGTTAAGATATGTAAATGTAAATATGCTCGCAACCATAGATGGGCATTCTGTGCACAATTTTAAATACATTTTGTATTTTTTATTTATTTATTTGTTTTACCTATTAGCATTTTGGCTAAGCTAAAGCAAATAACATTTCCCCATTTTGCAGCATGTCTGCATGTAGCGAGGCGAAAAGACAAGAGTCGGAGCGGAGCCTCAGAGAGGGAAAAGGAGCGTGAGTGAGACATAGAAAATCTACGTCGTCACAAAGTCATGTGACTGCCGAGTTTCCTTGGAGACAGCAGCAGTGTAATACATTGAGATGCTCGCCTGCTCAGTTGAGGACAGATTAGGCATCTGGCAGCAGCAGCAGCAGCAGCAGCAGTGGTTGGATGTGTTTCGCCACCGAGGCAGGTGCTCTCTCTCCCCGCAGAGGTAAGTCTCATACCTCGTCCTTTGACTCCAGCTGGTTTTAAGGCGATTTGTTGACTGATAAACCTTTTTTTTATGCAACAGTTTTCCATAATGTTTGTTTTTTCTTCATGGGAGACAAAAATAGTATGTGCAAGGTTCAGCGCTCACACTTTTTCTTATAATCTCCTGATGCAAAAATAATGGAAAGTTGGAGCAAATGTCTGAGGAAAGAACAAAGCAGATGATTTACTCGTGTGTTTTTCTAATGTGTAGGATCAAGTACTTAAACAGGAAATATTAAACAGAAAAGTGTCTGTGAGTAGATAATGCTGTTTAAATGGTTTTTTTCATTTCTGTTTTGTTTTTAAAGTAGAATAACGCAAAAAAGAAACCCAGCATGATGCTATTAACAACAGTGTTCTCATATATCTATAAATTAATGTGTAGACGAGTCGGTACCTGCCTTCTGTGTCATAACGAGAGATGTAAATAAAGCGAAACAGAATCGAGGCTAATAACTACAAGGTGCAGATTCAGAGGATGCAAATCCGGAGATGTGGAGACCTCTGTGTGTTTGTGAGCGGCTGCTGTTTTCCGAGGGATGTTTTGATCCGTTAATGCGACTCCGTGCCCTGAGAGTTCGAGTCCTGGCGAGCCCCGACACGAATCCAGACACCATATGGGCCGCGGTGCTTTGTTTACTCTCTCAAATTACCTCCCACAATCACCTTCCACCGTTTTATTGGTGACTGGGTTTTTTTTTGTTCTTTTTTTCAGACTTGTGGCTTAATTAGAATCCTTGTTTGTTGTTGTTGCTCTTGCACTTGCTAATTAGAGTTGAGATAATTGCCTAAAAACATCTAACTCAGTTGCAGGAAACTGGATTATATCACAGCAGTTCCACCGTGCTGCCCTTTTTTTCTTCTTCTTTGGTGCACCACATTCTGTGGGTTTTAATGATTCCTCTTTCTGCCTCCGCTCTTACGTTCTTACTTACAGCTGGATGAAGCTGAAGTTAAAATAGCTTGATTTATGATTATGAATAAAAATGCAAATTGTTCCCCCATTCCCGGTGTCAAGCAGCACAGACCTCTGCGGCGTAGCATGAAAAACCTCTAACCTTGTCTTGTTTTAGTCAGGCGAAAGCAGCGACCAACAACATGAACGACACAATGCTCATGTCCTCTGGTGCACCCACTCCTACCAAAAGGTAAGCTTTTTGAAGATACGACTGTACTCTCCCCCATAATTGACTATACAAGGACCAGATTTAAGGTACTCCAAAGTTTTGGAGAGTTTCAAAACTGATCAAATATTATGTTGTACCGTTCCTGTGATCCTTTTACTGCAATGCCAGACCAGAATTTTCTCTCTCAGCACGAGCATAAAGACACCTAGCATCCCGCTGTCTTAACCAGTCAACTAGCTAAAGAAGGCTTCTACACTTAGCCACAAATGAGGAAAAATCAAAATCTCTGTTTATTTCCAGACACACACACACACACACACACAAATAACAGTTCTGGCATTGACAACATCACTTTTATTAAGATAACTAGAGATATTAAATCACAAATGACAAGCTAAGAGGATATCTGTTAAGCTAGTGAGTTTAGGCTAGTTAGCCACTAGATATGACAGTGCTGCAAAGGCATGCAATCAAACTTAAATTTATTTTCTTGGGATATTATGTGATAGATCAACACAAAACAGCACGTAATTGTAAATTCAATAGTAATGTTGAATGGTTTTCAACATTTTTTACGTCAAAAAAAATAATACAAATGTGTCAAACATAGAGCATTTTGTACCTACATGCCAAATATGTGGCAAAAAACAATAGGACTGCACATCATCCTGAACACATGATCCCCCAGCTAAAAGATGGTAATGGCGGCATTATGCCATAGGCATGTTTTTTTTATGTTTTATTTTTTTTACTTGTTTTAGAAAAAATTAGTAAAACATAAACCTAAAATAATATATGGTTTTCAACTCTTTTTTTTCTTTTACAAATATAGATATTTGTCCAAAATGTAACTTTTTGGGCCTACATTGTAAATGTGTGGCAAAAAACACAACATCCTCAGCATTATGCCATCAGGATGACTGTTTTTCATGTCACTTTTATGTCGCTATGCACTACATTATGTCCCAAAAAGTCTTAGTAAAATACCTCAAAGTTTGTGATTGGATTGTGAGAAAAAGTAAAAAATTCAAAGGTTATTCTGAATACCTGTGAGGCACTTTATCAACTTTTTATGAATGCTTTACTCTAAAGAATTGATCAGCAAAATTGTGTGGTAATGTGCTCATGAAAGCAAGCAAGTATAAAGTTTTGCTTAATTCTATATCAAAATGCCAAAGTCAATATAATGTTTTTGCAGCAGTAGGAAAATTCAGCACTACATCTTATTTTTCTGTTAAATTTTAGTATTGATGATATCTAATCATAATTTTTTGTTTTGTTTTGTTTTGTTTTACTCAGTTACTATAAAAATTATTATCGCAGTCCTGGCCCTGAGACGACAAATTATCTCCATAAATTGCCCCAAAAAATCCATATAAATCCTTTTTAATCACTCCTGAATTGAGCCCTCGTTAAAAATAGACGACAAATTCTCTCTGATCAAAATAAAAACGGCAAATCATACCCCCCTTGCACGTATTTTTGCCTCTGAGCAGCGTGACCTTCTGGGTGTATTTTTAGGTAGAAAATATGCTCTGCTGTCACAGTGAATATGTGATCACATCTACCTAACAGGATGACATGACAAAAAGATTATGATGGAGCTGGATGGAGCCTGGTCGCCCTAAGAGCCTCCTCTCATTTCAGTCCATCTTGTGTGAGAGCCTGGACTCTGGCATCTTTCTTTACTCACAGCGTGTAACGAAGCTCTGTGGTTATGAAGCCGGCGACGGAGAAGAGCGCTCTGATGGCGCTGCAACGTAAACGCATCCTCTCCCTGCAGGTCTAGATTTTCCCCGTCTCGTGTGCGCTGTATCGCTCCGGCAAATCTTTCCGGCAATTTGTGCTCCCGAGATCAGAGCCCTGAGAGACTCGGGCGCTCCTGCGGCGGGTTAGTCAAGACGACTTCGTCGGAAATCTGGGGGAGACCGTGAATGAAGGGGGTGTGGAAGTCTCGGGCAGAGTCATCAGCCTTCGCCAAGGACTTTGTCAGCTGAAGGGCAGCTGGCAATAAAAAAGAATCCATTAATTTAAAATGTGTTTTGTTTTTTTTTGTCCACGTAATCTTCAAAATCTAACCATTAAGCCAATCATTTATGACATTAACATTTGATTGAGATGAACAGAAGTAAAGTAAAGGTTATTTCTGACGGCGCGGTGCTGGTTTTTGGGTATCCAACGACGTCACGCATCCAAACCCATGGAGGTCAGCGGATGGGTTTGTGTTGCAGCTCCAGTACGAGGAAAGGCGATTCTCTCCCGAGGTTCCTCTCACTTTGGCGGTAACGCGGACGCCCGATAACCTTTGTCTTGACATTTTGCTCTGTGAGTCAGCGCCGCTGTGTGAAGATGACACTCGCAGAGGATGTTGTTGCCTTGGAGGGGTCAAAACTGCTGCACATCTGCCATTTGAAGGGCAAAAGTAGCACATGAAATCACACCGTAACTACTGTATCGGTAATTACTTCAACCATTGGTTGTCTTGTAATTTTTATTCATTTGCTTGACTTTATTCATTTGTAGTCTTATTGAACACTTCTTAAACCCTTAAGCTCCTAACATCTGTCATGCTGAGAAACTCCAGGACAACCCCCCGAAAAAACAAGAAGCATGCTAGAGCAACTAGCATCTAAAATAAGAAGTGTTTGACGAATTAAAGAGACTACATGAAGGATTTAGGGGAGACGGCAAAGACAAGATGGCGGAGACTATGTCTTCTCCCAATTATCACAGGGATTATAGAGTCCCAAACAAACAGAAAAGGGATGACATTGAAGTGGCGATGAGAACACAGCAGGAATCCTGGGGAAGCAGCGTTATGGATTTTGCTGAGAGATGGAAACAAGAACACGCAGTCGCCCTTGGAAGCCTTTTTTTTGCACTCAGTTATGTTACAACCACAAGCTTCAACCACAAGCTTCGGTGCATTTTATTGGAGTTTTACCACATGATTTTGAGTAGGAAGGAAAAATACATTTCCCTAAGTGTGGCAGGCATTTGTGTCAGTACTTTTAGAGAGTAGCTTTTTGCTGCAATTACAGTAAAAAATGACCTCCGCCTTTAGAGACACTGAAATGTTTTATCATTTCTTCTTTGAAAGGGAAATTAGATTGAAATCATCCATCAATAGGACTTTTCATGTTTTGCTACAGATTCTCAATTGGACTCAGGTCTGTACTTTCACTAGGACATATTAACATCCTCTGAACAAAACCTTTCTATGGCAACTCCAGCCCAGGGAAATAATCTACCAACAGAACTAGTGCTTTTTATCAATATTCCAGAATTATTAACTAAAAACAAGCACCTATATCTTGCTGAAAAGTTACTTGTTAGTTAGTTTAGTCTTATTTAAAGTGTACTAAGATATTTGTACTGGAAACTACACCAAATATACTTGGTGAGATTTTGTGTTTTTGCAGTGTGGGGGTCACGTTGGGTTCAGCCCGGTAGAGTTGCTCCCTGTCTTCCTAATAAATATTAATACACTGTTAAGATTTCTCAGCATTCTCTCGCCTGTTGTCACATGAAAGGCCAGTGAGTCAAATGTGCTCCTGCAGAATAAAGCTCGTTAGGGTTGTTGCTCGTTGTCGCCCTGCTTCAACTAAAGATCCCCCCTAAAGCAGTTTTCCTCCAGGAAAACAATTTATTACGTGTTAAGTCATTCAGAAATGGGACAGCAGAGGAGAACATTTAGAAGTGATTTAACTTACGATTCACAGGCAGTCGAATGAATGTAAAACAGCTGTGTTGATGCGATTTATTTATTTTTTTTAGCCCTTGATACCGATCCGAGTTATTATGAACGGGCATTTGTTGATACCGACATCGGTGCACTGCTTCAGTAAAGTTCATGTCATGCATCCAGTAGCGTAAACAGCTGCATTTCGTCGGTCGATGCTAACGGTTAGCATTAGCATTGTGACAGCATCCGACTTTCCGAATTCTTTGGAATCCATTTATTTTATTGACAGCAGCGGCTACTTTATCCAAATTGGAGTTTTTGCACAAATGAATTGATGGTAGCGTTCTCTAACTCCCGCATATGTTCTTCAGTGAACTTAAGTCTTATTGCAGAACAAAACCACTTTCTGCTCCACCTTCGCCTTGACGTTTATGTTTTAGTAACTTTCAACAACAACAACAAAAAATACTATTTTTATCTATGACCTCTATTTTTTTTTTCTCTTTATGTCAAGTAAAGATGAATGCCACGTCTTCTGCTCCCTGTGGGGTAGGGCTGTTTGATCACAAGGTGAAGCGGTGAAAATACTCCAAATATAGCACACACCTAAGCTGACATTGGCTTTCTGTCCCAGCGTTCTGACTTAATCCGATTCTCCGAACTAGGAGCCTGTCGGCGGCGATCTGGTCCAGATAATACTCTGAATAGGCGCGGTCTCAGTTTGATGCTTCAAAATTGGAGTAAGCGACGGCTTGTTCAAAATTATGTGGGAGCAACTTTTGTTCTCAGAGAACAAAAGAAGTTTGAAGAAAACAAAAATACAGAATGTATGCAGCAAATGTACCAGATCAGGGAAAAACTAAAATGTAAACTGGTTTGTTTTTGTTAAAAAATTAGGACAATGTGGACGTAGCATTAGAACTCCAAGAGTCGGGCAGAGCAATTCCCTGATGTGTCGCCGCATTGTTACAAGAAACATCGGTATCAGCGAGGCTGTAAATTATTTAGAACGAGACCCATTTAGCAAGATGTTTTTTTAATGTCCTGCTCTGATTGAGTTCCTTTACATGTTTTTTGTTTCCTCTTAATTTGTGACACAACATTGAGCCCGTCAAGGGATCTGACGGATACTTCGGCCATTACCTCGGTTCATTCAGGGGTCATTCATGCAATGATAACAAACTAGCTAAAGTTGCAGTTTTCCCTGTTATGTTTTGTGAATGTTTCAGCTCATCGAACAAATTTCTATCTCAAACAAAAATACCCAAAGTGAGCAAAAAAAGTCACGTTTATTTGTGTAGCCCATTTCAAAATGATTCACATCATAAAAATATGGAAACAAGCAATAAACATTAAATTTTGTCAATTGTCATCACATCAAACATTCATCAGTGTTACACTTACTAAAAAAAAACTAAGCAGGTTTTAAGCTTTGCTTTAAAGGAAAATGCTATTTTAAAATTATTACTTCATGTATTGAGTAAAAATAGCTATCCAAACCAACCTGGATCCAGATGTATATATATATATATATATATATATATATATATGTTCATCTTGTTTTACACATTTAGTTTCTCCTTGAGATCAAATAAAATCATTTGAAAAACACTTTTTTGGATTTCCCCAGGCTATGTTTGTAGGATATTAAAGTTCCTTTGATGATCTGGGGCCTTAAATTGGCATCAAATACTTAGTAAAAGAGGCACAAAAAAGCCACTTTTTGCTGGGTTGGTCAGGTTCGGTTAGAGAAGTCGCTCATCACTGTTAGTCGATGCAGCAGCTTTACAGCCACGCTGAGTTTAATTGTCGGCCGTTGGTCGTCCTCCAGTCGGAACTGGAAATGCTCCCCGCACCGTTTGAGCTCGCTTTCCCTCCTCGCTTGGAGATGACCTGTGGAGGGAAAAGCAGCATATGTCCCATCATCTGCCCACACCATATGTCCCGCCCATGATCATTTAAACTCTTGGAGAATATTTGAAATCTCTTTTCTTGGCTGAAATGACCAAAGCGGATACTCGTAACTGTCATAAAAGCAGCCTGCATGCTGCTTGTCCAGTCATCATCGTTTAATTCCTCTAATCTTTTTTGCTCGTTTTCTACCAATTCTGGACTCCTGAATTGATTTGTTGAAATACTTTTTTCTGCATATGATCAGATTGACTGCGTATATGTTTGATGTTTTGCTCTGTGTTTGACTTTGGTCAGTGTTTTGGAGAGTCCCAGCCGGTTAGATGAAGAGCACCGGCTCATCGCACGATACGCTGCGCGCCTGGCAGCTGAGGCGGGCAACTCCACAGTAAGTGCCTCACAGAAAGACTCAAAGGGTTTCAGTCAAGCTGTGTTTCAAATCTCTTAGTCATAGAAGCTATTGTTTTCATCTTCACATGCCTCTCGGTTGCTGGAAAATTGTCAAAAAGTTAATTTTTGTTGTTGTATACTTCTCTGAAAATTTGTGTTAATGTCGGATCCCAAAGTTAGGAGCTTTTTTTTTTTTTTAAAACCACAAACCTCAGTGTAATCTGGGGACTTTTATGAAACAGACCAACACAAAGTGGTGCATAGTTGTGAAGTGGAAGGAAGTGACACATGGTTTTCACATTTTTGACACATAAAAATTTTAAATGTTATGGTGATACCCCAAAATAAAACCCACCACAACCAATTTCCTTCAAAAAAAACCTCAGCTAGTAAATAATAAAGTTCAGCTTGCAGATTATTCAACTTATAGCAAGGCATTTTCTCGTGTTTTAAGTGAAACATTTGCAAGTGGAACTTCTTTTTTGCTGATATTAAGCAATTATTGACTTAAAACAGGCTCTGTTATGTTGCTAAAAGGTTACTTGTAAGTTAGTTTTTTTCTTAACTCTCTGGTCGTGGATCTGCACACACACACACACACTCACAAACTCTAACACACTTATAGTCTTAAAAATACTCATCCAAAACACTCCTAGTAAAATCCAAAACGTCACTGCGCTCTGTTCTCATCCCGTCTCTGAAACTCTCTCCAGAGCCTCTCTCACCACGTCTCCCATGCTAAAATACAGACAAAAAATTTTCATTGCTTGTTTTAGAAATATTGTGCATTTGAGGAAATCTGGAAAATGGGTGTCATATTGCATTGTGACCAGGCATTCCTGGTCACAAGCCTTTGCTGCCCCTTCAGCAGCCTTTGCTGAAGGGGCAGCAAAGGCGAAAAATGTGCACAAAATTATAGTGAAAATGATTTATCATAAATCTGGCTTTATTTGAAAGTAAAAAAAAAAAGCAAAACAAGTATAAAAACACTATTTTTATAAAGTTGAATGTCTGTGCTGTCCAACTGAGTTGAAATGAGCACTCAGTATGCTTCCATTTTCGCTACAGTAGCCTTTTAAACACGTCACGTCCATGACGACCTTCGACGGTATTATTAAGCATTAAGATATCTGCACTGGAAACGAGACGAAAAATTCACAGTTAGTGACTGTGGCGAGCTGAATAAAAATGCACACCACACTTTTCAGATTTCCATTGGTAAAAAGGTTTGAAAACCCATATGTCAGTTTTTCCTTCCACTCTTCAGTTCACGCCTGTGGCTATATCATGACAAAACGTTAAAAAGCATGAACACTCTTGCTGTATTTGTAACTTTTCTCACTGGTTTTATTGAGAGGTGTTTTGCGTTGCAGCAACAGTGTCCTCCAACAGACCTGGGTTTCAACTTCGATGCCAATAAGCAACAGAGACAGCTGATCGCAGAGCTGGAGAACAAAAACAGGTCCGCTTCATTATTTAACCTAATTCAGTTTTCTCATTGTGTGTGTGAGGGGGGGGGGGTTAAAAAAATTTTCTATTACATTTAAAATATATTTCCCCAATTCAGGGAGATCTTGCAGGAGATCCAGAGGCTCCGTTTGGAGCATGAACAGGCCTCTCAGCCCACGCCAGAAAAAGCCCAGCAGAACCCCACGCTCCTGACCGAGCTGCGACTCCTCAGGTACGAGCCCGCCACTGAAACCACACGTGATGCAGCATCGCTGAGCTGACGATAACAGGAAGACACACACAAGTAGAGGGCCAAAACATGCCTGAAAACACCTCTGGTCTCTTCTCTTTTTCTTTCCTGAAATAATTTTCTGTCGTGCCGCAGAGCTTGGGGTCGCCGCTAGGTTATGTTCTTGGAAGAGACTTCTGCAGGAACAACAGGCTACACAGCCTCAAAGAACATCTTCTATGTGTGTGTGTGCTCTGTCCTAAATAATAAATCAAAAACCACTTGTAGAAAGTGAACAGAGGTAGAAACGTTACGGCCTATGCATGTTTTGCGTAGGCCACAAGCAGAAGCTTCCATTTTTGCCAAAGTTATTTTAATCGTAGTTTTTGCTATGATGAACAGGATTTGAGAACTGCATTTCGTTCAATCAGGTTATCTTTGTTTTAGATAAAATGTAGGGTTTTTGTAACATTTACGTTTGACCCAAAACAAGAACAAGAAAATGACTTGTAAGGGGAAAAAAGATTCCAAACTAACACAACAGTTTTTTTCACATTGGCAATATTCAAAATTATGTTATTGTTTTTTCGTTGTCTTCTCTGTTCACTTACTGATCTGCTGCTATAATGTCCCGGACGGAAGTTTCTAAATATCTGGTTCAAAATATCTGGAAATATGCAGTTAAACACTATCACCAGCAGAGGGTGCTAACAAGCCCCAACACAGATGAAGGATTTCAGTTTACTCTAATTTATGTATTTCTTTTGTGTACATGTGTCAGGTTGGTTTAAAAACTAATTCTTTGTGCTCCTGTCAAAAACAATAATTAGAAGGATTAAAAAAAAACAACTTGCCACTGAGTCAGATTTTTTTTTTCTTTTTCATAGAAATAAATAACTTTCAATTTACCACAAATCTATCAAAAACTTTTAGGGTCAACTTCACTTTTTTGTTGTTGTTGTTGTTTTGGTTTTGCACTCTAACTAGAACGCAGACTGCTGTTTTTACCCAAAATCCACGCGCGAATGAACAAACCTGAAACGTGAACCGTGTTGCCTGCCGTCCACAGACACAGGAAGGACGAGCTGGAGAGGCGCATGTCGGCCCTGCAGGAGAGCCGGCGGGAGCTGATGGTCCAGCTGGAGGGTCTGATGAGGCTGCTGAAGGTAAGACCGCCTCCCAATTCAAGAAGCTTTACCTGCAGGTGGGAGGACGAGACCCCCAACATAGGTAGAGCATCAAACGTCTTGGGTCAGCTGCTCTTCTTTGGGTTTTCTTACTGGCTTGTTGCTGCTAATCTACCTCCGATATTGGGATTTGAATAGATGAAATGTGTCTTCCTCTCCAAGCACAACAAACTACCTTGATGTTATGCCATGTAAACGTGTGACATGTGAAAATGCATGCAGAAATCACTTTCTCCTTTTTTTCATTAATTTTGTTGCTCTCGCTCTTCTCGCTTTCTCTCTGCTCACCTTTGTTGGCTGATAGGATGAGGAGCAGAAGCAGGCTGTAAGTTGCTCTCGATTCGCTTTGCAAAGTCCTTACAGTAGTCGATGGTCCCTGCGCTTCCCCCTGTTCCTCACAGACACAGTTTGCACAAGTTTTGTGAAATCGACTTAGAAAAATATCACATTTTTTCATTGACATCAACTCCTGACTACCGCATAGATATTTTTCCGTTGGACCTGAGCATGAAGGTTAGCGTCATCCTGTTCAATGATATGTTCAAACCAATTCAAGAATACTGTGCTTTTATTAGTCCGGACTCAGCACAGGACCCATCACATTTATTAACCTCCTGATTCAGTGAAGGAGTTTGAATGAGAGAAACTCAAGCAGTGTAGCATGAAGAGAAAACTGAGAACAACTGACAGTAAAGATCTGTACGTACCCGTACATTTAAATGTGGAAGTTATGGACATTTCTTAAGTATTTCACGTCAGCTCTGACAAGCCGTGTCAAATTTACTTTGTCTAACTGCATCACGACTTAGTGAGGAAATGTACTCTTTTTTTTTTTTTTTTTCTATACATATTTAATGTCTGACCATCTTGAGCTGGAAGTTCAACGTCCATAAGTGTCCATTTTTCTGCTCACAGAAATAAGTGAATTTTCCTCGGTGCAGACGGAGCGTCTGCGTTGCGCAGTATGAGACTCAGAGGTGATATTATTAAGACATTGCTGCAGCATTTGATTGGCTCGCGTGTGTGCTCTCTGTACCACTGACACTTTTGTGCGGCATAAATGCGCTCATTAAAGCCACATTTATGCCAATAAATGAAGAACAAATACGAAATTTAGAGCAACTTTATCTCAGTTTTACTGAACTTTTCTTGTCATTAAAAGATACAGGGCTTTAACATTTAATGTTTAGTATTTATATTAGGTTGTTACGTTAGAACATTTGACTTATGTGCCAGATTTCCTGTTTTGTTTATTCACTTATCTGTTTTCTATCTGCCTATATGCTAACATTGTAAAAAAGAAGAGGTTAATAATGCAGTAAATAGGTTGTTTAAGCGTTTTTGACTGATTTTGCCTTTCGCAGTCCCAGTCTGGAGGCTCCCCTCATTCTTCTCCCAGCCACGGTGCCGGCTGCTCCATGCCCATGCCCATTCGCTCCACCTCGGCCGGGTCCACCCCGACGCACACACCGCAGGACTGCCTGGCAGGCGTGGGAGGAGACGTGCTGGAGGCCTTTTCTCAGGGTGAGTCGAATCCAACTCCTTACAAAAAAACCTCCACTGATGTAAAAACCTGCTGAGAATCATGGAGCTTCCAAAAATATTGATGCAAAGCTAGAGAAATGCCTAAATGGTAACGCAGCTGAAAGGCAACATGTTGCAAAGCAGAACAGAACTAATGATGGTCCATCCTACTGCTCCTTAGGTGTACCCAGAAACCTTCGGAACGATCTTTTAGTTGCTGCTGACTCAATCACAAACACCATGTCATCGCTGGTGAAGGAGCTCCACTCAGGTCGGTCTCCAGTCTGTGTTCAAGGAATCTTCCACTTCCATTTAACCCAAGTCGTTGCGTCTGAAATGTTCGGTTGTGTTTGTTTTCAAAGTGGATGACGCGGCGGAGGACGAGGAGACCTACATGAGGAATGGTGGAGACAGAGGTGGGTCCAGGTACTTGCTGATCCATTAGTCTTCTAACTGAATGAAAGTTAATAATGTTTGTCACACCTAACACAAAATTATTTTAGAGTTTTAACAAATAATATGTAAACGATGGAATTACTAACCAGTTTAATCAGCTATTAGACATCAACTCTAGAATTTATATTTTTTTTACATTTCTACTTTTTTTCCTTTTTATTTTATAACATTTTATAACAAGGGAAGAAAAAGTGACACGTTAAGAGGACTCTTGAGTTAATTAAATGAAATTAAGCGATTGCACTTCATTATTGACTTTGTGACAAGCGCGCTAAACATGAAAAACTTAAGTGCAAGCACTTCCTGGTGCAGAAACAGCATCTGCTTCCACTAATGACTGTGTTGTTGCTGTATTTACGTGGCCTGGAAGCACTCTGCATGGCACCGACACCGGCTAATAATAAACTCATCTGGCTCTATTAAACGGCCTACTGCTGCCTTTCTCGGCCCCAAAAGAAATTAACAGTAGAGAGAGGCGCTTTGCCGCCGAGACAGATTTTCATTCATTCGCCCTTCGGGGTCGTCGGCGGCGCTGAACATGCTCTGTTTGTGCGTCCAGGCACACTGAGGGTACAAAAGCACTGAGGGGAAGAGATCCCTACCCTGGCCTGCGAGGACATCCGGTCATCGACTGGGAAGACTCGGCATCAGCAGGAAGCCCCTGGCATTAGCACGTAGAGTAATGCATGCATCTAATCTAAAAATGAATTTCACTGTGTGAAAAAAAAGAAGAAAAAAAAAAGAAGTCGTCACACCTTGCGCCTAGCAAGATGTGTCTAATTACCAAGTGTGTATGTTGTCCTGTAAACAAAACAAACAAGGCAAAAAAAAAAAAAAAACCTGCTGTAAAATTACCAGAACAATTTCCCTCATGAGTGGGAAGAACGGCTTGCTGTGCTTTTTATCTCCCATTCCAGCAGATCGTCCTGTACATAAACTACTGTAAACACACGGAGCCTTCTCACCGAGGAGACGTCCTGATACCACCTGCTCTCTGTCATGGCTTTTTCTCTCTGTTTTTTTTTTTTTTTTGGAGTAGTTTACATTTATTTATGATGTTTGTTTTCTTTTTTTTCCAGGTTTTTGCATGAAGTTGCACTCATGTCTGGATTTAGTTACTGTACTGTACAACGCTATGCCGGGTCTTTGATGGTGTTGTGAAGACAGCTGTGGTGTCAGAAGTGTCCTCCAAGTTCATGCTAGCTGTGTTTACCTGCACAGGGGAAATTCTGGGTCTTTGGGCTTGTTACTGTGAGAAGAAGCTTGAGGAGGCACTATTTATTTATATGTTTATTTTTAATTATTACTGTTTTTTTTTAGAATTTGCTTTACTGCCATGATTTATGTGATGGAGAGAGCCTGCCAGAGGAATAAGCAAATGCCTGCTTGAGGTTCCTTTGCTGCTACTGTGAAACCAGGAATGTTTATTCCCCTGAATTTTCATCTTTTGATAAGTGCTTTCATTTTGGACTAAAAGATCGACTCCCTCTTTCAGCACAGATGGTTCCAAAGATATGCTGGTGATTTTAAATCTCTAATAGAAAAGAGAAATGATGAGGCAAGAGCTATGTTAAACTGATAAAGCTGACTTACGAAGTTGAAAAAATGTACCAGTTTTGAATGCTTGGGACTCTCCCTCCCTAAAGCGCCATACAAAGGTTCCTGTTTTATTTTCTAGAATACATTTCTACCCTGGTAATATATTGTTACCCTTTATCAGCAGAGACACAGGCGGGTAATGGCGGCCTAGTTTTTTGGAAATGATTCCTGTAGTTGAAGGTCACTGACTGTAAAACTACCACAGGCTCTTGTGAAACTTGTCACCTCTGAAAACCAGTTGTGAAATTGTTCAACTTAGATTTATGTGACTGTTGTCACTCGAGATAAACTTCATTTAAAACACAGAACAAATGACAGGAGATAAAGACAGGCTGGCGTTCGTATACAAACGATCTCATAAATTGTATGGCAAGAAAGCAAATCAAGCTAATTTACCTCAATTCTAAAGCTAATAATTTCAGGGAATAATGTAGTGCAAAAATTCTTTGACATTTGGGCTTTTTTTCTTCTAAATAGCCAAAAAAAAAAACCCTCTCAGCTGGCGTCCAGAATAACCTGTGCATGTGAACACCCTGGATGAATCTCGTACTACTCTGCTGCTAATCGCCAAACAAACAAACAAAACAAAAATTAAGAAAAAAAAACACAACAACAACGAGCCAAGTCTCCTTTACTCCCAATGAATACCGCCTGAAGGGCATCGTTAGCTCAACACAGCACGGTGCCTCCTTCCAGAGGACGCTGAGTGGCTGCTAGGCAACGCGTTAGCACGGTAACGGGTTAGCCGCAGGGCGGGTTATGAGGTTGGAAGGCCATAGATAACTAGGAAGTGCTTCAAATAGCTTTATTTAGGCGATGAAAGTGAGCAGAAAATGTTTATGTGCAATGACGGTAAATGTGCTCAGGGACTGCAGAGCTAACGGTTTGCTGTTCAAAGTCCTGAAATGTGAGAAATACTGGGATTGATTATTTAATCAATAAGTGAATTTGGACTTGCTTCGGATCACATTTGTACGGTTTTATCGGGACTTCCCAAAGCACATCTTATGAGTAGTTTTGATCTGTTTTAGGTAGAAACTCTATATGCCTGTGCAGCAAATCAATCAATCAGCAAATAATGAATGAGTGATTTGCATTGAGTAATTTGTGTAATGGCCACTTTTATTGGCACCCTTCATGAAGACGATAAACAGCCTAACAATAAAAATCACCTTTTATTGCAGCTCTGTAACCTCACTTTAAAAAAAATGTGACAAATCTTATCTTCAATTCAAGGTATTTTTTTTCCACGTTAAGAAATAATTATGTTTAATTAAATTACTAATTATCTGTACTCCTAACAATCCCATTATTTAATAAATTAAAATATATATCCGAGACGTTTTTTTTAAATACAATCTTGACTTTTTTCTTGTAGCTGATCAGCGTTTCTAGGGAGTTCTAATGATTAATCAATACCTTTTCTGTTTCCTTAGGTCATAAATATGATATGACAGGAATTTAATTTCTTTTAGCCACTCTGATGGACGACTTTGCATGTTTAATCTGCGGTGCTGCACAGCGAGCAGGATGGTAACAAAAGTAAAAAATAAAAAGAAACAATTCAGAGCTAAGATTTCTCTATATTTTCATTGACGATTAAAGATGGATCCACTGCAGGGCTTTGTACACGTCTCTATCAAGGGTGCCATGAAATGTGTGGTCAGGGATTTTAGGAGAGGAGTTTTTCTTAAGTGCTGTTTGGTTAGAAATGCTTTGTCTGTGGGTGACTGTGTCTTTTGGCAAAGCAAAGTGTTGTGTTAACAGAGGCTGTGAACCAGTTGGCCATGCTTATTCAAAGTCACACAGGTTATCAAACCGTTTTACCTTTACATGTTAGTTTTTGGTTTGATTCCATGTTGTTTAATGTAGCCGTCTGTAAAAACAAATGTGCATTTTCTGGGTTATAGTTCAGTTCTTTAATCCTTATTTAACTGAACTGCAGAAGATTTTGCTTTTTGTTTGTTTCCATTTCTGGTTCACGCACTAAGCCTGTCCTATAAGCTACATAAGAGGTTTTAGCGACACTGTGTTAAGAAAAAAACAAAAAGAGACTCCTCTGTTGCCGTTCTAAATGTTGATTTTTTTTTCCCCCTCTTTTTTTCTCTGTTTTAATGTATATTGTCTTTTTATTTCTATGATTCTGCTCTGCAACATTGATGGAGTCTAGTTGTTGTAATGGGTTTATCAAAAACTGCTGATCACCTGGGACACTTTCATTTGAAAGCAGGAAGAATCATTTTAACCACTGCTGCTGTAAAACATGTTTCGGCCCACAAATTATATGTGACAACGCTGAGATTTAAAACAAACAAAAGCAAATGTGACCCTTTCCCCTTTCAATCTGATCCTGCATTTTATTGCAACTCTTAATCTTCCTGTTCTGTTCTTTCAGTTTGTGCCTGTAGCTGTACTGTAAAGTGCTGTATAAAGTAACCATTCAGCAAACGAGATAATCTGTCAGCCTCTGTGTCAAGCTTTTAGTCTGTGACTTTGTAGAGATTTTATTTACTTGTCGATTATTTTCTCGTGTTTTTTGAGGTGGGGATGGTGGGCGGGGTGATCTTACGCTCAGCCTTTACATTTGTGCCAAACTGTTTGCAGATGTTGTGTGTCATAGAAAAAACACAGGTATATATCAAAGTATATCTGCATTATTAGTCTGTCGTCGACCTTAATCTGTTCACTGAATGCCTGGGGATGGAAAGTCATCTGCTGCTGAAAAAAAAAGACGCATTTAAGAGTTATACTATTATTATCAAAATGGGGAAAATATATATATTCTTTATATATATAAATTCCAGAGTGATTCATTTTATTTGAACTTGTCCTGAGGCAATATTGTATGTATCCCACCCTGTCAGACCAAACTCGGGTTAACGCAGAGGTGCATACACTGTAATCCTTTTTGTTTTTTCTTTCGTTTTTCACAGAGACAAGGTGCAAAGCAGACAGCACAGCTTCCCTGATGTTATTTAAATATGTGTGTGTTCTGTACGCTTACGCTTCTTGTATGCATTCGTTCTCATGTTGATTTGACGAAACATAGTGTTATGTCACAAAACCACAGGTTTATTTTTTTTTTCTGTAAATACATCAAATGTGAGATATATTAAAAAGATTTAAAATATGAATCGTGTTGGTTTTTTCATGTTTTCTCGTCTGCTGTTGGATGGAAATACTCTTCAGTGCCAATTAACCGTCGTGGTTTATTTATTTGTATTTTTTTTAACTGTGGGAGGAAGCTGTACCCGCAGGGAAAACATGCAAATATTTATGCACCGGAATCCAAAAACTTTATTTCTAATTTGACCCAAAAGCTGAATTTTTGCTATTGGAGAAGGAGTTGGCTCTTTTTGAACCAAACATTAAATTAAAAAAGGACGGGAGATTAGATGAGCTTCACCTTCCAGCAGGACTAGAGGTGATCTGAGAATGGCCCTGTCAAAGTTCAGACCTACATTTTCTTTATGCAAATCTATTACATTGCATCTCAGTCAGTCTCCTCTGACTGAGATTGAGCAATTTCTAAACAAAAGTGAACAGAAAAATTCCAACAAAAATGGATAAGCAAAGTATTAACTATGGTTGTGTAAATGCAAATGTGTGCCACACTTTTAAGAATTTTACAAAAGTAAAAAGTAGCAGTAGAAAGTAAAGGAAAACAATGTATTTTTTTTCTCTACTTTCCAAAAATGCACTGCTTTAGTACACCATTTACATACTTTTAGCGACATAATCATCATAACACACTATGTATAAAGAGTCACACACAGATCGCCCGAATCACAGCCTTCTCCCACCAGCAGGTGTCGCTAGAAGCTCATTTTTCCAACTTGTCGGCTGCATCCTTTTCACTGTTAAGTTCTCGTTTTTGGCACTGCTTTTCTTGCTATTTTTTTTTTTTATAACCAGTACAGCCTTACCGATAACAGTAACAAACGTGAAAAACAAAAGGTAGCAGCAGCAGTACGTTTTCTTGTAGATCTCAATACATTGTATGTGAAGTCAGTTTATGTATTATAGTATACTATAAAGAATGTGGAATACAGTGTCCTAGTTTAGCATTCATTCAGACAATAATGGACTTCTAATTCTATTATTCTAGGAGTGAATTCCCATGTTAGGAAACATTTTTGACCAAATCACCAATTGAACACTTGGTTGACATTTCATATAGATAATGGAAACAAGGCATGTTTTAAATTTTAGCTTTACTACTTTATTTACACTTACACTTAGTTATTTTTAGAATTTCAGTAACCCACGACTTCTTGTTTCCATGGGGTAGAAACTATGAATAACACATGTGGAAATATGCACTAAACAAAAAAGTGTAAAACAACTGAAAATAGCCCTTATATTCTAGTTTCTTCAAAGTAGCAACCTTTTGCTGTGATTACTGCTTTGCACACACTCTGCATTTTCTTGATGAGCTTCAAGAGGTCGTCACCTGAAATGGTTTCCACTTCATAGGTCAACCTGCCCTGTCAGGTTAATAAGTGGGATTTCTTGCCTTATAAATAGTCATGAAAATAAAGAAAACCCATTGAATTAGAAGGTGTGTCCAAACTTTTGGTCTGTACTGTATATATATATATATATATATATATATATATATATATACACTGCTCAAAAAAATAAAGGGAACACTCAAATAACACATCCTAGATCTGAATGAAAGAAATATTCTCATTGAATACTTTGTTCTGTACAAAGTTGAATGTGCTGACAACAAAATCATCAATGGAAATCAAATTTATTAACCAATGGAGGCCTGGATTTGGAGCCACACACAAAATTAAAGTGAAATAACACTACATGCTGATCCAACTTTAATGTAATGTAATTAAAACAAGTCAAAATGAGGCTCAGTATTGTGTGTGGCCTCCACGTGCCTGTATGACCTCCCTACAACGCCTGGGCATGCTCCTGATGAGGTGGCGGATGGTCTCCTGAGGGATCTCCTCCCAGACCTGGTCTAAAGCATCCGCCAACTCCTGGACAGTCTGTGGTGCAACGTGACGTTGGTGGATGGAGCGAGACAGGATGTCCCAGATGTGCTCAATCGGATTCAGGTCTGGGGAACGGGCTGGCCAGTCCATAGCTTCAACGCCTTCATCTTGCAGGAACTGCTGACACACTCCAGCCACATGAGGTCTAGCATTGTCCTGCATTAGGAGGAACCCAGGGCCAACCGCACCAGCATATGGTCTCACAAGGGGTCTGAGGATCTCATCTCGGTACCTAATGGCAGTCAGGCTACCTCTGGTGAGCACATGGAGGGCTGTGTGGCCCTCCAAAGAAATGCCACCCCACACCATTACTGACCCACTGCCAAACCAGTCATGCTGAAGGATGTTGCAGGCAGCAGACCGCTCTCCACGGCGTCTCCAGACTCTGTCACGTCTGTCACATGTGCTCAGTGTGAACCTGCTTTCATCTGTGAAGAGCACAAGGCGCCAGTGGCGAATTTGCCAATCCTGGTGTTCTCTGGCAAATGCCAAGCGTCCTGCACGGTGTTGGGCTGTGAGCACAACCCCCATCTGTGGACGTCGGGCCCTCATACCATCCTCATGGAGTCGGTTTCTAACCGTTTGTGCAGACACATGCACATTTGTGGCCTGCTGGAGGTCATTTTGCAGGGCTCTGGCAGTGCTACTCCTGTTCCTTCTTGCACAAAGGCAGAGGTAGCGGTCCTGCTGCTGGGTTGTTGCCCTCCTACGGCCTCCTCCACGTCTCCTGGTGTACTGGCCTGTCTCCTGGTAGCGCCTCCAGCCTCTGGACACTACGCTGACAGACACAGCAAACCTTCTTGCCACAGCTCGCATTGATGTGCCATCCTGGATGAGCTGCACTACCTGAGCCACTTGTGTGGGTTGTGGAGTCCGTCTCATGCTACCACGAGTGAGAAAGCACCACCAACATTCAAAACTGACCAAAACATCAGCCAGACAGCATAGATACTGAGAAGTGGTCTGTGGTCCCAACTGCAGAACCACTCCTTTATTGAGTGTGTCTTGCTAATTGCCAATAATTTCCACCTGTTGTCTATTCCATTTGCACAACAGCAGGTGAAATTGATTGTCAATCAGTGTTGCTTCCTAAGTGGACAGTTTGATTTCACAGAAGTTTGATTTACTTGGAGTTATATTGTGTTGTTTAAGTGTTCCCTTTATTTTTTTGAGCAGTATATATAGTATATACACATATATATATATATATATAGAGAGAGAGAGAGAGAGAGAGAGAGAGAAGAGTTTGCTTGGGCTTTTAACAGTTTATTAAATGTTAAAAGCTCAGTAGTTTTATGATCGATGATCTGCTTTGATATGAGACGTTAAAGTTTTATTGTTGTTATGCTCTATTATTAGACGTTAGAACGTTTAATTGATTATTAAGAAGGATGCATCAAATTTTCAACATGCCGTCTTCTCTGCCAGGTTGTTATTGTAAATAGGAATTTGGTTAATATATACAATTAATCATTTTTAAAATAGCGTCAACAAAAACAGGTATACTATCGTTTTCAAAATGAATGCTCCTTAGAGGTGCTGCCTCATTTCCTATCAGAAACAAACTTGAATGAATGTAAGTAATTTCATATCTAAATTTGTCATGTACATTTATAATTGTAGGCTGGATTATGACTTTGCTGTCTCGTTATTCATGTATCTCATAAATATGGGATAGCTAACTCTGACATGTCGAGAAGATACAACGTTAATGTTGACAGGAGGTTCGTCTTGTAACAGGAGGGTCGCTGGTTCGACCCCCGTTCCGGTCTGAGTCGCTGTCCGTGACGAAAGACTAATTTGAAGCCAAATAATAAACTTGCTAGCATGAACTTACTATCCTCAAAATTGTAGGTCACAGACGTATCTATAACCTTTAAAATGAAGCTAAGCCAGCGTTTCTTAACGCGACAGTGTTTAGGACCCGGTGGAAGCAAGAGCGGCGCGGAGGCGTCTCCGGGCCTCCGTAGTGCTTGCTGCGCATCTGGAGAGGAGGTTCTGTCAGGCCGGGGGTGGTGGTGGAGGACGGGGCGAAAGAGGAAGGAGGCTCCGGGAGCAAGCGAGACAAAAAAGGGTCAGCCCTGGGACTTGGGAAAACTGGGTAACGAACACACGGTGATTCACGCTTTTTTTTTTTTTTTTTTCTAGACGCGCTGAAGCCGCGGCTCTGTCGTAACCGCGCAGGAAGGGTAACCTTTATGAACAACAAAAAAAAAAAAACCCGAGAGCGGAAGGCGCTCGGTGGAAACGGGGAAATAGCGAAATGTGGGGGGTCGCTTTCCTTGCGGAGGATGCTCACTGGAGATGCAGAGGTGAACTTGACCGTAATTTAGACCACAGGACCGGCTTCGCGATCTCGTAATAACACAGTAGACGGACTAAAAGGAGATAACGGGGGATTTACCCTTCAGCAGCCGTGGCCCGTAAGACGGCCACCATCCCCTGGGTCATACTGCAGGCTTCCCATGCTGCAGAAGATGCCTAAAACTTTGCAATTGTAAGAGATAGCCAGTAGAAATTCAGATGCCCCCCACGCGATGGCTTATCTGGAAGCATGTGGCTTAGATGCAAGGCTAATTAGGAGCCACAAAAACGCCCGAGTGACCCCCAAACCGGCAGAAAAAAAGAAATCTCACAGCACATTGTTTGGCTGCAGAAAGAGCTCCCATCCTATGTGGCTTACGAATAAATTTCAGGCGATTGATCATTTTTAATTAGTCCACCCAAATAACATAAAAGTGGCTATTCTTTAAAAAAAAAAAAATCACATTTCCACGAGTACGATAGCGAGCTCCGGCTGTGTGCGCATGGCAGGCTGCTGGAGGAGTAACTTCAGCCCATGTGCAGATGAAATATTAATGCACAGAAATACTTGCAACGTCTTAATAATCCCGCAGCATTAAACAGTCCACACATTAGCGCCCTGGCCATTCAATGAGGACTACAGCTCGGCCACTCTGTGCGGGTGGTGTGAACGGGCCTGCAGGCTATAGTCGCCATACAGTAGATCTATAGAAGCCAGTGTGGTTCCTATAGCTGCGTGACGTGAACTCAACAAAGAGAAATCTGAGTCTCAGAGTAAAGCCAAGTTGAAGTGAGGAAATATGCAAGTGTGTCAGGGGGCAGGGGATGGTAGGCTGCTGCAGCTCCTCATGTTTTAATGTTGCGACACTAATGGAAAAGTTGACAAGATTTTGGCTTTAGAGAGAGAAAACTTAAAAAAATAAATAGGCTAAATAAAATAATTAGTTATACAGAAAGAAAAATGGGTCACAGTGCAAGCTGTGTATCCTGATGTCTTTTTGTGTGTGTGTGTGTGTGTGTGTGAGATTGTTAGAAATGCACCGATCGGGCTTTTTTTCTGGCTGGTTCCGATTTTCAGTTTTCTACCTGCTGATTCTGGTTTAGACCAATTAAATATTCTTATTATAAAAGCGAGAGAGAAAGAGTGAAAAAGAAATAGCTGAATCTATTTCATTTATAAATGCATCGACCAGAAAAAGAAGAAGTTACAAGTCGATGGCAGCCTTTGCGTTTCTTAGTGCGGACTACATTACTGGAGTTGCACCGATCCAAGGCAAAAAATTTGACGTTTGATTGGTGCGTCACTAAAAAGTGACGCTACAACCTCATGCAAATTTGGACTTTTCCCAGCTGTACATTTCCTTCCACCCTTGAACACAACCCCCTTTTTACAGTTACTGGTTCCACTCAACAACCTGTCAAACACAGTCTCACTCGATATCTGCAGCCGTTTCTTCTGGGATGCATTTCAAAGACAGTGGATTTATATAGATTGACAATGAAATAACACAAGTGTGTATTAAGGTAATGTTTTAAAGAAGATTTTAGTAATCGGGTACTCTATCGATTATTTTTTTACGATTAATCGAATAATTGTAAGTCTCTCTCTCTTTTTCTTTCTCTGTCATATAAATACATCGCTCTTCCCAACGATTGCTGTGAACCGGCCCACCAGGCAGTTCCGAAAGGAGAAAAGCTGTCGTACTCTAAGCATCGCGCCAGGCAATTTAAGAATTCTTATTAGTCCCCCGAAAAATGACAAAAACCCTGAAAATTCAACTTTGTGCTGCTAGCACTTAGCAACAACTCAAAGACGGAAGTGAGAGCGCTGCCCAACACAAATAATGACCCGGCCGTAACGTGGTGCGCTAAAAATATCAAACGTAATTTAACGAAGCTTCGAGGCAGACATGTTTTCCTCGAGAAATTTTAATAATCGAGGCACTCGAGTCATTCGAGGAATCGTTACAGCCCCAAAGTATTTATTTCCGCCGCAACATTTCAAAACAAAATCGGAATAAACGGGACGAAGAAAATTCTGCTTTTTTGTATGTTTTGGGTTGATGACATCACAGGAGGTATAAGAGTCGAGCTGATCGGGTAGCATTAGTGAACACTGTGATGGATGAACAACTTTTGAGAGATTTCGAGAGAGATTCTGAACTCCGGTCTCTGTCCTGCTCCGCTCCACGATGGTCGCAGATGTAACCACTGCGTTTTTGCTCCATTTGTACAGAAGTCAAACAAACACCGTTTGAGTATTTTGAATAAAAACACGTTAACAGAGAATGGGGGGAAAAAGATTAGATCAGTTGCCTTATGCCTTATGTGATGTCACCAGAGGCATGCTTGGGTTTTTTTTAGGGCAGTTAATCTTGAATAAATTATTTACAAGTAAATCTCAAGACAAATAGAAAAGAAGAGCACAGCATGACGTTCTGTAGGCGATGAACTGAATACGAAATGAATTTCAGTGATTTTTACCGAAAAGTCCAGATAGCAGCTTTAAACGTTTTTCCCCAAGAGTCCTCAAAGTCGTGTTCGCGTTTGTCACCTAAACCGTCGAAATCTGTCTCATCCACCGATCACAGTATTTGCGCCTATTTCATTTAAACTGACTCTAATGAACTCCTTGTCGTTTTTTTTGTCTCCCTCTATTCTAGGAGAGAAAAGAAGAAGGGTCATCTCAAATTTCATCATCATTTTTTTTTTCTGGCTTCCTTTTTGAAGTTCATTTTCATTGGAAACTTCCCCCCCTCCAATCTCACCGCCATTCATCTGACATCTGCCCCCCTCAACTCCCCTCTCGGCCTCCACCATAAAAGCCTGTAAGACTCAACAATGCCATCCAACACTGTCACCAACTCCAACTCCATCTCATGCAAAGGCTCAGATTTCGTGGATTCACCCGGAAACAGAATGGTAAGAAACGACCGTGGATAATACCGTGTCTGCAGCTGCTGGCTTTTGCAAAAGCGCAAACATGTACGGAGACGTCTGTAGTTAAGAAGAGGCGCTTGGAGAGTCCGTTCCCTAACTCCCGCTTGCACGCTCATAAAATACACGCGATACTTTACTGACAGATAATCAGTTATCGAGTAAAATTACAGATTTTATTGCGGTGCTACTGAGATATTGCACAGATAAATCCCAGACATTGGGAAATAATCAAGAGACTCCTAAAAGGTGGACGAATCCAACACCCTGCGGCACAGACGTCCCTCCTGTTCTAATAGGCGCCGGCTGATAACTGCAGCATCAGCTCTGCGCCGAGCCCGCAGCATCACCGGATGGCGTGACGTCTGCAGGTGTAATGGTGGCGGCCGACGTGGGCGTTGGCTGCTGTGGGTTCAGTCAGAGCTGGAACGGCTCCGCAGCTCTCTTCCATTGGAGCGAGGTGGTGGGATGGGGCTGGGGCTGGGGGGGCTGTCCTCTTCCTCCCATGTTCCCATTACACAGCGCTGCCCTTCGTCTAGTTGCCTGGCAACAGACGTTGCCTTTAAATACCCGGCTACCCAGACGGGAAGCGGCGCGGAGACGTTCACTCCAGGCGAGGCCAAATTGCGTTGCAGGCTTCTTTTTATTTTTATTTTTTCATTGTTTTGAATGAAAAAAAACCCAAAATGTTTGCAGGGTGGAGAGACGGCATTCTGATTTGGCTCAGTTGGTGTCTGCTCTTCCTGCCGCAAACAGGATCGCACGATCCACGAAAGTGGTTCCCAAATGAGCCTGCACACCAGGCTGCACTCAAAACATGCTATTATCTATGCAAATGCTGCTGCCCCGGTAGGGAGAAAGTAGAAGAAAAAAAACTGAAGCACCAGGCACTCTATTAGGAATCACACAACAAAATGAAAGCATCTGGAAAGCACATGCAGAAGGACCGATAATCGCATTAGGCCACAGGTACACATCTAAAGGCCTGCTGGTAATGGCTGCATTATTCTCCGGAATAGGTAGATTTTTACCGATTACAACACGCAGCAGCGTCAGTCACTCTGATCATCACATGCACGTCTTTATGTTAATTAGTTTATCCTCCTGGGACTGTCATGGCTGATGGATTCATCTCATTTCAGCGGCACGACGTCGTCAGGGTTTTAAAGCAGCTTGACTTTTAAAATTGCCGTGCGTGTATAAAAACCAGTTCAACGACTGAAAAATAAAATGTGGTGGGTTTTTTTCCCTTTTGTTTTAAGGCTTTTTTGAGATTTTATTTTTTTTTCTTTTTCTCTTTTCCGGATCCATTGATTGTGCAAACAAAAATATGCTACTTTCTGAGGTGTCACGGCCGTCGCAGTTATCGAGAGATTACAATCCGAGAAGTATCGGCGCGGCTCGTCACCCGGAAGCTGTCTGGACCGCTCACTGTGTCTGCTCAAGAAGTGTGGGGTTTTTTTGGGGGGGGGGTTTGCCTTCCAACTCAGGGGAGTGAGATGAAAGTGTGAAGCTTGATAACGACTGGTCAAGAACTGTGTATCTGATTTGCATTTCAGTCCCAAAGCTAAACGTAAACCTGTCTATACATTACGAATCATACTCAACTCTGATCGCCACGGACATATTTAAAAGTTCTGCAGGCATGACGCGCCGCTGATGTAGAAATAACGCAATTGCTAGTCAACTACTGCAGCAGTGACGCAATGATAATATTGCTTAATGCCACGCAACACGATGCAAGCCCTGTTTTTATTTTTCTTCTTTTTTTTTCTTTGTGCTCCTGTATTTCACAGATGAGACTTTCATGCAAATGTGCAAAAATTCTTTTTTGAGCAGGAATGTCTGGCCTCAGGCTCATTCTGGACTGTGAAAAATGCTGCCTCCTATTTGCTGACCCGCGGCCCTTCATTGATCTGATTGGCTTAGCCTTCCTGTGACGGTGATAGATGTTGTTCTGTGATAGACCGATCACCTGCTAAATGTGATCGGATGCTGTAAAGGATTTCTCTTATTCTTTCCCAGATCTATCGATAATCCCAAAACTGTAAGGTTTCATGTCTAAGAACATGTTTGTACGACTCTTTAGATCCTTTTTTGAATTGTTTGTCTTATATTTTTAGGAATGTAAGGGAGTTTGTATTTGTTAACACAATATGAGGGATGCACTTGATCTTAGAAACAACCGAGAAAAAAAAATCTCCCTAAGGCTTTTTGAGTTGCTATTCTGGGGCTTTTCGTTCAGCTCACATGATGAAGAGCTACTGTAGATCAGTAATGTGACAAGTTAGCAAAGTCAGGAAACCAAAGAAGAAATGATCCAACATAGTCGGTTATTAAACAGACCGAATGTTCTCGGCTTCTGCTTTAGAGCTCTATGTTTAGCGCAGTGGCCTGCAGGACGGTAAACATCAGCCTCTAAAAGGTTTTCTTCCTGGTTCGCCTTTTATTTAGCTCAACTCTTTGCAATTGTGATCTCATTTTACCAGAGCGCCTTCTTCTAAATCAGGGGCGTCAAACTCATTTTCATTTGAGAAAATGAAAATGACTCATGATCTTGAGTCACAGGGCTGGTTGTGGCAGAAGATGTTAATAAAACCCATGAACAAACTGCTAAAGTATTAACAGCTGTCTTTGCATTTGATAAGTACTTTTTAAATTAAATGATATTGAACAACTTTACGCACGTGCCAGTCGCGCTTCAAAATTTGTGACTTATTTGCAGTTAAAATTGTGAATTTTGTGGCGCTACTTTAGAAATATTTGCAAGAGGTGTCCTCCTAAAATAATGGCTGGAGTAATTTTTTGTGAAATTGTTTTGGGTGAAAAATAAATAAATCACCTTCTCTTTTTTTGAGAAAAGATAATTTAGACAAAAAACCCACTTTTGGCAAGAAATGACTTAGGCTGTTAATTTACAGAGGTGACAATATGACAGTAAATGGGACTTTTTGTTACTTAGCATCAAGTAAGTCTGAGGCAGCTGAGTGGCAGAAGTAAGAAACACTGCCTCCTGCAGGTGGGAGCAAGCAACACTTAAACCCCAATTACTTTTTGACAATTTTCACGGAAACTTGACGATACATCGTCACACAAATGTGTGGGGATTTGTTGATTTTGTGCGAATTTCGCGATTGTGGACTCAAATCAAAAACTGCTTTGATTTGATTGACAAGGTAACGCTGAAGCACACAACTGTTACCTTGAAGGTTCTACTTAAGCTTCCATCTGGAGTTTAGAGGGCCGCATAAGAAGCTATCGCGGGCCAGATTTGGCCCCGAGGGCCTTGAGTTTGACTCACAGCGGCTTTCTTCTTTCCCGTTTTGTTGTGCGCTAAAAGGCCAGATTTGCACTACTAGTCGTTGTCCTGTTGACAGACCCTCCCACCTTAGCCGGCCACTGCAGCTCTCCATCCCCCCACCGCCTCGCAGTCGCTCTTATTTACATTCAGACTTGGCGCTGGCATTCCCTTTCAGTCAATACCGAACTCAAAGCCTCTACATTACGGCCGTCCTTTCTCACGTCGGCCTCGGAGCTGCCGATGTGAAGCTTTGTTCTCGCCGGTTGACAGTTTGTATAAATCAAAGGGAAATTGCAGCAGGGGGACGTGGGGGCAGGTCAGCGCGTTTGTAATGGTGTCAAGAGCCAATTGTCTTGAAGGTCAGCAGCGCACTCGCAGAGTTTTCACTCCGGCCTGGTTCAAGAGAGCATGTCATTCGGTTTCTATCTGTCTCATTGTCGGCCAAAGACGCTCCGTGACCTGCTGCACTTTCCTCTAATGTGCAAGTGTTTTTTTTTCTGTTGCACTTCTGCTGCTGTGCATTTGGAATGCATTTGCTTTTCTAACTTGTGCTACATTTCAGGACAAAAGGTGATTTTAAAGAATATGTTTCCTTTACTGCCAGTGTTAAATTGGTCATTTTCTCTTAACAGGGTGAGAGCGTATTACTGGACGTGGGACAAATGAAGGAGCCGAGGTCAACGTTTAGCAGTGCCTCCTTTAAAGTCGGAAAACCTGGAAGGAAGCGTAAGCAGTTCCCAGTGAGTATTGATCCGACACGTTGGAAAATGAGCCTGGCATTCTGAATGCAGGCAAGTTTTGGTGTCATTTGACCACAACACCTTCATCCACAAATTTGCTGTTTCCCCTAGAGGGCATTTGGCAAACTGCGACTGTGTCTGGTTTAAGCAATCTCTGTCCAATTTCAAACAATATCCACCCAGAGGTTTCACAATAAAAGCACATCAGTTGTACAAGAAGTGTGTATTTTTTTCAGTCAGGTTGTAAACTATGTCTCTTGTTTCCTAAAGTGGGCTTAAATTACAATTTTTTACTAAATGTGGAAGGGATTGAGTCAACTAGATTCTGCTAAAGAAACCATATATTCTCTCCCTTGTTGTAAATGTTTGACTGAAGGATAATTTTCTTGGTTCCAAAAACAGAAATTAAATATATTGTGGGTCATTTGTTGACAGATTTGTGTTTTGTATAATCAAATACAAAGAAAAACGAAAAAAAGAAAATGCTGTTCAAAGCTTGAGACATTGCTTTATACCCTTTACACTTTTTAATGATGATATTTGTTATCTAATGTTCTCTAACAAACATTTGAGGCCTTCACAGAACAGCTGTGTTTGTTTCGCAATGAAAACCACACTGAAGTGGACCATATCGAGTAATCGGTTGCCGTCCGATGTCATTGGTGTAAAAGTAAAGGGAGCGGAGTACAAATCCATCCCACTTTTTTTTAGATTTTACAAACATTTTTGAAAACCATGTATACTTCTCCTCTTGTTTCACAATTATGCACCACTTTGTGTCGGGCTACCACATGAAACCCAATAAAAACGATTGTGGGTCGTGGTTATAATGTGACAAAATGGGGAACAAAGTGTAAGAGGTGGGAATGCTTTTGCTAAATTTATGGCGGTAGCCTGCAGCAGTGTCAGAGTTTTGCTTTTGCCCTGCATTTGCCTGTCTGAACTGTCTCTGCTTCAGTTTGCATGCTGTCTGTTCTGGCCGGAAGGCAGCTTGTCCTCAGCACTGAAACCATTTTGGATTAATTATTTATTTGTCTGGACAGAAAAGCAAAAAAGAAGAAGGAAAAAAAAACCTTCAGGAGATTAAATGAGGCACAGTCGCTCCTTCTGACCCCACTCTAAGCACTTCCATTGTTAGAAATATGCAAATAGGCGCAGAAGAAAAGACAGCGGTCAAGTTGGGACACACTTACTTTAGTAAGAGTGCTGCGATCACAGCAGCAACAGGAAACGGTTTCAGCCGATCGGAAAAGAGCTGGGCCTTCATGAACGGCGGTGATCACATCCAGGAACCATACTGTGATAAGTTAGGTCAAGAAAACCACAAACATCCATTATAAAGGTAAAATCCACAGTGTACCTCTGTGGAGTTTGTTTTCCCAGACGGCACCTAGCAGACGCCTCTACAAACATAAAAGTATACTTTTATAATCTACCCTTCCTGGACATGCATAGATATCACTATACTTTGATATTTATGGCTTTCCTACGGTGGCCGACAGGTGCAAATGCGCAGCAAAAGAGAAAACATGCAAACAAAAAAAAAACACGCGCACAAATTAAATGCGGCAAGCAAAAAGCGAACAAAATGCAGCAAACAAAAAAGAAAACACCCCCGAATGAAATGCAGCAAACAAAAAGGAGAGACGCAAACAAAAAAGAAAACACCCCCGAATGAAATGCAGCAAACAAAAAGAGAGACGCAAACAAAAAAAGAAGACACCCCCGAATGAAATGCAGCAAACAAAAAAGAAAACACACCCGAATGAAATGCAGCAAACAAAAAAGAAAACACACCCGAATGAAATGCAGCAAACAAAAAAGAAAACACACCCGAATGAAATGCAGCAAACAAAAAAGAAAACACACCCGAATGAAATGCAGCAAACAAAAAAGAAAACACCCCCGAATGAAATGCAGCAAACAAAAAGAGAGACGCAAACAAAAAAAGAAGACACCCCCGAATGAAATGCAGCAAACAAAAAAGAAAACACACCCGAATGAAATGCAGCAAACAAAAAAGAAAACACCCCCGAATGAAATGCAGCAAACAAAAAGTGTTGAAAACGGAAGTGCTCCAGACCACTAGGGGGAGTCAAAGAAAATCGAGACCGAGCCCAGAACGGTATGACTGACACAAAGTCTATCACGCTACCCATAAATTATTCTGTTATTCTATAATATTATAAAAGACGGCGTATCTTTTTATAATATAAGTACGTATAGTATTTATACGTACTAAATATAGTTATATAGTACGTATAACTATATTTCTGAAAAGAAATATAGTTATACGTACCTTTACTTTCTTTCAAATTTCTTTCTCTGAATCTTGCATCTGGTCCCATAGAAATGAATACTATTTTCTTTGACTCCCCCTAGTGGTCTGGAGCACTTCCGTTTTCAACACTTTTTGTTTGCTGCATTTCATTCGTGGGTGTTTTCTTTTTTGTTTGCGTCTCACTTTTTGTTTGCTGCATTTCATTCGGGGGTGTCTTCTTTTTTGTTTGCGTCTCACTTTTTGTTTGCTGCATTTCATTCGTGGGTGTTTTCTTTTTTGTTTGCGTCTCACTTTTTGTTTGCTGCATTTCATTCGGGGGTGTCTTCTTTTTTGTTTGCGTCTCACTTTTTGTTTGCTGCATTTCATTCGGGGGTGTCTTCTTTTTTGTTTGCGTCTCTCTTTTTGTTTGCTGCATTTTATTCGCTTTTTGCTTGCCGCATTTAATTTATGCGCGTGTTTTTTGTTTGTTTGCATGTTTTCTCTTTTGCTGCGCATTTGCACCTGTCGGCCATCGTACTTTCCAGCTAGTAGGAGGACTGACTTTGGGCCAGAGCCGTCAGTGTTTTGAGTTGTTATCCTTCTCTGAATGACCCAGTTCATACCAATATGAACTAGTCCAACTCTTGATACTATCAGGAGAACTAAAAATAAGCAATCAGACGGTCATTAGTAAGGAAATGGTCAATATTCCTTTGATTGGTTCTGACCTAAGATCACTGGCAAAACAACATAAAAATCTGAATTTTTCTGGTTCATTAAATGTTTTAGAAGGAAAAACTCCCTTCTTTTTTTGGTCTGTACACACGTCAATGAACTGCGAAGGTTTTTGACTATTGAGTTGAACCAATGTTCAAACTGTGCAAACTACATTATTGCTGTCATATCTGTAAACTCTTAACAGTACTCGACTCCTCGTTCACACAATATGATGCTTCAGTTGCCTTGTCATTTACAGTGCTAATAGTATGAATTACTTTTTGCTGTAACCACAGTTCATTTAGCATTGCAGACAACACCGTGGCATTGGAGCATTGTCAAATCCAACCCATGAAAACCCAAACTTTAAATAATCATGGTCATACTACCTTTTTCTTTTCTTCTTCTTAATTTGTTTGTCCCAGACTGTCTGCATACTCATTGTAGCTTTATCTATCCATTTTGTCTCTGGCATAGGCCTGATTAAGTTCACTGCAATTACTACTTCTGGTTAATTGTTTTCCTGCAGCCACTGCAACCATTTGTTGGTGGAATAATTAAAGGCAGCAAGTGAACCTTTGTGTCCTCAGCTGGTGATGTTGAGACCCTGGGTCAGAGCACCACCGTTGCTTCAGCTCTCGTGTTCCTGGTTTGACGTTGCAGAGAACTATCAAAGGTAGTCTAAGGAAGGCGTAGTGGTGAACTGTTGACTCACTGGTGGCGGGCTCCGGTGGTCCGATCCAACAGATAAAAAGCAAAATGAAAGAAAAGAGGCCGTTTGAATCGGCCAGAGAAATCCTGTGGGTTGCGTCTCTAATAGCAACGAGATAAACTTTCAGGAAGTGTACCACAGCTGTCTGGGCTCCTTGTTGTTTTACCAAAAAAGGGCAAAGAGCAGCTTTTTATTCTTTACCCATTAACTGACCCTGTTGTTTTTTAACCCCCATGGGGCTTTGCTTTAATGTTCAAGGATTCCTGTGTCCAAACCACTTGTTGCCTCCCTTTGCCTGCTAGTTCAGTTCAAGATAAATTCAGACTGGACTACTGGCATACATTTTGGATGTAAAGTAGGGTTGTTGTTTTTTTCACCAGATACAGAAAGGTATGTTAAATGGTTGCATTTAGCGTATAACGTGGAACATTGTTCTCTCAAATGACATACAGAGCTGTGAAAATGGATTTGCCCAACCTTTCAGAGGTCGTCTTAGGTTACAGATCCTAAAACTAATTTCAGTATCAGACAAACCTTACTTGAGGAGCTACAGTTAAGGGGAAAAACTATCCAAACCAGCCAGGCCCAATGTGAAAACCCTTGGTTGCAAAGGCTGACATTAAGTGTTCTTGGTAACCGACTTTGAGATTTTTGACATCACAAAGGATTGATCTTTGCCACATTTCAGGGTTTTCTGTTAAAGGCCATGCCACAGTTTCTCTTCTGAATTTAAGTCCTGACTTTGACTAGACCACTTTAGAACCTTCATTTTGGTGCTATGTTTCGGGCCATTTAGTGTTGGTTCCAGTAGATCTTTGAATCTCTGCATAACCCACGTGTGCTTGAGTTTAAGATCACAAACTGATGGCTGCACATTTTCCTTCTGAATTTTCTGGTGGGACAGTGGACCATCAAGTACGGCAAGTCATCAATCCCAAAACAGCAAGTAGTCCTAAAAAAGTTCAAATTTTGTCTCATTGGTTCAAAAGTCTGAAAGTCTTTTATGTGAAGTCAATTTTTTTCCCAATTTATTTTTGATTTATAAAGCATTTTCCAAACGTTACATATTGACTTGATTGTGCTTTAAAACATTAGTATATATATCTGGAAAATACATAACACCCCATTTAATGAGTTACAACATTGAAGTGTGACAAAAAAAAAAAAAAACAGCAAAAAAAGAAATGTCTAACTTTACATTTTATCCAGAATATTATTTACTGCCATGTTTTAATAAGCTGCTGCACATTATGTAGGATTACCAGTTTAGTGTTGTGCTTCTGACCCCTGTCTGCCTGTCTGGGCTGTCTGATTTACCAAGCGGGACCTCTGACCTCTGGCAGCATCCACATGTGGTTCACTAGGTCACTTGTCGGTTGCGTAATGCTTTTAACAGCACTTGCGTCGCACCAAACATGTTTGCTCTCGCACTCTTTTGCCCGCATTTGTCTTCGTTACTGCGTGCAAGTCAGAATATCAATAATCCTGGAGCGGAGGCTTTATTTCTGTCACTCATCGTGTCCGGCTGAGTCACTGGCAGGCTGCTCCTCGTTTGACTGGACTTGTTCGGTTTATGGATAATTTGTCCGATGAGGTCATGCAGACCTCCGCGGCCTGAGAGGGATTCCTTACAGCCGGCTGCCTTTCATTGTGGCTTTACTCAGCGTTACAACTTGGACAGAAGTTTATTTCTGCATGGCTTGTATTGCATCCAGACATTCTTCAGGGTCACGTTGAGAGCAGATATCTTCAGATTTCTGTCTCTGACCAACTTTATGGTCAGAGTAAACAAGTCATGTGTTTTAAAGGCAGCAGCAAGAACGCCAAAGAGCCTTAAAAAAGGATTCATACCCCCTGAGATACAAAAAACCCCCATAAAAAACTTTAATGTACTTCACAGTGGTTCGATGTGAGTTTAACTGGGAAGACGAGGGTAAATGATATATGGTTTTCAAAGTTTTTCACAAATAGTAATTTAAAAATTGTGACGTGCATTTGTATTCAATCTACCGACTCAACAGTTCGAGCCACCTTTCACTGGATTTACAGCTGCAGGTTTGCGCCTCGTGGGTCTAAAATCTTTTAGACCAGATTCCAGACAAACCCCTACTAGTTTATAAATTCTTATTTATAAATCTTTTAGAACCAAGAGGGGTCTATTCATGTTGGATTCAAGGGATCTATGAACCTCACCACGGACTTAGATCTGGACTTGGACTGGGCTGCTCCCAACAAATGGCGGTGTTTCACCGGGTCTCAGCTTCAGTCATATGGAACTTTAGAAATACTGGATGCACGGACGGCCATTCCTAAAAGTTCTCCTTGTTACACTATGAAGTAGAGGAGCACCTATTGCAGTTTTCTGGCCCGTCGCCGATTACCAATCTTTAAAAAGCCTGAATCTGCCGATTCCGATTTTGGCCAACTTGTTTTGTCTGAAATGTCACTAAATATAGCAAGGAAGTCATTGAGTTGGTAACAATGGAGCGAATATTGTCTACTGCAAACATGAAGACACGACCTGGTGGTCAAACCTCTCTCTCTACAGAGCAGAAGAGGACAGTAGCTGATTTTTAGACCTTTGGTGAGGTAGATAAGATCGGCTTCACATGTAAGTATTTAGAGTCAAACATGGAGAACCAACATCTAATTTTATCAAATCAAGAATCCAGACAAACCCCTACTAGTTTATAAATTCTTATTATTCATGGGGAATCAATACATAGTTCTATACTTTTGTTTTTCTTTAGCTTTTTAAAAATTTTGTTTGTATTTCCTCTGACTCGTGTAAAGCGCTTAGAATTGCCCTGTTGCTGAAAATGTGCTATATGAATAAAATTACCTTACCTTAAGCCGATTTCCCAAAATTAAGGATGTCGGCCGATACTTTAAAACCTTTAAATACTTTAAAAGTTTTAAAAATCCTTTCTTCATCCAACAGAAAAGGAATGGACTCTGTTGGAAACAGGACTCTTATCTGTCCAGCTTTGAGTTTTGCTGCTGGTGTGAGTTTTAGCAGTGATGCTGGGAGACGATCAGTAAACCGATGCCCCACACACTTCACAATTATTCACCACTTTGTGTTGGTCTCTCATTACAAATCCCTTGAAAATACTACATTAGAGGTTGTGATTACATCGTGAGAGGGTGTAAATACTTGTGTATGACCAGGGCTGTCACAGTAAGCAATACATTAATTGATTGCATGATAAATGAAAACAAGCTCGATTTCCATTTTCCACTTGCTTGATTTATTGCATTTTCTCTTTTCTGTCTCTCTTTCTACCTAGAATCGGGCAACATATGTCTTCAGTCTGGTGCATTGGTGTAAACTAACTTTATTTCTGAGGTTCAGTTTTGTTTACAAAAGACTTCAGAATTTATTTGTTGTTTTGGTTATTTATTTTGGATATTTAAAATGTCTTCCAGTTTGAGCATTAGATGTTCACTAGGATTTAAAGTTTATTCATCTTTGAGAGGGTGTGCTGGCATTATCATGCCATTACCATCATATGACTGCAAATTGCTCTAAAAACAACAATAATATTGCTCATCGCAACGACTTCTGGGAAAATTGGCTATTGTGACAGGCCTGCATATGACATCTAAATATGCTTTACAGCCAGAGAGACATCATTGCACACTGGAAATCATGTCAGCTGCAAACAGGTCAGCACCTCTTGAATGAAGTCCTCTTTTATGGAGCGAAACCAGGAGGACGGAGGGAAAACTTTCTCCAGGAACAGCCAACATTCCTGGCATAGTTCTGTGCTTCTGTAACACACAACTTCCCTCCTCGCTTGTAAGTTAGTGGTTGTATGGCAGCTTTCTTGTCCCAGCTTTGAACTTTGGAGTTGAGGGAGTGTGTTGGGGATTGCTGTAACTCAGATTCACATGCATATTCACTGTAAAGCATATTGTAATACTCATAATATTTTTTTACATCCAATTTTCAGACGTTAACATTTCACCCTCCTTCGTCCCGTTTCGCCTGCAGGTCGAGAGCTGCGGATCCATCACGGGCTGCGCGAGCGTTTGCAACAGTTACCTCGAGCTGTGCCGGCCATCCATATCACAAGTCTACAACGGAGAAACCGACTCGCGCGGAGACAAGACGCCCGACGCCTGCTTCCCCAGACAGGAGAAGCGGGAAGTAGAGAATGGAATTCCCAGATGCCCGTCCTCCTACCAGGAGGAGGACGGCTCCCAGGGTCAGAGCCCCAGTCCCTCCCAGGAGAACGGCTTCCTGTCCAGCCAGGAGGAGCGGGAGCTGGAGAAAGACAAGGACGACGGCCTGATGATGCCGCGCAAGAAAAGAGGGAGGCGGAAACTGGAGCGGCCAACGAAGTGTGAGTTCTCGTTCACAAACAGGAATGATCTAGAAATGAGAGTCAGAGCATGTGCAGGTTCCTATTAACGGTAATGCCAGAAGTGTCAGATCTACATATTTACCCACTAGCTATAAGAAAGGGACCAGAAAGAAAACACAGGAGTGCATAAAAACCTAGGAGGTGTTCCTGATGTTGCTTCTGGGATGCTATAAAAGTGTATTAGTATTTCACCGTCATGGGATATGTTTGCTGTTTAGAGTGATCCAAAGTTTCATTTGGCTACATTTACTCAGATAAAATAAATAACTACTTCCAACAAAATCACTGCTGGCTAACGTTTTGGAACCAATGCTGTCAACTCTTTCTACATCCGTCTAAAGCTTAGAAGAAAACCCTCAGTCTGCCATACAGATCATTTTGCTCTCTTCTCTTCTGTAGGATTTATGTCTGAAGACAGAGATGAATTTGTGTCAGTTGAACTATTTTTTTGCTGATTTGTCTTTATGTTTCGGATCAGGACCTACCAACGAGCCCTTTGCCAGTTTTCCTGTAGAGTCCAAGCTTTGGTTCACTCTAGCTCAGGGGTGGGCAACTCCAGGCCTCGAGGGCCGGACTCCTGCAACTTTTAGATGCATCTCCACTTCAACACACCTGAGTCAAATAATGAGGTCATTAGCAGGACTCTGGAGAACCTGACTGCACTTGGGAGGTGATTCAGCTGCTGGATTCAAGTGTGTTGGACCAGGGAGACTTGCAAGAGTTGCAGGACACCGGCCCTCGAGGACCAGGATTGCCCACCCCTGCTCTAGCTAGTGCCTCTGGATTTAAAATTATCCACAGCATCACAAATCCTCCACCGTACATGACAGTGGACATGTGTTGGGTTTTTTTCATGTTACTTTATTATTTTCTTGCTGTATAAAATGTTTGTTGCAGAATAAACAAACACTAGTCTGATCTAACCAAAGCCCCAGAAAACTCCACATCATCAAGACAGTGTGCGATGGTTGCTATGGAAACTTGGTGATCCAAAAATTGCTGCAGTTTCCAACAGATTTTTTTTTTTACCTTCCTTACCATCTTCCACACAGTCCATAGTGGCTGATGAGTCCAATTTATTTGCCTCAGTTTCATTTGTTCTAAAAGACTGTTGTCAACTAACGGATGCTTCCTGATTTATGAAGATTCACACGTGTGACTTACATGAATGACATGTTCTCTCGTCTTTCTGATTTTGAGAAAGACGTACCTATTAGAAACGGACCTCTATGATTAAAGGTTTACACACACTCAGATCAGCTTAAAATTTTAAATCTAAAAATAAAAATGGCTTTTGTAACATTCACATTGTAAGAATGTGTAGGGATGCCATGAATCGTGTCATTGCTGACGAGTAAATGTGCTTAAACTGACGGTTGGATTTTTCACAATTTTGCTTCTTTAACAAAATTAACTATCTTAACTCGGCCTGTCGCAATAAGCGATAAAGTAATTAATCGCAGGGTAAATTAAAGTGAGCTCAATCATTTCCATTTGTATGATTTGTCGTTTTTCTCTTTTCTACCGAAAACTGGATGACAAAAGTCTCCGGTCTGGTGAACTGGTATGAACTGGCCCTTTGTTTGAGGGACGGTTTAGTTTACAGAGATTCATTTTACATGTTGCTGGATATTTGAAATGTCTTCTAGTTCCTGTGTTCAATGTTTGTTAGACATTAAAGTTTAGGGTGTTGCATTTGATAGCCCTTAAAAAAGGACAAATGTAAGAGAAGAAATGATCACGAGATGAAATCAGTGCGCTTTCACATACTGCTTGTAGAGAAGCAGAACATAGAAATCTCTTTTCATACAATTCTCAGCCTTTCTAACTGCAAGTCATTGACACTATATTTTTTAGACAAAACCAAGTATTTCACATTACAGTTATTTAACAATATTTAAACCTTTCACTCTGAATTATTTAAGTTATGTTTTTATGGCACAGTCAGAACTAAATTAATAATTAAAAAATAGAAATATTTCCAACCAAAATGATGAAAAACAGTAGATTGCTTGTACTACTTGACAAAAATCACAAGTTATTATTCTAATTTAAACAAATCAAGCTGCAGGATGCCGAGCGGAACATGAGGCCTACAGCCGTTAGCAACAGAGCTAAGCTAGTTAGCCAAACAGTCTTCGCACATCACATTAAAGCAATATAAACTAAATACATACAAATTCGCACACACAGGGCTAGCATTCATCCACATGACATTCTCCTGAGAGTTAGATCCCATTTCTTAACTTATAAAAGGACAAATGTAAGAGAAGAAATGATCACAAGATGAGATCAGTGCGCTTTCACTTACTCTTGTATTGAGTGTAGAGAAGAGCGCACTAGTGCCCCTTCTTCTTCTTCTTCTTCTTTTGTTTTTTATTGGCGGCTGGCATCCAACTTAAGGTGCATTTACCGCCACCTACCAGACTGGAGTGTGGTCATCAGAGATCTCAGAGGGAATTAAATCCACCTCAATGATGTGTAGGATGTGCAAATTCACATCCTAACACACTCATTAATACCTGAATTAATGCATGAGCATGCACTGGCATACACACAAATATTTGTTCATATCCTAAATACGACTCATTAACCCAGTGTTATTTAAGAACCTAAATAAGAGATTTCTAACATAACTTGATTTATTATCTAATAGATTAATCATAGACAGTCCTATATTCTTTCTACTTAGTAACGACTTTAAAATCTGGCGTTCCTCTGAATATTTATCACATTCTAACAAGACATGCTCCACTGTTTCCACCTGATTGCAATAATTACAAGCCCCATTCTCATGCTTTCCTATTTTAAAGAGCGAACTATTAAGTCCAGAATGTCCAATTCTAAGTTGAGACATAACTACTTCCTCTTTCCGCCTTCCACTCATATAATTACTATCTCCCACACTCTTTTGAATTGTATATAGTTGTCTCCCATTATCATGGTTATCCCATAGCTCCTGCCAAATCTTAATAATTTCTTTTTGAATAATAGATTTACCCTCATTTTTACTCAAAGGAATATTCAGATGAACAATATCTGATTTCAAGGCCTGCTTAGCTAGAATATCTACTTCCTCATTTCCTTCTATACCCACATGAGCAGGAATCCAGACAAATTGAACCAAGCATTTATTGTTATGAAGATGAACTAATAATTGATATATTCTTAATATCAAATCTAATCTGCTAGATTTACCAGATTTAATACTTAATAATGCTGCTTGACTATCTGATGCTATGATAAATGTACTTACTTCCCTATTATCATTACCAAGCACCCATTCTAAGGCCAATATGATGGCTGATAATTCAACTGTAAAAACAGCTAAATGGTCAGCTGTTCTCCTCTTAATCAAGACTTTATGGTGTGGGATATTCACTGCTGCCCCAGTTCTACCACTATTTGGATCTTTAGCTCCATCTGTATATATAATTATGTTGTCTTTATATCTTTCAAAATATCTATTAACTACAACCCATTCTGGAGTCTTTCCCTTTTTAAGAATTTCATTTAATTGAAGATCAACTTCTGGAGTTAGAAATAACCATGGAGGAATTTCAGATTGAGGAACTGTAGCACTATACCGGAGCATAGTTAAACCAAGCTGTTTTGCCTTTATTTCCCCAATCCATCCAAAACTATTACAATTTAATTTATGATGTTCCCAACATTCCTTCAGCACCATCTTAGTTGGATGATCACACTTATGTCCTTGTAGATTCACCCAGTACATGTACATTAATTTCAACCTTCTTAATCTTAAAGGAAGCTCACCAGTTTCTACTTGTAAAGCAGCTAAAGACGATGTTCTGAAAGCTCCACAACAAATCCTCAATGCTTGTGTTTGCTCACTATCAAGTTTTCTCAAATGACTGTCAGCAGCTGCCATATATGCTATACCCCCATAATCCATAATAGATCTCATGTGCGCCTGATAAACTCCCAACAGTGCACTTCTTGAAGCTCCCCATTCCTGTCCTGAGAGACATCTTAACAAATTATTCACTTTTTTTACATTTATTTTGAACTGATTCTATTTGATGTTTCCAAGTTAAGCTTTCATCAAAGATGACACCTAAAAACTTCACTGTTTTCACTTGTTCAAGTTTATGTTTATAAAGATTCAACTTAACTTCCTTATGTCTTCTATAAAAGCAAATTACTTGAGTCTTTGCGATTGACATCCTAAAACCCCATTTAGTAGCCCAACCTTCCACTTTCAAAATGGCAGCCTGCATCTTTTTCTGTAAATAAACCAGATTATGTCCCCGAATCCATAGAGCACCATCATCTGCAAATAAAGATTTGCCTATACTACTATCTATCTCATCAAAAATGTCATTAATCATAATATTAAAGAGAATTGGGCTACACACACTACCTTGGGGGGTACCATTCTCAACAGCATATCTAGAAGAGAAATTCACCCCTACCCGAACTTCTATTTCTCTACCAAACAAAAAATCCAAAATCCAATTATAAATCTTACCTCCTATACCAATTTTCCCTAATTTAATCAATAATCCTTCTTTCCATAACATATCATATGCCTTCTCAATGTCAAAGAACACAGCTATCACTAACTCTTTATTCGCTTGAGCTTTTCTTACTTCTGACTCTAGACACAGAACTGCATCCATCGTATTTCTCCCTTTACGAAAATCACTCTGGAATGGACAAAATGTATTTTTACTCTCAATAAAATAATAAAGCCTATCTGTAACAATCTTCTCCATTATTTTCCCTAATTGAGATGTAAGAGCTATAGGTCTATAATTTGACGGGTCTGTTGCATTTTTACCAGGTTTTAAGATGGGAATTATAACTGACTGTTTCCATTCTACCGGAATTCTCCCAGTCATCCAAATCAGATTAAACAATTTTAATATAACAGTAAGAGATGAATATTTAAAATGTTTGAGCATTACATAACACACTCCATCCTTCCCCGGAGTTGATTGCTTAGCATTATTAATAACTTTTTCTAACTCATACATAGAAAAAGGCATATCTAAATCCTGGTTTGAGACTTCTCTCCTATTAGTAACTTCTGGATTTCCATCCAATAAATCTAATTTATTACTTTTCATTTCTTCAGATAAATTTTCTGAACTATTCACCTTAATTAACGTTACTGCTAATAATTCAGCTTTTTCTTTATTACTAACCGCTATTTTCCCATTTAATTCTAAAACCGGTAAGGAAAAACTCTTTTTAACACCATTCATTTTCTTAATAACTCTCCATACCTCTGACAGTTTGGTCTCTCTTCCAATGGAATTACAGTATTGCCTCCAACACGCCTTCTTAGCTTCTCTAATAGTCTTCCTAACTATAGTTTGTGCTTTCTTATATTGAATTAGTGCCTCAAAGGTATGACATCTTCTTACCAATTTAAAAGCTTTATTTCTTCCCCTTATAGCAATACTACATTGCTCATTCCACCATGGAGTAGACTTTTTATTTCCTCTTCCCTTTGATTTAGGAATTGAACTTTCAGCTGCATTAATAATGACAGACTTAATCTTTGAATAACACATCTCCACATCCCAAAACAAATTCTCATCCAGATTATTAAATTGACTATCAACTAAATTTTTAAATAACTCCCAATTAGCGTTACTTAACTTCCATCTTGGAATCTGTCCTTCCTCTTCTTTTATCACTTCAGAACCAACTGAAACTAGAATAGGAAAATGATCACTGCCCATTGTAGAATCAATCACCTCCCAAGAAGTAATTCCAGCTAATGTATTTGAAACCAATGTTAGGTCTAAAACACTCTTTAAATTCCTACAACAATCATATCTAGTAGTGCTGCCATCATTAAGACAAACCAGAGAATGTAACTCAAGAAATTCTTCAACAGTCACTCCATTTACATCTGTATTAAGACTCCCCCATAAAATATTATGAGAATTGAAATCACCACACCATACAGTCTTACCTACGTTTTGATCATTTACTTCATTGAGATTCTGAATGGACAACTTCTTGTTAGCATTATAAAAATTTATCACCGACATTTGGTCATTTTCTATCCAAATCTTAATAACTATTGATTCATAATTTTCCCCTATTGATTCCACTTTATATCTTATACTGTCTAGTACAAAAGTTGCTACTCCCCCTCCTTGTCTTTCTTTTCTATCATTCCTAATTGATGTATACCCAGAAATTTTGAAATCCAGATGAGGCTTAAGCCAGGTTTCTTGAATGCAAATCAGGTGAGGTTTAACTGTCAAATCTGAAATATATTTCTTAAACTCTAGACCATTACTAATAAGACTTCTTGCATTCCACTGGAAAATAATTAACATAACGAAGATGGGCCGCCACTGCATGATTGAGGTTGAGAAGATTGTGTCTCATTTAATTTTTTCTTTATTGATTCCCAATTAACATTTTTACAGTCAAGATACTTTTGGGCTGCCTTCACTATTATTTGAATTTTTTCCGTTTTCCTTTGTGTTTGAGCAGTGCAGTTAACAACTTCTACCATGAACAATACAAAATCCTCCTTTGTCATGAGTAAAGTGTCACCTTTAATCTTAGAGCATTCTGAACAATTAGATCCTTCTTTTCCTCCTCCAGACACTTTCTTTGGGTATAATAATGATTGAACAGGAACTTTTTTCGTTGCTTCCGCATAAGTAATGCCAGTAGTAACTTTGATTTTCTGAACTTCCTCAGCTCTTTTACTAGCTATGCATCCCCTAAATCCTGAACTATGCCCACCTCCACAATTACAACATTTCAGCGGAGCCCCTTCCTCACATTTCCCATACTCATGATCCCCAGCACATCTCCCACATTTCTGTTTCCCCTTACACACTGCCGCGACATGTCCAAATTTCTGGCATTTAAAGCACCGCAGTGGCGGAGGAATAAATGGTCGGACATCATAGCTCATATATCCCACAAACACTTTATCTGGCAGACTGTTCTCTTCAAATTTTAACATAATAGAAAAACTATCACTCCTCTCTCCATTTTTATTTCTTTTCAATCGTTTGGCTTCCACCACTTTCCCTCCTGAAACATTAGACTTGATCTCATCAACTGGTACATCAGGTGGAATCCCCGAAATTACTCCACATACATACTTCTTGTCATCCAAAAGTCTTCCTCTCACATTCTCACCAAGGATTCTTTTTATATTCAGCGCCCTTTCTTTTTGTTTAATATCATTACAGATAATCAATAACGATCCATCTCTTAATATTTTAACAAATTTCACCTTTCCAACCAGTGAATTGATTTCTTTTGTCAGCTTTATTGGATTCCACTTACCAAAGGACACACCCTCTTTGACAAACTTCAGAACTATTTTAAATTCTGACATCGTAACAGTTTCTCCTTCAGCCTCGGAAACAGATGATTCTATTTGTTGTCTTGATTTTTTCCGTTTATGCTTAGCTTTTTGAATATCCTTCATTATCCACATCATCAGCACCCTCTTCCATTTCCGCAAAATCACTACCTGATACATTTCCCTCTGACATCCTTCCAACCATTCACAGTCTGATCGTGCCTCTTCCGCCTTTGCTCCACCTGTCCTCAAGGTTTAAGTTCCACTAGTGCCCCTAGTGGACTCTTTTGACTATGACGCCAACGCACCCCTCTTCCATACTAAGGACCCAACTACATTCCTTGCACAGCCCAAACCAAACTAAATTAATGCAGATAATCAAAACAATTAGATCTAATATTAACAAGATCAAATGAGTATTATACCCCGCAACACATTATTGCAACATTACCATTACATTATTGGAAATTGGTCCCTAAACAACAATATTGTCGTTTATCGCAAAAACGTCTGGGAAAATTTATTGGCCAACAAAAATTTGACATTGTATTTGTACATCTTTAACAGATGTTCATGAGCGCAGTAAAGAGTCGTGGCTGAATATTTAGCAAATTCTGTCAAAGTTGTCTGGATGATGCTGTTTTGTTAAAGCCGGAGTGCGTCGTAGGCCCGTCGCTCCCTCGGCCACGTGCCTCCCCTGTCGCTCCAGAGGGCCGCTGAGACGTCGGCTGTGACTTTGAATGGGAGTGTGGTAAATAACCTTAGGGGAGGAGCCGCCAGTCTCCTGGCAACGGGCCTCCTCGGGCTGGCAGATCCCAGGCGATGGCCGTGCCAGTTGGATGACGTCGTAACCAGAACTCCTTACAAACTGAGTCTGCACTTCTTACTCACCTGGTCTGTGGGGCTTGTTGCGTCTCGCTCGGGTAAACCCCAGGACTACTCTGTTGCTTTAACAGTGCCAGTGTCTCCCATGAAACAACTTTTCTTTTATTTCTCCACATTTTTCCTAATGCGCAGCATTTCGGTTTTTTATTTTGAGTTTTTTTAATTAAGCGGGGTGGAATCGGTACCAATAGGGTGTTTATGTATTTGCCATAAAGATATCTTTACAAGCAAAAAGTTCATTTATTCTGACTGGCTGGGAAGGGGGTTTTGGTTTTTGTTGCTCAGGAAGTAAGCAGCCGCATTATTTGCACACTAATTACTCTGGTTTGAGTCTACAAAACTTTATGGAAGGAGAAAGTAAAACTCTGGCATGCGTGTTGTTTTTACAGCAGCACTGTACTCGCAACTGGCGAAAAATATGTTCCGACAGAAAGATATTGTTTTAAATGATAGAAAAAGACCTAATCAATAACTATTAACAGTGCAGAAGAATATACAGAGGGATTAAACTGAGTAATTCTTTTTCTTTTTATTGTTGGAAACTTGTTTAGAGAAAAACCACATCTAAAAGGAGTTTTTCAGAAATGGAAAACGTTTTTAGTATTTCGCAATCCCTGCCATAGAACTAAATTTAAAACCAACTGTAGCTTCATGCAAGTCGTTTAAAATACGTCACAAAAACATTATAAACCTCTTGAATGTTTTCACATTATGTGCTACAACCACAAACGTCCACATAAAGTTTGGGGGATTTATGTGAGAGAAAAATACAAAGTAGAGCATATTTGTGAGTTGAAAGACTAATTAAACATTACTTTTAGCAGTTTTTACAACCACTTTTGCTCCGGTTAAAGCTGAACGTCTTCTGGGTGTTTATCTATGCCTGACATTTTTGACAATTCTTCTTGCAAAATAGCTTAAGCTCAGTCTGATTGGACGAAAATGGAGTTTGTGGACATCAACTTTAAATCTTGCCACATTTTTGACTAAAACATAAATATTTGCTAATCTAATCTCTTTCATAGTAACTCTTGACTGCCACTCTCCAGTCTCTACTGCAACCTGCAGCTGCTTTAAAAAAAAGTAATTATTAATTTTTCTTGCACCATGTTATTGTTGAGTAAAAACCAGTGAAGGTGTATTTTTCCTTTCCTGTCTTTTAACACACATCATCAGTAGGGCCAGGACTTTAACACAATAAATTAGATTAATTGACAAATTTTAACATTAAAAAAATTTTTTAACAAAATGAATGACATTATTTTAACGGGGTTATTTTTGTTTTGTTTTTTACGTACAAAAGTTCAGGCTGGGTCTTATGTATTGGCACATTTCTTGTACACCCATAAATTTGACGCACAGGCGACAATTTATGCTTCGAAAAACAATGAGATGGGACGCTGGAAAATACTTTTGTTGTGTTCAAAGTTCTGCTGAAAGGAGTTGGCCCATCAGCGAAGCTATTCAGGCTTAAAATAGCATCTCAGTGCTAAACATGTTGCAGCAGCTAATGTCAACATTCACAGCTCAGATTTCTAATGACGCATTTTGTCAAAGACGTTCCATGAACGATCCGGGGTTCCTGAAAAAGCAGAATGGGTATAATAGCACTCGACACTAATTTGATGGTTGAATCATCTAAATAACAGATTGAATAGCTTAGCAACAAAGGTTGAAATCTCTCATATTTTGTCAATATATAATTGCGATTAATTAAGTACAGACCCTGCACTGAATTCGATTGAGAATTTGAATCGTTTCCCAACACTTGTTCTGTGGCGTAATAGCTAAGAAGAGAGCGGATTAAACAAAAATCATGAGCATGTGGTTTAAAACATCTTCATCAAAGCATCTTGTGGTCTTGTGCATCCTCACATTGTCCTTATGTCTTTGACACGGGATTGCAAAAACAGATTGAGAATTGGGTTTTTGTCAAAGGCAGGTACCAAGTAATCTGCTGTAAAAGACTTAAAATACTGTCAGAAAGCAGATCTGGGTAATTTGAGGCGGCATAATGAACCTCAGAGCCAAAAAAGCCACTTATATGTACAGTTTGTCAAATATGAGCTGTAAATGCATCCCGACTTTAAATGCAGATTAACTTCAACATAAGGGAAAATATGTAGTAATCTGTTAGTAAATATTGAGTCAGTGAGATCTAAACTTTAGGATAACGTTAGCTTAGCTTCCAGTGCTTTACGTGTGCCACAAACTGCGTTAGCTTAGCAGCCAGAGTCCCCTCGCTTCAATTTTACTAATCAACAAAGCAGACTGGGGCTGGAAATCGCAATCACGGTCAATAAAGTGTTGGTACAGTTACGACTGGAGCACAGAGAGCTTGGCAGAGGAAGCGGAGGCCTGGATCGATATTCAGCTAAACAGGGTTTGTTTTATCCATCTGGAGGGCAAAGGAAGGATTTTAGCTCCGTCTGGAGTGTGCAACTGAGCTCCGGTAATGCTAAAGCTGGAACCCACTCCAGCTGGCAAGGTATACTCTCTCTGGGCATCGCAGGCCGGATCCTCTCACAAACCCAGTGACCTTGGCACTCTGCATGCCTCAACAATTTGTTATAGTCACTTATTCCTGAGGATCACAATGAAAGCAGTGGAGAGGGGGAGACTGGAGGTCCAGCCACACGTGGAACAATCTTGAAGAGGCTGCTAAGAGAGAAGACTTCTGCTTGGACTGGTCTCTAGGAAAACTTGCCATCAAGTGTTGCCCCCTCCCAATTCACACTCCCCGCCTCCCCTTGGGGCTCAAGTGCCAACACAGTACTTTAGCATCAACTGTTTACTCATTCTGTGCCATCTTGCTAATTTCAGAGCCAGCTGCTTCATAAGACGTGTGTGTTGTGCAGCAGGGGTAATGCGGTATCAAAGAGCCTGGGGACTTTTAGGACTGTGAAACTAATACCAGATATGTTGGCAGGCGCTTCTGTGATAAAGCTAAATTTGGCTCCCTCGTGTTGTCATCTGATTGTGAGACGGAGAAAAAAAAAAAAAGTTCATTAATCACGACAGCCGCGCTAGTGTTTCGTTCATCGTCGGTCTCTGTTGAACTCCGTCAGTGCTTGGTTAGACACAGACAAACAATGCTTTTCAGGAATAAATAACACGCGCGTGTTGTTATTGCAGACATCTGAAATCATGGCCAAGTTGGAGGGAAGTCCAACTGGAGCGTTTACTGTGCTTGAGTCAGTTTTATTAGACTGCGGTTTGAGGGCCCCTCGACGCTGGGCTATTTTTGTCTGGTTTACTCGGCTGCTGAAATTCTCACTTCAGGTTGTGCAACTTCCTCTGAGTGTATCTGCGCCCATTTCTTCCTGTGCGTGGCGCCGATAGCATCGCAACCGTCCTCTGCATCATTCATTCACCTGTGGACGAATGATGGCTGTTTGGAGGGCATCGTCTGCTGATCTGTTTATTGGTCATTTTTTGGGGGGGGGGAGGCTTTGTACAGTTTTGACCTGCCGAAATCAATTTTAGCCGATTTCGATTGAACTTTCAGAACTATGAGATATAAAAACTGCATTTGAAAGGTATTTTTTTAAGCTTAGGATTAGCAGTCTTCTTAGCGTTTACCATAGCTCTTCACATGGTTAACTCGGCATTACTAAAAAAACAGTTTATTTACTCTAGAGCAGACTCTGTTCACTTTTGCTTCTGTTTAAGAACATATTTGTCATGAGATGCAAAACCTACATGAACCTTCAAGAAAATATTGTTTTATACTTCCTAAAGAAAATTTGTTGGGTTTTGTCGCTAAATATCTTTCAATTTATGCCTATTTTTAAGTTTTAGAAGACATAAAAAATATATAACTTTTTCGAAGAGACAAATATTCATATGTATAAAAAAATATGAATAATACCTAGCAGATTGTGAATGAAAATACATGAAAAATTAGCTAAAATTTGTTGGGGTTTTTTTATTGTTTAATATTGAAAAACATCGCTCAGGTCAATATCAGTTTTGGCTAAAGCTACCGTGATAAGTGACTGAAACTTATTTCTCACTATGACTGTGTATCAGTTTCTCTAAATGTGTGTTGTTTTTTTTACTTGCTTAGGTATGTGTCGCACTGCCTGAACCGAAACTATAATCTTTACTACCCAGAGGAAGTCCACCAGCTTTATAACGTCTGTTGAGATTTTCAGTAGGTTTTTTTTACAAGCAATTTCATGGAAAGACTTCCCAAAAACTCTACTCTGTTCTGATTCAGTTCAGGTTTTGAGAACGTCTAGGAGGGACACATGCACCCACCAAATCACAGATGTGAAACAATATGTTGTAGACTTTATGACTCAATGTCAACAGCCAGGGCTAATAGCAGCTGGCTCTGTGTTTCATGAAAGGAAAATATCGGGCCGGATGATAAGCTGTGGCCAAAGTAAACTTGGCCACCTTCTATGCTCATCAGAACCTGGGCAGCAAATCCAGATCTTCGCGACTCCACCGTTTCCTCATACAGCACCTGAGAGCTCAAGCTCCTCTGGTCCAGTTTTTCAGAACCACAGTTTGGATTTATATGACTCCCTCAGCCACCAGCACTCTAGAGTTTTAGCGAATTAGCTTTATTTAGATCAAATCCTTTGTTGATGCGATAAAAATGAAGCATGCGATTCATTAACGTGTCATGGTTTATTGTGCAATAAAAAGCAACGACTTTTGCTCAAATTTAGGGGCTGTTAATGGGATTTTACTCTCTTCGGTGAATGATTCAGGTCATCCATTGTGTCACTGTCTTCTCTCTAGATGTGGAGCACAAGGAAGACGACGGGTGTGACACAATCAAGACTGAGGTAAGATTTCTGTGCTGTTGTGTCGTTCTCTGGATCAGAATAAGGCTTGAATCCTTGTTTTATGAGGTCAGAGTTGTTTAAATGACCTTTGGATGTTCTACAAAATACGGTGCGGTTTTGTTTGACTGCAATTGCCATGAATACATAAAATACTTAACGTTCTTGCAGAGTTGTGGACAAATAACTAGTGGCACTCTTAACTTCTACACTACGTATGATGCATATCTCGAAAAGCATAGCGTGGAAAAAGACGGGAACACTGTGCCCGGCTCTCGAAAACCGAACATAGAAATGATTTATGAATTATTCTTAAATTCTCCTGCAAAGTCTGCTGTTCTGGAATTTACTGACATGCAGCCACGAGGTCTAACTTGCTTAGCATCATGTTGATTTGTTTGATTAAAGTATCAGACACCTGTTTCTAGTTGCTAACGTTAACATTAGCATCTTGTCGTGCTCACAATCTCTTGAAACATTCACAACTCAGTAGAAAAAAACCAAATATCTCTTTTATTTTTTTTGGTCGTTCACATCATTCACATGTGACATGGTTTATTCTCTGCAAAAACATGACATCTTCTAAAAATAACATATGCAGTGACGCTCAAAAGTGAACGCAGCCATGTTTGAAAAAAAAAAAAAAAAGCCTATCTGTGTTATGTGTAAAAACGAGACCATGATTGATCATTTCAAAACTGTCTCCACTTATTTAAACGTGACGTCATCAATAATTCAACTGAAAAAAAACCAAGAAGACCACTGGGAGAAAAATAATTACAAAAAGCTGCAGCAACCTGCTTGTAAAATGTCTTCTGTTATTGTTCTGCTTTGTTGAAATTCCTTAATTCTGGCAAAGCCATTCCCAAACGTTAATTTTCCTCTCATGAAGTCATTCTTTTGTATGTTTGGACGTATTATTCACTGTTAATTAGTTGGACCAAAAAGTGAAGCCAACCTAAAAACCAACCATGTAGTTTAGATGGAAACGGCTCTTCGGTCTCGGTTGTGTCTGACAGAAATTCATTGATGAGCTCGACTCACGTTGTCCAATCAAATCTTTAGAGTTTATGTATCTGGAACCAGTTTTTTAATGTTTGCTAACAACCCTACAGTTTGAAGGCACGTTGATTCATTTCATATGAGTTGGATCAAATCTTCTGACTCTGAAGTTGGGTTCTTTACTTGAAAATATTTGACTCTGTACGCCAAACAGAACGGATGTGATGTCCCTTTTAGATTTTTTTTTTAGATAATCTAATATTAGCTCTGCTGATTTTTAGCTCCCGGTAAAACTCCAGTACTCTCAAAACTAACACCCCATGCCGCTAGAATCACAAGGAGGTACAACAAGTGCCTCCTGGAGAAAATAAATATTTGCTCATGCAAAACGCGAGCTGGTCAAAAAGAGATAAACTGCAGCTTGGAAAAACCTGCGGTGGAAGAGTTGGGACTTGTTAGTCGGAGAACGGTGGGGTGGTCCGAATAGTTTGGTAATTTAGCATCAGTATAAACTTACACCCTCCTGGCAACTAGATATTCTCATTGGACTCAAGGCTCTACAGCAAAGGAACAAACATGTTTCTTATTTAAAGATTTGTTTAGATTGACTTTCCACTCTTGTGCTCTAATACAACAGCAGAAGGTAAAGGCCTTTCCATGCAGGTTTTTAGAAAGAAATCAGTAAAATTATGCACAGCACATTCTTCATTGCTGTTTGCTTTTGACTGGAGATTGTCTGCGCCAGAAATCCAGAAACAGAAAATGGTTTCTTCTCTCTTTGAACTGATGAAAAAAATGGTACCTAATGGTGTATAGATTTGAAATATCAAATACACTTGGAAGCATCTCAGGAAAGCTTGTTCCGGTGTTTTTTTTAAGTTATTAGACGCTGTGACCTCCCTTTACAAAATTAACTAGTCAAATCACCAAACTACCCATTTCAAACAGAACGTCTCTCTCATGAAACACGGCGACTGGCTAGACGCTCAATTTTGCCACAGTTCTCAACGTCGACTCAAAAAAAACAACAACAAGTAGCTAATTTGTTTCTTTCGTACCTTAAACAGGGAGGTCGAGGCAGGCTACGAAGGGGAGTTGGTTGGGAGATCAGCCTTCGACAGAGGCCAATGCCCAGAATAACCTTCCAGGCTGGTGACCCTTATTACATTAGCAAGCGGACCAGGGAGGAGTTGATGGCCAAGTGGAAGATGGAGGTGAGTACCCTCGCTGTAAACCAGCCACCACTGACCGCAGGGTCAGAGGCCAGCGTTGACTGAAGCTAGGACCCTTGGGAAACCCATGACCAAGTGTATTTGGTGTGTCATTTGATATTTCATGAAGGTACCATTTATTTCAGTGAAATTTCCCCAGTTTGGCTTCTGCTTTTCATTGCTTTGTTCTTGTCTTTCGTACGAGCGGAGGGGGGAATTACATCCATCTGTGTGGGTCACATCTGGTTCATACTTCCCTGCTGAAAGCATAAAATTTAGATTTACTCTGTTCCCTGTGCTTTTGATGTCTCACTTCAGAGCTTAGTGAATGGCAATAAAGCTGATCTCAACATGCAATGTTTCTTTTTTGTTATTGTTGTTGTTGCTAGAGTCTGAGATGAGCTGAAGTAAACCAAGTTGAGTTGAATGAATTGAGTTAAGTTGAATTAAAATGAGTTGGAACCGAGTTCAGTCAGGTCAGTTCAGTGGGTCTGCTCTGTCTTCTCAAACACTGAATCGCTGGTTCTGGTTCTGCTGGAGGTTTCTTCTTGTTAAAGTGGAGTTTTTCCTCTGCGCTGTTGCTGCATACACTCTCAGCATGAGAGATTGCTGCAAGTAAATGACTTGAAATCAGTTTTCATAATGAGCTAGAGTTGATACTGATGTGTGATTGGTTTGAAATTACTTTTCTTATAAAATGCCTTTTACACTTTTACTTGTTTTTCTTTTGAAGTGGCTAAATTTACATGGTGTGATTTGAATTGACACTGTGTAAATAAACTGAAATCAAGACTGAGTCAAATTTGTTATCATCTTCACTATTGTGTGGCCGAGTTTCATTACACTGCTGCAGATATTTCCATCTTTGTTGGCTCGTGCAGACACGCTTGTCTGTTTTTAGTTAGCGGCTTAAGAAAGCAAACAGAAATGTGTTTGCACATCAGACTGGAGCTGGAAACGGGGCAAAACAAGTTTTTCTGGCAAAACGGCGCTTCTTTCACAAAATCATCAGGCAAGTTGTGACAGAACTATAATATTAAAGCAACAAACCACATTTATATATTCGACTGCAGCTCCTTAAAAAGCATTCGAACATTTCCGCGTTTTGCCATCTTACAGCCACAAACCCAAATGGATTTTTCATGTAACAGACCATCACAACGTAGCATATATTTGTACAATGGAAGAAGGGTCCCCTAAACTTCTTCCTAATAAAAATCTGAAAGTCAACAATTGTAAAATAGAGCCCACTTCTGCGCAATTTCATCTAAGTATAGATAAAGCTTTTATTGTGAAGGCCCCAGAGTTTTGTTAGAAAATATAAGTAGTTTTAGCATAATAAAATATAAATAGTTAGAAGAATACAAATACTTTTGAAAGGCTCTATATATCTACCTTTGTAGTAACTGGTATTATTGCATTGTGTTTTGAGTATCTTTCTCTTCATTGCATGTAAACCCCCGATCTGGTAATAAAGTTTAATTAATAACAGACTATTGGAGGTTAATTTGTTACCTTAAAATCCTAGAAGAAAATGTTATTAAATAACTACAGACTGGCATTAGTGAGGCTTGCAGGACTCTCAAAGCAATAATTAGATTAAGAAAAATATTAAACATCAACACAAAATAAGGCACAAAGTTCCAGTTACTTTTAAAGATTGTTGATTAAAAGTCGTACATAACGTTTAAATAACAACTGAAAAGGTAAATGGAAAGAAAATTGAGCGAGTGCTCCACTGTCCCAAACAATAAATGATCCCAAATCATTTGTTTCTGTGGAAAGCACAAATGTAATTCTTTTATATGAGTTAAAGGAATCAACTGAATCTGTTCTGGGGGTTTTTTTCAGGGTTTTTTTTGCCGGTAGCGGTCAAAGTAGGTCAGAGGTGAAAGTGTCTCCAGGGAAAAAATATTGCCAAATTAGCAGGACGTGTCAGGCTCCTGCAAACGAAACGCTCTAAAGTAAGAGTCAAGTGTATTTAAAGCGCTTCAAGGTGGATTTTCCTGAAAGTGAAGCACAGAGAGGCTTTGACTGCTACTACGCTTTTTTTTTTTTTTTCTTATCCGGAACTTTGCAAACTTTTATGAGATTTGCATAAATGCGGCTTTGCTTTGCCATCAAAGTCCTCTTCTTCGCTGCAGGGGATCTCGCTGTTGCGTACTCCTGCGGCACGGACAGCGTGGTGGTTTAGAGGGTTGCACTTTACTTTTTTTTTTTTTTTTTGTACATGTGTTACAGTGAGAAGTTCTCCTTTTCTCCCTTTTCATTTCCTTCCACTTCTCCGCACCCCTCCCCCCAGCTACCGAAGTGAACTTTGTGCTGTGGATGTGAGGGTGAAGATGAGGTTTCTGCAAATGCTCAGCCGTGCTGGCCCCCCAACATTTGCAAGTCGTGTCTAGCCAACCAGAACTGCCTTAGCAATCACCTGACCCTGAACTTCCCAGACAAAGAAATGTTCATGCCTTTTTTTTTTTCTCTTTCTTCATCCACCCCAAGTGTGGGGGTGAACAAACCTAAGCCCCACACTGGATTATGAGGTTAGCACGCTGGCATGTATGGGTATGTGGACTTGCATTGTTTTGTTTGGTGGCACATGGCGATGGTGTGTGTTTCTGAGCAGCTTGCTCGCAGTGAGAATATGCTGACATAAGGTATTTCCGCGAGAGTTGCTGTGGACCATCTGTGCGGCATGGCTTAAAGGGAACCTGCCTCTTTAAATGTGGAAGGGAGCGCAGGCTTTTAGCCATGTTTGGGAAAAAAGCTGCTGGCTTATGAAAAAGAAGAAAAAAAAGTTGCTCCTGTGAGAAATATATGCTGAAAAAATGTCGGAACGGCTCATTTTAGCACGTAGAAAAAGCTCGTAAGAGCAGGAGGTTTGATGAAATCAGATTTTCAAAAGGACTATTTTTAGTGCCAGCGTGACTTTTTAACTGGGACATGTTGGAGTTGTTTTGCTGCACTGATCAGAATGTGGACGATTTTTGATGTCTGTAGAGATTTGACCTGCCTGAACTGATTTTAGTCGAGTCTGATTGCTCTTTAACAAAAATGAAAAAGAAACAGAACGCAGATTTCTTTTTCTCTCTCTAATGTTACTTCTGTAACCTGCTTTTAATTATTTATAGCAGAAGCTATGTTACACCGAAAGAGAGGAAAAATAGACGGGAAGTAAGTTACCCCTGAAATGCGCCATCTTGGTAGGATACCGGTAGGATCATTGCATAGGAGCAGCATTACCACCGACATTATCAAAGTGTAAATTAGTTTTTTAAAGGCTTTTTCTGCTCTTTGGGGGAACCAATTCAGTTTCAAGCAATTGAAAATAGTTAACAAATCATTTGTGTTTACCGACAGCTATACTTTGAGGATGAGGATGATGACATGAGGCCCGAGTTTCTCTTTTACCTCCTTCTCTTTTACTTGTTATATGTGATGCCTAATAGCAACCAATATGAATGTAAATTTAATGTACTGTTTGTCAACGTCGAGTGATTGTAGCAGTAATTGCACGTGCTGAAGTACTGCCAAAAATCTGAGTATAATTTAGATTTTTCTTGTTGTGTTTAAGCAGCACATGTTGCAGCAAGAAGAAATGCATAGACCATACTTTCCAAACTACAGATTTTTTCATAGTTTGAACTGCCTTGTTGCTGAAAATGTGCTATTTAAATAAAATTACCTTACATTGCAACTTACAGACCAGAGCGACTTGTATATGTTTTTTTCCACTTCATGACGTATTTCTTGTATTTATGCTACTGATACTCCGGAGTGACTTATAGTCCAGAAAAAAACACTACTTACATTTCCACATCTACATTTTATATCTACATTTTATACTTGGTGCAAATGGATCTGTGGTACAAGTCTGCAGGTTTGCCTACAAAATAAATTGCTTACAGTAATGTGTTTAGCACACTTTTGACTGACTGACAGTTTTGGTTATTCTTAAAAATATCCTCAGAGAAAGTTTGTGCCATATTAGATGGCTAGCCAGCTGCACTCGTTGACACTCTATGCTTAGTAGCAAAGTTTGCACCTTCGCGGGATGTAATGGGAACCTTACCTTTGTTTTTACACCCTTAAATCTAACAGTATTCAACCATCGCTGGTCTCTTACATGTGATCAATGAAGTGGAAAGCTGTTTCCATACTATGAAGATGGCGACAGTGCACCCAGATGTAGGATGTCACGTTGGAACTATCTATTGGGTTTTATCATTTGAAAACCTCCTATCTTGACAAAGAACAAAACAATTCTGCTTGTGTACACTCGCTACACAGTGCAGACGTATTTGCTGTAATGGTTTCAGCCTTTCTGTTATCTGCCAGACATTTGGCTCTCTCTCTCCGCCTGCATAAACTACAGATGTAGTAAAATGACGTTCCTTTTTTAGTATCTGCTTACATCACTGCGCTTTCCTCTGACTTGATATGAAATACCTCACTGATACCTAAATAAGTCATTTTAAGTCGTCCTTCCTCAGTAACGACTTGAACAACGAAGAGTGTTTTCAGCATTACCTCTTTATATTTAGGTACAGTGTGTTCACTGATTGGATAAACAATGGATTTTTTGATTTTATGACCTGCTTGCTTCAAGTCAGGGACTATCAAACAGAACATTAGCCGCCTTTGTGCTTTTTATTGATAGTTTCCACTTTGCTAAGCAGAGGAGTTGAGGTCTTTTAACTTCAGGCATATCTTGGTGTGTGAGCCATCAAACAGTTACGCCAACAGTCCTCGCCGGGTATTTCCTGCTTGCTGTGCATGAGAAACTGCAGAGGTCGAAAGCTTTGTGTTGTTTTAAAGTCTCAGTAGTAGGTTGAGGAAAAAATGCAAACTGAAAGCTAAATTTACTCCCCTTTTTTTCTTTTACAATACAAATTATCAGGAGGCTTTCGTTATGATCCTACTGTACATGTTCTTCGACCTCAATTTAAGTTTGTGAAAAATATTATTAATAAAGTTGTGCTATATTCGTTTTTCTTGCAGACGAGACTATTTGTATCCTAGCAACCGCTCCTGTGAGTCTCTGACTCTTTAAGATTGAAAGTTTCCCTTATAAAGTTAACAGCCTTAATAAACAACTGATGTTTAGCTGTTTACTGTAACTGTGGCGGTAATTTGAGCATTACAGGTCACATTATAGGTGCTAAGTATTATTTCCACCTACACGGTGTGTGTGTGTGTGTTCTGGGTGTTTTCTGCCTCCCATTGCACTCCGTCACCCTATAAGCCCTCGGGGTATCATGCTGCACGGCGTCTGAGTCAGGTGATCCGCGGTTGTGCAACCAACATGTCTCTACACCCTGCCAGAGAATCTGCGCAGCTTCTGTTCGAAACAAAGGCCCGTATCGCAGTCCTCCATATCAAACTTTTGGGTTCTAACGAGGAAGACGTGCCAGTTTTGTTGTGTTTTGCAGCGCTGGGGCCTGCAAACACAGCGCAGCGCATGTGCTGCCCGTCTCCAGCGCTGTTCTGACAGGAGGCGTAAAACAGTGGTGTTTCTGAGGTGTCGGTGACAGACAGGCATGTGTAAATGATAAAGACCGCATTGTGTTAATTCCTCTACCTCCTTTTCTATTTGCCCCTTTTTTAGACTCGGAGGGCCTGTCTCGCTCATAAAGCGGCACACACACTGTGAGGCCCTCAAAAGGGGGCATTTACCACTGAGAAGAAGTCCAGAGACAAATATCTGCTTCTTATAGCCACTATACTATGTGTTCTCCCCCAAATTGTGTGTACAGTGTCACTAACTGGGTTTCCAGTGCAGATGCATGCAAAACTTTGCCGATATTCCCCTGACCGCAACTTCGTAATTGCGGTGTTCCCGTTAAATAAGGAACGCAATTAAAGTCACATGTGAACATGTTTGCTTGTTGGATAAATTGTTAAAAAAAAAAGCATGCAGCGACATCGTCCTCATTCAGGGTTTTTTTTCCACCAGTAGTGTTACCTGGTTTTGACCACATGACTTGTGTGATGTGAAAAAAGTGTTTCCATTGCAGTTTTTGCGAAAGCCATAAATTGGCTTGATGGAAACACGTCGATTTTGAAAAAAACTTTTGTTTTTCACTCGGATGAGGAGGTTTCTGGTTTTTTTTAGCCGTATAAAAAATGTAATTTCGCAAAACTCTCTGATTTTAATTGTGTTTTACATTTCATGGAAACACAGCAATAGGGAAATTGTGTTGTTGTTTTTTTACATTAGCATTAGTATTGACAAAGTTTTTCGCACATTTGAAATTGAAGCACAAAAAGATTTTCATCAAAAAATGTGAAGTTTTTCAAAATTTCTATGGTTCCATTTAGCAAAATTGATTTCCGTCACTCCAATTGGCATAATTGTAAAGTCAGTGGAAACAGAACTACTTTCTAATGGACTTTGGGGAGAAGAATCTCAGAGAGAGAGAGAAAGAGAGAGCATTATGCTAAGCGAGCTAAAAGTAAATAAAAATCACCCATCACCAGTATCACCCAGTAAGCGTCAACAATTTGCCAGGAATGATTGCAGATTCTACTTCTGATTTTTTCTTCCCAGCTAGTTTCCATGTGTTTGTTTGTGTAGTTTTTTTTTTTTCTTTTTAACCACCTGGAACTACAGATCCAAGCAGGATGCGGAGCAGCGACTCTGGTTTGCTTGTGTCAGAGCCAAGAGGCCCATCACGTACGGCCGAGGGCTCTGAACCACTCACCCGGCGCTACAGCACAGATATTTATAAAGCCCAGCCGAGCTTCTTGATTGAAGAGCACATGTTTCTACTCTTCTGAGGCAAACCCCTCCCCACTCACCCAAGGCACCCTGTCCTCTTAAAGGCACTATTGTTTACGAGTCACACTGGGGAAGAAGACAAGAAGCGGATCCCAGTGTACTCTCTCTCTCTCTCTCTTTCTCTCTCTTCCCAGCCGTGCCACCTCTGGAGATTGATGCCATGTGAATCCTGAGAAACTGAAATACTCTGGAGGGAAATAAGCACAGCTGTGCAGCGGCGCTCTCGCGTGAAGCGCATAGTATGATCGGCACGTGTTGACATGTGCGGATCTGTGCGCACGTAAAGGAAATGGAGACCGCGAGCAGAAAGTGGACATGCCTGTCCGTTTGGATCCAACGGCGCATTTGTTTGAGAAAGAGACATCAGAACGGGCGCAGCTGTTGAGGATTTGCTGCCAGAGGCTTTAGTCTCGCCTGCGCCTTGTCCTCTCTGATTGACCCACTGACTCAATGTCACGGACTCCAGGCTTACTGAACTCCATTCCGGGACTCAACACGGCCTCTACATACGCTGCTTGTGTTAATGTCTCTACCGGCTTGAAACATCTGGTGATCGCTAAGTAGCTCCACTTTAGTCAGACTGGATGGAGAGCAACTGTGAAGATCAGTTTTCAAGTCCTACCAGAGATCCCCAGCTGAATTTGGGTGAAAGGTGAAAGTCTTCCCCAGTTTCATGTGTTTTGCAGATTTAAACAGATTTACTTCCATTTAGCTCGATCCAAATCGAGTACAAGATGTTCAAGTTGATGTGCCAACATGGCAAAAAAACCAAAATGTAACCAAGCAGTTATTTGTCTAGTTTCTATTGCAAATATCTTAGTTACCCTGAAATAAGACAACATTCACTTATAAGTAACTTTTTAGAATTTGTTTAAAGTCAGAAAATCCTTAATATTGAACTTGTAATTTTTAACATAATATATTCCAGTGGAGCTAGTATTTTTCTTTAATCAATATTAAGGAATGATTGACTTAAAGCTACAGCTTGCTGAAAAGTTACTTTTAAGTTAGTTTATTCATATATTGTTGTACTAATTTGCACTAAAAACCCGACAAAAAACTTACTTGGTAAGATTTTGTGTGTTTTGTGGGCGACTGTGGCTCTTTGGTAGAGTAGTCGTCTTGCGATCGGAAGGTTGTAGGTTCGATTCCAGCTTCCTCCTGCCACATGTCGATGTGCCTCTGGGCAAGGCACTTAACCCCAAATTGCCTACCGATCTGCGTATCGGTGTATAAATGTGCGTGTGTTTGTGAGTGTGACTGGGTGAATGTGACTCTAGTGTAAAGCGCTTTGAGTGGTCAAAATGACTGGAAAAGCGCCAAGTCCATTTACGCCAAGTTTGACTTCCTATGACTTTCTTTCAGCTTTGGCTTTTCAAAGCAAATAACACCAGATCTGTCGAGCCTATGACTAATATCTGAGTCTTCCACCTGATCTTGATTGATCTGTGGATCTCTGCAGCTCCTCCAGAGTTACAATGAGCCTCTTGGCCACTTCTCTGAGTCTATTAATAGGGGTGTACCAATGAATCGGCCCTGATTTCCTTAATTTCTTAAGATCGGTGCTCTTTTCTACCTCAACAAAAGTCTGAAAATCAGCCACTGTCGTCTTTTTACTCTACCACGAGGGAGGTTTGACTGACAAGTCGGCCCACCAGGTCATGTCTGCACATTTGCAGTTAACAATAGTCACCCCACTGCTACTACATTTCAGAAAAAATAAAAAATCGGTATCGGCCAAAGTCAGAATCGTCAGGTCAGGCTTTTTAAAGATCAGCCAGAACACTGCAATCGGTGCAGCCCTATCTATCGGCCTCGTCTTGTCAGGGTTGGGGTTGTGCCACGCTCTTTGCTTTTTTTAACCAGTGCTGTGTGAAGATATCCGATGTTTGGTGCTTTAAACTCATGGCTGCGTCCCAGGCCTGGTCGGCGTGTTCTCTGCTCTTCATTGTGCTGTTTGAGCTCTAATGTTCCCGAGCAATGCTCCGTGACCTTTGCAGAACAGCTGCTTTTATAAGAACCACACTTAAAAACCATAAAACCTTTTTTTTCCTTCCACTTCACAATTATGCACTACATCCACTGCGCTCCCCTAAAAGTTTTATTATCCTGGTCTGGTCACCCCTATGAAATTTTTTTTTCCCGTGGGCGTCACTGACTACATTGTGTTGGGGCTATTACATAAGATCCCATTAAAGTGAAAAAAAGTGGAAGTAGTTCTAAGGGTATGAATACTTTTACAAGGAACAGTAAGATCCTGTTTACAAGGGCTTTCAGACTCCGGCTCGCCATCGGCTTTGCAATAGTTTAGCTTGCGCTATTGAACTATTGAACAGAGACAACTCCTCTGTTGTCTCTGGGTTTTGTTATTTGTTGTTTTTTTGTTGATTTTTTTAGGCAGAGAAAAGAGCCAAGCTAATGTCAGAGATCAACATAATGAAGGACCTGGAGAAGAACGACGCAGAGAGCCGGACAGAGGAGCTCCCAATAACCAAACACCCGCAGCCTTCAAAGCAACAACCTCAGCCTCAGCCGCACAGCCAGCCTCTGCCGCAGCCTCAGTATCAGCAGCAATCACAGCCGCCTCTGCCGCAGCAAAAGCAGCAGCAGCAGCAACACAAGCAGCCGCCTCAACAGCAGCAACCTACTGACCCGGCTTCTCCCACTGTGGCCACCACTCCGGAGCCTGTCGCCATCGGAGGAGAGGAAAAAACTTCCCAAAAGTCTTCGGACACTGAGCCCGAGTATGAGGTAACGCTCTGCAGAAGCACGACTTTGCTCTGGTTGCTCTGGTGGTTTTTTGGAAGCTATAACATGTAAGGACTTCTATATTAAGGGTGAATGTGAGTTTAGAATCTCTTTGTCTTGTCAAGGCAGTTGCATGTTTCAGGTGGGGTGTCTTAAAAGTTCACCCATACACACAATAATGTGCCCTGCGGAATAAGCAACACATAAAACGACACTCCTTGTGCTTTACACCGGCATCAATCTATTACTTATTTAATCTTTGACCTCGGTACAATTTTAACTTGACATCTAATGTTTGACATGTAGATTCATAACACGGTTTCCCAATATTATTAACAAAACTCAGACTCTGAATGTTGGGGAGTAAATGCCTATTTGTACTTCTATTGGGGTGAATACTGAACTTGAGCAATTTCCAGAACAATAAAAAGCAACCTACCACTTTTCTGCACACACAATCAAATTTGAATACATTAGCATATAATTGGATCTAATTCCCCAAATGCGGAAATCCAGTGTTATAGACAGAATAGTCATTAGTAGGCCTGTCACAATAAACAATAAATCAGTTAATCGCAGGATCAATTAAAACGAGTTGAATCATTTTCATTCGCTTGAAACTGGATGATAAAAGTCTTCAATCTGGTTTTGGTCTTTATCCCGTTTTTTGAAGGACAGTTTTGTTTACAAAGACTTCTTAATTCATTTTATTTGTTTTTTCTGTTGTTTATTGAGATATTTGAAGTCCTGGTGTTAAATGTTCACTAAAATGTAAAATTTATTAATCTTTGAGAATGTGATCTTGCATTATTAGGCAACAATATTATCATTTATTACAATAACTTCTGGGGCGACTTATCGTCCAGTAAAACTTTTGATTGTGACAGGTCTAATCTATTATTAGCTTGGTGTGGAGATGAAATACTTGTGACTGTATAACTGCATAATTATACATATTACAAAAGCATCTCATTGCAATTTAGGAACTAATCCAACCAGCCTGTGGCTCCAGCCTGTTATCCATTGAAAACATTCAGCAATAAATGCTGATTAACTTCCTTTTTCATCAGAACCGCAGGAGTTTCTTTCATTAGCTCCCAAAACGTAGTTAATGCATTAAAAGTGATGAGAATAAGTCTAAGCATAAAAGTTTTAAAGCATGTACAAAATATGGATAGCCAGCTCTCACAGGTAAGAGCTGGGAAAATGTTGTAGCATTTGCTACAACATGGCCGGCTTTTCGCCTCTGAACGTTTAATAACGAGAACCGGATCTCAAAGAGATCAGGAAGAGATCATCTTATCCAGATGAACTACTGCTTCACAATTCGGGCATCATATGGAGAAACATGTATGTTGACCAATACAATAAATTGAGTATAATTAGTATTAGCTAAAAGTTCTAAGGAACAATTCTTGAGTGGTCTGTAAAGTTCAACATAATTTGTTTTTGCATGAAGTTTATATTTACTGAGATAACAGCTCATTGTAAACAATTTGTTCATATACAGTACCCAAAAAAATGCTGCATAGTTTCTCTGTGTTCTTGGGTATTTTGGTTAAAATTGTTTGTCTTTCTTTTTTATGCAACAGATAGTTTCCTCCCCGGCCCTCCAAAGTAGAAAATAAGCTGTTTGGAAACGCTCAGCTGCACTCAGAAGTTAATATGGAGTGGATGATTTGTGTTGTCTTCTGGCTGCAGGACAGCCGTGGTTTTGGCATCGGCGAGCTGGTTTGGGGGAAGCTGCGAGGATTTTCTTGGTGGCCGGGCCGCATCGTATCCTGGTCTGTGACGGGCCGGAGCAGAGCCGCCGAGGGAACCAGATGGGTCATGTGGTTTGGAGACGGGAAATTCTCAGTGGTGAGTGTTCGGGGCCAACGGTAATATTTCTGTCAGGTGATTTTTTCCTTTGGCTTTTCAAGCAAAACTGTCTTCTGTTTCAGTGATAACCACAAGGGTTTGTTGTTTTTTCCGTGTATTTATTCGTGCATCTGGTTGCTCCTTTGAAATTTAATATCCAGGCAATTTGTGGTATTGCAGCGTCAAAAAGTTTATTTTTTGTGTATGTTTTCAGGTATGTGTAGAGAAACTTCTGCCTTTAAGTTCATTTAATAATGCCTTTCACCAACCAACTTACAACAAACAGCCCATGTACAAGAAAGCAATCTACGAAGTGTTACAGGTGAGTGCTTCTGAACTGTATTTTGATGCTTCACTTATGGCTGGACAATATGGCAAAAACAACGTATCATAATATAAACTTGTCATATTGGTTGATAGAAATAATTCATTTTTTTTGTTTTAAATATCTGAAATACGGCCAATCTACAGATATGGACCTTCCTGCTTTATCCCAAAATTTTGCTCCACGTTGTTGTTTTTTATTTTTAAGCTGTACAGGCTTGGTGTTGCTGAAGTTACTCAACAGGTTGTTGCTAGGTAACCAAAGAGTGAACGAGGTAGTTGATGCCACCAGCTTTTGCTAGCTAGCCATGAGAGATTGAGCAGCTAATGAACGACCTAGAAATGCTGTGCGTTTCTGTTTTGGGTTTCAGTGAAATTGTTTATCACAGGTGTTTTCTACTGATATTTATTATGTGTCTATCGCGATATATATTGTTATTGATTTATTCTCTAGTTCTTGTTTCACTCTATCATATTGTTGGTATATTTTAAACAAGAGGTTCACCAATCAGAGTTTCCTGTCTCCATTTTTTTCTTTTTTTTTACCAATAAAGACCAATAAAGATAACCAATACAGAAGATCTAAGGATGGCATTTAACATCTTTTCTTTGCCTTCATACACTGAATAATCGTTATTTATATTAGAAGGTGATGCTATCTGTACAATAGCAGTTACTGTAAATATACTACTACACTTACTAAATTGAATCTAAGTTCAAATGAATAGAAAACTGGTACTCCTTAGCATCTAGAAAGATTAGCGTTAGCGATGCTAATGGAGTGTACTCTCTTGAGCATCCAGGATTGTTAATGCCAATAAAAATCACCACGTCTTTCTTTCCAAACGATAAATGACCTATTTTAGCCAACCATATGTTGGTTTTAAAAGGCTATGAAGCTACTATACATCTTGCTATTAGCTATCCACAGCTCACTCGATTAGCCAACACTTTTAAGTCAGAAGCATCCTGTATGCCTCTTCATTTATAGTTCCTCTCAGTTTGTTTTTCCTGTGCCGATGAAGCTGGATTAAAATATTTGCCACATGTGTGCAGGTGGCTAGTAGCCGGGCAGGGAAAGCCTTCATAGCCTGCCCCGACAGCGATGAAAGTGAAACCTCAAAATCAGTGGACATGTTAAACAAGGAGATGATTGAGTGGGCGATGACCGGGTTTCAGCCCACTGGACCTAAGGGCTTAGAGCCTCCTGAAGGTAAGAAAGTGACACCTTTGACCCTGTGGGAACAGGGACGGCCGAACTCACTCAAAATCATTTCTATAATTTTCACTTTGCCTCGACTTGCTAGACAAGCGTAACTCCGAGGTTTACCCCGAGATGTGGGTGGAGCCCGAAGCGGCGGCCTACACGCCCCCCCCAGCCAAAAAGCCTCGCAAAAGCACGGTGGAGAAACCGAAAGTCAAGGACATCATCGATGAGAGGACACGAGGTGAGGGGGCCCCTGTCCGTTTGTTAGCCTGTGAACTCCTCAGTCTGTTGACGAGAGGTTAATTATTGTAGAAATCAGACAGGAAACGGGGTCAAGTTGCTGCATATTACAGTGTCACCTACAGTTAGGACACAACTACATTCTGGGTCTTAACAGTGACAGAGCAGCAGAGCCGTATTGACTTAGTTAAACAATCAAAGAGCTACACACTAAAATAAAACATGGGCAAAATATGCTTCCTGTCACACATCTATTTATCTATTTTTAGTTCATGATCAAAGAAAGGCTTGCTCTACCTTCCGTGTACGAGTGGATGCAGCTATGTTTGCTTGATTTGTAGATGATTGTTCACTTTGTAAATGGGTTCTTTCCAGCATTCTCTTTTAGTCTTTTAGCTTGTAGTGTTTTTGTTATTGTTGGGGAGAGATGCACCAATCAGAGTTTCACAAACAATTTCAGTTCCACTGTTTGTCAAGCTTTGATCTGACAGTATCAATTTGAACCGATTCTTCTTTAAGATAGGAGTCAGTATGATTTTTCTATTCTATTTATTTGAGCAGTTATTAATATTTGTAGCAGAGGTAAATGCCATGTTTTGAGTTGTGCGTGAAAGAATAGGACTGTTATTTGAAAGCTGAGATATTGAAACTGGATGATGAAAGTCTTCAATCTGGTGTTTTGGTCTTTAACTATCCCTTTTTTGAAAGACAGTTTTGTTTACAAAGACTTCATAATTCATTTTATTTGTTTTTTCTGTTGTTTATTCAGATATTTAAAGTTTAAATGTTCACTAAAATTGAAAGTTTATTAATGTTTGAGATTAATAAACCAGAATTAGCTTCTGGGTAGAGACCCACAATGCTTCAAAATATGTACACAAACATCATCTTTTAGATTTTTTTTTTTCTCAGTTTTACTCACTATTCAATCATTTTAACATTTATTTAGCATAAAATCAGCCTCATACCTTCTGATTTTAGTGGCCATGAGTTCTTAGGGTTATTTTTTTGAAGCAGTGGACGGTTTCTTTGACTTTTTAAATGATTGACCGAAGGCGCTTTGGAGTCCTCTGGACTTGATAAAGAGCTCACATTATATATGGCCATTTACCATATGTGATGTGAGCATAAAGTAGGAACATTGGGGGGGTTGTAACAATTTCAGCAACATTTATTCATTCATTTCCTCTTTTCTGTCACAGAGCGACTTGTTTATGAAGTGAGACAAAAGTGCCGCAGCTTGGAGGGTAAGTTGGGCTCACACATGCTCTCCAGATGCGTTCAGTCATTTCTCACTGTCGTTAAGAAGCAATCTAATCAGAATCTATGCAACTGTTCCCATAAAACACTAAAGGCAACACAATTATGTATGTTCCTACCCCCCTTCATGAACATCCCAACTAACCTGAGTCACAGCTGACTAGATATTTTCACTCAAGTCTTCATCACCGCCTCTCGTCTTCCTCCAGACATCTGCATCTCTTGTGGAAGTCTGAACGTGAGCCTGGAGCACCCGCTGTTCGCTGGAGGAATGTGCCAGAGCTGCAAGGTGAGACGCTGCCCACCGAACGCCTTTACCGTTTTTGAAAACAGCAAAAGTCTTTAAGTTGTTTTTTTTTTTTTTTTTTTTAAATGTCTCTCTGCTTCTATTCGGCTCTTTCTGTGTGCTTTGCAGAACTGCTTCCTGGAATGTGCATACCAATACGACGATGACGGTTATCAGTCGTACTGCACTATTTGCTGTGGCGGACGTGAGGTGCTCATGTGTGGAAACAACAACTGTTGCAGGTGAGGGTTTGATTTCCTGATGCGACGAGCTTACATTGCGACCGCCTCGTCTTCAGTTGTGCACGTTCGACCTTGTTGGCCTCCTTCGTGGGGCGTTTAGAGGTAATTGGTGTATAGAAATTTGAGTCTGGAGAAGTACAGAAGTAAAAATGTGTCGGAAACCTCGAGCACCACTGGGTTACACGAACTGAAATACTTTGAGCTGAAGGGAAATTATATTGCTAACATCTCTAGAAGATGTAGAAGTTTTAGTTTTCTTTTCTTTTAGGAGGTTTCATTAAAAAGCTGTGATGCTCATCACATGTGCAGGCAGCTTTGCCAGAGAAGAAATTCGCTTCAGTTTTTTGTTTTGTTGTTTTCCCATTTTGTTGTTTTGTTGTTTTGTTGTTAAGGACTAGTAAGAACATTTGTCTTACTATTTGTCTGACCATTCAGAAGTCAGATCTGGTGAAACCAGAACCAGTCTCTGCATCTAAAATGAGGACTTAGAACGAACTAGTAAAGATTCACCTCAGGTTATTTTCTGTTGAGATGTCCCCTCAGGGTTGTGAATGTAGGACAACAAAATCAAAAGTCCTTCCTCACATGAAGAACAACGGTTTGTCTTAAAGCTCCAGCTTAAAACATTACAAGATTTTCTTTGAACGATGTGAAGCATAGACCAAAACACCTCTTAACTAGACATGCCTCGTTTTTTACAATCTCTACACTGGACTTGCAACCTCAAACCAGCATAGACAGGTCAGAGAAACTGAAATAAACTCATCAAGCCCAGTGATGCTTTTCATTAAAAATGGTGTAGTCCAACCCTCGCACATCCAGGGTTTTGCAAAAGTATTCCAACCCTTCTGAATTGTTCACATTTTGTCACTTTACGATCACAAACTTCAATTTATTTTATTGGTTTTTTTTTTATCAAAGTGGTGTTTGATTGTAATTCTGAAAAAAATGTAATGCGTTTGCTTTATGCCCTTTTTAATTTGACACCCATTGATAAAATCCTTCAAAAGTCACCTCTGTGCACTTTGATGTGCGGATAACATCTGTTCAGATTTGTATTTGCAAGGCAATGTATGTGCAAGACACACAGTGTATTTTGCACTTGCTACGGTTTTACTGGAGAATGTCCTTGAGCTCTGTGACATAATCTTTGGATGAATCGACCGTTTATTATTTGTAATAAATCCAACACAGATAGTGGCGTTATTCGTCACAAAGAGCTCGCTGTAGTCATCGCAAATGTCATAACACTGATGTCAGGCTTCATCATGGAGGTCAGGCTCAGGAACGGCTGATGGCAAATATTACATCATGCGTGTTTTTTCAGTTGGAAGCCTCAAAGAAAGATCAGCTGAAGTAACCTGGCGCAGTAATTACAAGAAAACAAACATTGAAAAATACCACTGAGAGCAACACACGGAGTGTTGTCAGACGTACGACGGCCTAATCAGCGCACAAGGCTGTTCTTTGTGTTAACACGACGGCACGGCTGACTTTGAGGTTCACGACCGACCTCAAAATCAGCCTTGCGTATTGGCATCATATTTCTTTTTCATCACGTCACATTTTTCCTCTGTTATCCTCTCTCCTCTCTCTTGTCACCACGTCCTCGCCTTTGTAGCGCTTCAGTAATTTTTAAATTAGTAGTTGACGCCTCTCACCTGAATGAGCGTCATTAACGTGAAACTTAAGGAGCTTATCGAGTGTTTTTATTTCAAAACAGAACCTAATAAAGTCAGTTTTTCATCCCACACCGAACTCTGTTTGGACTGTTTTTCTTTCTCTATCAACTTGCTCCGCTTAAGGATAACCTCTGCTGGATGGCGGCCAAACTACAACACTAAAAGAAGGTCCAAGCGGACGTTATTAGTTAATCTATTGGAGCTCATTTTAATCTAATAAACAATTAATAAACAGTTAACCGTAAGTCGATTAATTGTTTGCGTCCCTACTTTGAACACTGAAAGTTTGAAATCCTGCTTCAGCCAAAGCGATTTAGCACTCGCTGTGTTAACGCCGTTGGATCTCTGTGTGCAGGTGTTTCTGTGTCGAATGTGTAGACCTCCTCGTCGGTCAAGGAGCCGCCCACGCTGCCATCAAAGAGGACCCGTGGAACTGCTTCATGTGCAGTCCGAAGGGCGTGTTTGGCCTTCTGGAGCGCCGCTCAGACTGGCCCGACCATCTGCAGCTCTTCTTCGCAAATAATCATGACCAAGATTTTGTGAGTAGTAGTAGCAAGTGCCTTGCAGAGGAGTCTCTCTGTGGCCTCCCTGTCTGACTTTCCTTCCAATGTGTCAATTTCAGGATCCACCAAAGCTTTACCCTCCAGTCCTGGTGGAGAAGAGGAGGCCCATTCGTGTTCTGTCGCTGTTTGATGGCATAGCAACAGGTTGGACATCTTCTTCTCTTTTGCCACGGTCTATAGCACAGGTGTCAAACTTCAGTCTTGGAGGGCCAATGCCCTGCAACATTTAGATGTGCCTCTGCTGCAGCACACCTGAATACAATAATTAGGTCATTAAGGCTCTGGAGAACTGATCTACACAAGGAGGAGGTAATTAAGCCATTTCATTCCAGTGTTTTGTAGCTGTGGCACATCTAAAAACTGCAGGACAGCGGCCCTTGAGGACTGGAGTTTGACAACCCTGGTCTATAGCTTCAGCAATCCTTGTTTCTGTCAAATAATTTTTAAAGTTTGAAATGAACTGATTCTCGGGATTTACCCGCTCTTAGTTTTTTTGATTAAATGTTGATGGATTCGTTGTTTATTGCGCTCTCCACAGGACTGCTGGTGTTAAAAGAACTTGGCATCCAAGTGGATCGCTACGTAGCGTCCGAGGTGTGTGAAGACTCAATCACAGTGGGCATGGTCCGACATCAGGGGCGGATCATGTACGTTGGGGATGTGAGGAATGTCACACGCAAACATGTAAGTGAAGAAGCTTTACTTTGGGGGGGGACTTGATGAGTTTAAACTCCATCACCAGTCAAAAGTATTTGCACTGCATTGGTAGAGCACTTTAACGTTTCATATTCTGTCTGTATTTGCTCATGGTTATTTTTCTCCCTTTGTATGACTTTTCTCATGTCTTTGGACAGATTCAGGAGTGGGGTCCGTTTGACCTCGTCATTGGTGGAAGTCCCTGCAACGACCTCTCGATAGTCAATCCTGCTCGGAAGGGCGTTTATGGTATGTTCACGCAACTTCTCTTTTTACATTCCCCTGTCGTGTTTTACAAATCTTTCTGCTCCAGATGCGAAACACAAGACCGTTCCTCAATGTGGCGACTGTTTTTGCCCCACAGGAGGCAGCGGCCGCCTCTTCTTTGAGTTCTACCGGCTGCTCCACGAGGCTCGGCCGAAGGAAGGAGACGACAGACCGTTCTTCTGGCTCTTTGAAAACGTTGTTGCGATGGGTGTGAGCGACAAGAGGGACATCTCTCGCTTTTTAGAGGTTAGCTCCTACAGTGATGGAGGACTGTCTGCGAGTTAAACATACAAAACAAGACAGTACACCTCCTCTTGATTATACTTTTAATACATAAAATGATCTGCCTCAAGTTATAAGTGGGTAAACTGTATTTTAACAGGGCACCAAATGATTACTGGGTTATGACTGCCCCCTTGTGGTGATGTCTTGTTGAAGCAATTATAAGTTGCATTTTTCTTATAATATATCACTGCATTTTAAACACGTGATTATCTGTCAACTTTACACTATTTGTACTTCAAAACAATTTAATTCCTCCGATTTGGACGTCTCTTTAAAAGCTGTGATATAAGAAGAAATAAGAACATTATTCAAATTTTTTGTTGTTTGTAAATTTTGATTTTATGTCATTATATTTTATAGATTATTATGCCCGAGACAAAATGACTTACCCTAGGCTGGCTTTTAAAAGTAAATTATGTTAAATTAAAGTAAATTAGTTGGCACAACTCAGCAGATGCAGCTTCTCTTCTGTTTTTTGCAGATTTTTCTTTCATTTTAATTGACACACCAAAAAAAGAAGAAAAACTCCACTGTGTTTTACTGGAAACGAAAGCTGTACTGGTATCCGTCAGATTAAACCTTGCTGTTCAATCTTCCTTGTCTTTAATCACAGTGTAATCCAGTTATGATTGATGCCAAGGAGGTGTCTGCTGCCCACCGCGCCCGTTACTTTTGGGGTAACCTCCCTGGCATGAACAGGTTAGTGGTTGGACTGTCAGAAAGAAGCATCAAAAATAAACAAACTCTCTCAGCCTTCGTGGATACATCTATCTCTGGAGTGTTTTAGTGGCTGTCGTAGGAGATTCTCCATCGAACTAAAGCTTTCAACTATAGCTCATCTGATTGTAAACGGCTCCCATTCGTTTCTCCTCTTCAGACCTCTGTCGGCCATGTGCTCCGACAGGCTGGACCTCCAGGACTGTTTGGAGCATGGCAGAACGGCAAAGGTATGAACATCAACCAGTTCACAGAAATCCATCAGAAAATCATGTAAACTAAAAACAAATGTCACCAATATAAACGATTCCTTATTTATTTCTGCTACTACATGCTGTAAATTGTGGTGGCTATATAGTAAATGTGTAGAAAAGGCCAATTTATGAATTTATGCTGTCATAATAATCTTACTTAGAATATATCTTTTACATTTTAAGAATTTCAGTGGGGTAGAAAAACTCCTTCACATTAGAAAATACTAATCTAATTGCTAAATCATTAATTCGGTGTCAGACATCTACACCTTGTACAACAGTTCTTAGTCTGTATCTGTTAAATTTGACGATGAGTTCTTAGTTTGAGATTTTTCACCAGGTTTTTATTAAATGTATGCGTTTTAAAAAGGCACCCGAGGCATTTGGAAGAGAATCGGACCGACAGCATCACAGATCCTCCACTGTATCTTACATTGGAAATGATCCACTACTCAACAGCTTCATGCCTTATTTCAAATCCAGACACACACACAATTCAATTAATGAATTTAGTCGATTTAAAGCTTAGATTTTTCTAAAGTTTTCATTGAGAGATTACGTTAAGACACTAAAAACTGGTTCATTTTAGAGTTTTCTAAACTCCAAAACAAACCCTCTTTATAGGTGCCATCAAATTAGGCCCGTGTTGCATTTGGTGCTCAGCTATCCAGGAGAATTTTGAAGCTAAACATGGTTTCTGAACATTAGCAAATGTTTTCTGGTTCAGGAATACACAAATTTCCACATTCTCGGCTCCAATCTTGTAATCTGTGCCAAGACGTTTTGAGAAATACCGCTAATTTAAGATATTTATTAAACAAGAGAAACATTATTTATTACAAGAATTATAGCTTAGTTACTATTTAAAATAATAAAAACATTATTTTTAGTCATGTTTTTTTTTTTTTTTCAGTTTGAGAAGGTGAGGACCATCACCACCAGGTCTAACTCCATCAAGCAAGGGAAGGACCAGCATTATCCCGTCTATATGAATGAAAAAGAAGACATCCTCTGGTGCCCTGAGATGGAAAGGTATGAAAGATTTTTATGAAATAAGAATCCGTGTGCTCTTTAGGCGCTTTGAAATGGGCATCTGTCCCTTTAAGAAGCTCCTATTCCTTCTAAGACTCCATATGGAGCAAATCGTCACAACACAAAATCCTACGTTAAGCTGTCTACAACCACTCGGATGTGCAGTTTCACCAAGTGTTCACTAACCTGGTGGAGTTGTGTGGGACTGGGGCTAATAGGCGGCGCTTTGTGACGGAGCAAACATTTTGCAACACCAAATGGCTGTTAATAGGTAAGCTAAAAATCATGGGATCTGAAATGGTTCCCTGTGGTGCACCAGTTTTTCTTTGTTGTTGTTTTGTTTTGGGTTTTTTCCCAAGATCTAACGTTATCACTTAAAATGCATTTCTCAACCTCATTTAGATTTGATTCAAACTGTGACAATGACTTCCCAGACAAACTATAATTTGAGGGCTTTCAAGGTTAAGATGATTGTCTTGTCTTTTGATTTTAGATTTCTCCGTCTCATCCTGTTCGCTTGTGGTTTCTCTCGTCAGGGTATTCGGCTTCCCAGTCCACTATACAGACGTTTCCAACATGAGCCGACTGGCGAGGCAGAGGCTCCTGGGCCGAGCGTGGAGCGTCCCCGTCATCCGCCACCTGTTTGCACCACTTAAAGATTACTTTGCCTGTGTTTGAGGAGCGAGACGTTGTCTTTCAGGCTATTTAGGAACTAGAAATAATAAGAGCCTTGATTCTCAGATTATACTTATACGTACAGTACAGACCAAAAATTTGGACACACCTTTTAATTCAATGAGTTTCCTTTATTTTCATGACTATTGACATTGTAGATTCACACTGAAGGCATCAAAACTATGAATAACACATGTGGAAATATGCACTAAACAAAAAAGTGTAAAACAACTGAAAATACCCCTTATATTCTAGTTTCTTCAAAGTAGCAACCTTTTGCTGTGATTACTGCTTTGCACACACTCTGCATTTTCTTGATGGGCTTCAAGAGGTCGTCACCTGAAATGGTTTTCACTTCATAGGTCAACCTGCCCTGTCAGGTTAATAAGTGGGATTTCTTGCCTTATAAATAGTCATGAAAATAAAGAAAACCCATTGAATTAGAAAGGTGTGTCCAAACTTTTGGTCTGTACTGTATAATTTGCAAACATTGACATAGATTCACATTATCTCTTGTATTTGGATTGTAATTCTTATTCTATTTAATATTGGGGGTTTTTTGTTGTTATTTTTTACCTTTTAGCATTGTTATCGAATATTGTTTATATGTTTGTGTGAGCTATACTTGTATAAGTGGAATTTTGTTCCTTTTTAAAATGATGAATCAAAATGTTTCTCACTGAAAAAAAAGACATTTTAAACCAAAACTATACAAATTGGACATACTGTTATTTTGCGAAGAAGAAAAAAAAAACCATTTGCTTGCAAATCCAAAAGTTTTTTATTTCGAATGAAAAAGTTTGGATCACAAAGCTAAACTTTTATTCTCGTCTGAAATATTTGGTCCGGTACTTATATTTGTTTTTGTTTGGTGTTTGTTTCGGTGCGAACTTTAAACTCTTTTAATTTTTTTTACTAGTGTTTGACTTGATTAGTTCTTGTGCAAAAACTGAAATATTGTAAATCTGTACTGTACTCTTCAACACTAAATAGAGATTCTGAGATCTTAGCTTTTCCACATCAGGACTCCCCTAAATAGAGTCCAGCTTGAAAAAAGGACAATGTAGAGAGAATACATAGACCTGAACTAACCAAAAGAGAAAAAATTTATATTCCCGAAATCTTGGAAGTTAATGTTTGCACAGCCAACCAAAAAGTGGTTTCAAGCTAAATATTATCATCCCAAAATTCTGGAGGCATGACCAAATCGTTATAGGCGCAAAAGAAACTTTTAGCTTTGCAAGCAAACCTATAGATGCAAATTTAAGCTTAAATACCATTACGCTTACAAAGCAAAACATTTAATTGCATTTTTCTCCACCTTTGAAATGTTTGTTTTTTTGTTTCTTTTTATTGAGATTTTTTTTTTTGATTTGTTGTATCAAAAGAGAACAAAATTCCCATCATATTCTTGAGACTACGCTTTCCTCTTGAGACACTCGAGCGCCGAACGCGTTTTACTAAAGAGACGGAAATCTTTCGAGAAGCATGGGGTCGGCGTTTCGGGTGCGTGAAACGCGTCGGCGCCGCTGCGGCACGTTGTGACGTGCAGCCGCAGCAGCCGTGCTTCCAGCTACTGAGCCTCAACGGAGATGTGAAATGCGTTTTTTGGGGGGCGGGGGGGAGTTCCCCCGCTTCGGCGCCGGCGAGGGCCGTGTCTCTGAAAATCCAAAACACCAGATCACAAATACCTCTTTGTTTACGGTTTCTATACACAGCTGAAGGTAATAAAGGTACTACTGTAATATGGTTACAACACCATGGTGCTACAAGATGATGACAGACATCATAGCCCATGTGGCACTACGACTTTAGACAACACAGAGCTCTTTAACCTGTTGCTTGAAAGACTTCTGCTGGATGTTTTTACATTTAATTGAAAAAAAAAATGTACTTAGTTCTGCAAAACAGACTTTAAACTGCAACACAGAGCCTGTCCTCTTTTACAACTTTTGTACTGTTTCTACTGGTGCTCATTTGGTCTCCCAGCCTTTCTGCTCTAAGGCCCAAGGCCTGCATCTGCACAAACAGGAAGTGAAGCTAGCCACATGGGGAATGATGTTTCCTGTCATTAAAAAAAATAAAACAACAACAAAAAAATATATATTTTTAAGTCTCCGGTGAGCTACTTTTTTCTAGTGTCACCCCGACGAACGAGATTACTGTACAACTGTTAGCAAGCGCTGTTGCTGGAGGCCCGGTGACCGTCCTCCTCAACGTCCGCCTCTCTGAACTGAAAAAAACTGTCAGGTGCAAAAACTCAACAACATGGTGCGGCTTCACAAGGTTCTTCTACCTTTTATAGCAATTTTGTGCTGTTTTATCAACATTATAAGCACTTTTATATGTAAACTTTGTTTTCCTGATCATTTTTTTTTATCATTATTAAATGATAATTCTTGTGAATTTTTATTTTTTTGTTTGTTTAGTTTTATGATGTGAACTGATCTACCCTTGTGTAATACTTTTTGTATTCAGTAGGGCTGTGCCAATAGAAGTACAAGTATGGATTTTGATATGTGAAACTTGTTATTGGACTGTGTATAGTTGGTGGATTGATGTTTGTTGACCTTTCCTTTTCCTGCATCGTTCATATTGTACTCTATTTTAAAGCAGCAGCGAACCCCCTTACCACTAGGCATGGGTCGGTGTGACTTTGAGTCAAAATACCACGGTTCCTTGGTATTTGTACAAAAAAGTTAAGAATAAGAATCAATAACAAGATCTAATTGCTTTTATCAGTAGAAAAAGGCAACAATTATTCCTGCTGCTGCTAAAATAATGCAACCTATTGATAATTAGTGTAATATAGAATATAGGGTTAACTATAACATACTTTGTCGTAGACTTAAGCAAAAATAGAGCGCAAATAACTGATAAATTCAGTTGTTTTCTTACTAAGCTAATATGTAATAAGCTAATGCTAGTTTGGAAATTAGTCAGGCTCTCTGCTCCGTCAGAGCACACAAGCTGCTCGTAGCTTGCCAATTATACTTTTAAATTAGCACTATCTTAAAAAGAGCAATAGGCGGTGCTTCTGTAATTTCCACACCTTTCAAACAACTCTCCGAGCTGTTTGTGACCGGAAATATTTTTTTTGTGCTAAAGCTAAATTTGTAGCGCTTTACAGCCAGGAAAGTTAACTTCGGTTACTCAAGCACTTTTTCTGGGCTTCTCTTTGAAAATGATTTTAAACCATGGGAAATGGTATGATGGACATTTTTTTAATCAGGCTTAAAACGGTAATGTTTTAAAAACTTCGGGATACCTTAGGACCTGTAAGCGGCTCATGCCTAGTTACCGCCCAAACTCAGCGAATGTAGAAGAAGAAAGACGTCTGCCAGAGTCTAAATATTATGTCATCTGCTTTTTGTCTATATTTGGTCTCGGGCCTCTGGTATTTTCTCGAAAAATGTTAGAGTGCGGATCACAGCCACCCTCAAAACTAGAGGGAGGCCATTGCTCCTGATTTTAAACTTAAAGCTACGTCAGGAGGCTCGACGCCGCGGTTTGTCAAAACAAAAAACTGACTTAGTGTTTGACAAAGATTTCAGCTCTCAAAAGATTTAAAGAGCCTAATGAAAGCAGATGTTATCACTTAATCTATATCGTATTTAAGATTGAAATTTTTAAATTTTTATTTCTCTATATAATTACTTTCTTAAGTGACCTTATCGCCGTAATTTTTGTCCTCACAGAAGAGTCATATTTTCCCTGTTCTGAAACAAAAGAAAAACCCAACATCCCTTCATCTTTGTACATTTTTTTTTTACATTTTGTAAATAGAAATTTTCAGTCACCGTTTTCCAATTCATCTTTGTTCTTTTTATTATTATTTCACATAAGATGTACAAATATTCTCTCTTAATATATATCATCAACAACACTTTTTTTTTTGTGATAAAAATAAAAAATAATCAAAAATCTGATTCAGAACTTGCTTTAACCAATAGACGTTAGCTTTTCCATCCCAGTCTGTGTGAATCCAGATTCAATGTGTTTGTGATGTTAGCATTGGCCAATGGACAGCTTCAAGCATAATGGTCTCAGTGTTAGCGCACAGCCCTACCTGGTGGTGTTTATTTTTATTTTTATTTTAGTTTGTATTTGAATGTTTTTTCTTTCTGCTTATGTAAAAAGAGGGATTGTAGTTGTTTCCAATGGTGCTAAACAGTTTATCTTATCCAGAAACATATATTTAATTGGGAGAGAAATGAAAATGACAATGACTGTTTTGAGTTCTTTGTAGTGATGAAAAAAGACCTGTTATGTCAGTCACACAAATATATTAACAAAGGCATTTTAACTTTGTACTTGAAAAAAAAAAGGAGTAACAGTAAAGAAAGGTTTCCTATATTGTTTTAGACTATAGATTGCTAGATTGCTGTAGTTGGTGCTTTATCTGTGGGAAATTGTGTGAGAAAAAAAACAGTAATCATTTTTACTATTGCATACTGTATGCTTTACACGCATTGCTTCTTAACCCTACATTCCAGGCTGTAATATTCATGTCTATTATCATGCTGTTGTTTTGAACTGATGCCTTTTTTTGCCCTTTGTTTTTGTATCACCAACCAGTTTTTTTGTGTTTGTTTTTTACTGTTAAAGGAAGGTCAATACTGTGTGATACTGTTGACACTCTTTTTGACTTTCTTTCTGCCATAACTGTTTTATGGCCTATATATGCTTTTTTCCCCCCCTCAAGAACAGTTCATACAGCAAATGTAGCACCCATTCTCAGCGTGACTCCCCCATACTTATGTTTAGTGTCCAGAGACAAGATAAAGGCTCTGTATGTACTTGTGCTGGAGAACACTTGAATAAATGTCTTGTTTTTGTGCAAAAAAATAAAAAAGCCATCTACCACTTTCTGCCTCATTATATATAAAGTATATATAACGTTATATGTATGTGTACTCTCGGAAAGAGTAAAGTAGACTCTAAGAACTTACCTTACATTGCCATTTCAAGGTTCAAGGTTCATTGGACCTTGTTCAATGCCAGGAACAAGGTCCAGGCAACAGCCAAGCCTTGCCAGTAATCAGATACTCTGCTGGTGTAGCAAGTTGGCTAAAGGAAGAAATCTAGACCACTGTTGTTAAAACATGAGAGCTACTCACCATGTATTGTGGTTTCCACCTCAAATCCAGTATCCACTGGTTACACACTTAAGCACACAGAAGGAGGCAGAGGTCTCATGAGCATCAGAGCCACCGTCCAAGACGAAATTGCCAAGCTGAAGGAACCACCATGAGAGGTACCACCAATAGGATGAATGAAGTGGCTGATACGACCAAGTCCTACAAATGGCTGGTGACTGAAGGACAGGGCAGGAGCACCAGAGCAATAGAAGCCCAGATCAACCTCAACAGGCGAGATCCCACTTGTGCAAAGAGACAACAGAAACAATCCAGGATGTAGGATGCTAGCAGGAAAGCAATAGATGGAACTTAGTGGTTGGTAGTGTGCAGAAACATCTGTGAAGAGCATGAATTGGAGACCCCTAAGTCAAAGTGGGAATCACCTCCCAAACTGGTAGAAAATGACAGAACTGAGATACGTACAGTACAGACCAAAAGTTTGGACACACCTTCTCATTGAATTCAATGAGAAAGTTTGGACACACCTTCTCACCTTCTCATTGAATTCAATGAGAAGGTGTGTCCAAACTTTTGGTCTGTACTGTATATGGGACTTCCGGATTCAAACCAACAACATGGTAATGGCCAACCAACCGGACAAAATGTTGTAATTTTGTAAAGAAATAGGACGCCAATTATCCAAAATTAATGCATCCTTCTGAGGTGTTGGGATTAGAGTAATTAAACTTTGAGAAAGTGATGGGGGGGAGTCTTTCATTAATGCTTTCAATAAATACAGAATGTAAAAATGGAGTGAGTTCTTCTGAGAAAATCTTATAAAGTTCTGATGTAAGTCTATCTGTACCAGGGGATTTATTTGATTTAAGACTGTTAATAGCTTCTTTAATTTCATCAGGCGTGATTGGAGAGTCACATGATATTTTGTTTTGGTCACCAATTGTTTCTGTGCCACTTAAGGAGTTAAAGAAATAGTCATGTTCCTCAGGAGAATGTCTAGACTCATACGATTTATAAAAAGTTTCACATATATTGGCAATCATTTTATCAATGATTGTGCCACTTGAATTAAGTTTAGTAATACCCTTTTTTGTTTGTCTTTGCTTTTCAAGTTTGAAGAAGTAGCTAGAGTTTTGTTCTCCCTCTTCTAACCATTTGGCCCGTGAACGTATAAAAGCTCCTTTTGCTTTTTTTAATATAAATTTAATCAAGTTTAAGCTGAAGGCTTTGTAACTTGGCTCTCTGTTGTTCAGATAGAGTTTCAGGAAGAGTAGAGGATAATGAAATCAGCTCAGAGACCAAGCAGGTTTCCTCCTTTTTATTCTATTTGCCCCAGCTTTACTTAAGATCTTTCTTAACTCATATTTTAAAAGCTCCCAGTAACGTCCATGGTTATTTTTCGGTTATCCACGGTCTAACCTCAAGAGAACCACAGGTAGGATAAAAGGCAACTCTTATAAGGCCACAAAAACAGCTTCTTTAAAAATGTTCTGTAAACATATTGAGTAGTTTTGTTGTGTTTCGTACGGAGCCCTCTAGGGGACATGGGGAATTTGTTTTCTTTTGCGTGTGTGATTTAGACAAATTTGTACAGGGTTTTGACCTGCATCGGTAGATTGTGATTTTCGATTTGTTTGAATTGCTTGGTTGGTCACTGTTACAGGCGCCATTGCCATGTTGGTATTTGGATGATGTTCGGTATAGTATTTTTTTTTTTTCTCATAAATTTGTATTTTTATGCGACAAAACTTAATTTTCTTTATAACTGCTGTGACCGTTATAACTAGCAGACGTTAGCAGTTCGTAAAACGGCTGTAACGGCCAAATATGGGCGTTTGCTGTGTGTTTGTAGATTAAATCTTTCTCTCAGTTCGGTCATGCTAGCTCGGGATCAGATTTTCTGAGAGGGAGCCTGCTGTGGTGTCTCTGACCGAGTCCAGTCTTTCCCGCAGTCACGAAACATGTCACGGCTGGAAACGGAGATAGAGCGCTGCCGCTCGGAGGGGAAGTGGGAGCAAATCCCCGAGATCGTCGAGCAGCTGACTCCATCCAAAGGTAGGAAGCTCGTCCCGCAGCGGTGGCGTTTATTCATCAGGCCTCTCTTCCCATGGCCTGGGCCTTTCCTACTTCCTGACAGCAACCTCTCATAACGCAGGATGTTTTTGAACTCCTTTTTTTTTTTTTTGTTCAGAGGCAATAAAATGGTTAGAACTAAAGATAATAAATCAGAAACTAGAACATTCCTGAAGAAATTTAACCGGGGCCTGCCAAAGTGTGCTCGTCGGTTTGGACCCAGCGTTCTGATGCTAGAAATGAGCATCAATGCTAAGCTTAGCTAAAAAAAAAAAAAAATAAAAAAAAATCCAAAGTAGCATGTGGAGAATCACAAGAATGTTGACTAACATGGACTTGCACCATTCAGTATGTTAAAATTAATGCATAAGCTAAAATTAGCCAAAATGCTAATGTAAGCCTAAATGCTGGCAGTAGCATGTGAGGTATCATTAGAATGTTGTTTGTAATTTACTTACTCCATTCAGTACACTAAACATGGCTAATAAGTAAGAAAAATAGCTAATATCTAATTTAAGCTAAAAGGCTAATGCTAATGAACGTTCCCTAACCTGAGAGAAAAAGATAAAGGAGGCTAATATTGTTGCACCGCCAGTGGCGGTGCACTAACCTGATGGGGATATTGAGGCTTTTATTTTGAAAAAAAAAAAAGTAACCTTAATATTAAATGGCCACACTAATCCAATGTCTAACAGTGTTTTTTTTAAACCAGTTACATAAAGCCCAAAATGGTCATTACTTGATGTAAAAAATGTCAACGCTTTTATTTTGAAATTTTCAGTAAGCTTCATTTCAAAGGGCCAAACTAATGGGCTCTTTGCACCTCCGCTTCCGCGTTCGGGGAAAAGCGGCTCAGTCGTTTCCCATCTATTGAAAAAGGCTCTTTACACTGGGTGTTTGCAGGGCTTGTCCAAGGTAACAGTTAATCCATTCTAACGGACAATGTTTTTACCTTGTTTTCAAGTATATTACGTGCGTTTATTGTCGTTAGTGTCAGAGACCAAGTAACGGGGATTTTACGGTTCAGGCTTTTTGCTTCTGAAGCCTGAAGCACAACAAGCCCATAGCTTAACAGTAGAGCAGCTCTGGTGTCGGAGTTCTAGTTCAGCTGACTGTTCAGGTTCAAAGTTGTTGCTTTTAGAAAAATATGGCCGTGTTCCTTAAGGTCTCCGTGTTATTTGGCTTTATTAGTTTTGCATGTTTCTTGTGAAGCAGGATGGTGTTTACAGCAGTTTGTACAGGCGGATCAGTTGCTCGGCTGTCTGGCTCTGGTCTGCTCTCTCGATCCCATAAACTCTCTTTCAGGTTGAATACAGAAGTGATTCCATGGAAATAACACAGAAAGCTCCTTTACCTTCTTCTTTAGGCTGAAGAAGTTGATCCGGAGTGAAGTGAAGGCTGTAAACTTTGCTGTGCGGCGTTAGCTTTAACTGGTAGCGACGAATATTTACAAACCACCGTCTTCTTAATTCAGGACCGCTTGGAAATCTATGAAACCTTAAAAGCCCATTATATTAGGAAGACAGCAATGTTCATAGTATTGTTTTATCTGAAATAAGACTTTGTCTTTTCTAGCTGTCATGGTAACTCAAAGCGGAAAAAAGAGAGCCGCATTTGCGCATGCGGTTGTGACGTCAGCGCGGCAGGTGCAAAGAGCCCATCCCATGTGATTGGGTTAAATCAGTTATAAAAAGCCCAAAACACAAGTAGTTCTATAGGCCAGCTCAGTCCTCCTCTGTAGTAACTGACAGTTCCGCCATGTTGTAGTTCTGACATTCAGCTCAGACCTTTTCTGTAGGCACTGAGTGTCCGCCATGTTGTAGTCCTAACCTTCAGTGTTTGTAGTTCTAAAGAGCAGCTCAGCTGTCATGTGAGTGAGACAGAGAGGGAGAGTCAGAATTTTAACTGTTTAAAGCTGTTAGTTTTAATGAACAAAGCAGGCCAAACAACTCCTTCCCGTTCAGGAACCGCAAGGCCGATCCAAAAAGCATTTGAAGCATATGAGAGGGTTATTTCTCCTCTTCTATAATACCGCAATTCATATCTGTAGCTCTCTCTGCACTAACCTGAGAGAAAAAGAGGACAAAGACCTGAGAGGAATATTCAGGCTTTTATTTTGAAATTTTCTGTAAGCTTTATTTTAAAGGGCAACACTAATCTTACGAGTAACAGTGTTTGGGTTAAATCAGTTATATACTGGCCAAAACAGCCAGTAGTTCTATAGGCCAGCTCAGTCCTCCTCTGTTTTAACTGAGTCTTCCGCCATAGTTAGAACTACAGTGATGGCGTATTTGTAGTCCTAAGCAGCTCTCCCTGGTTGCTATGGTAATTAATCCTCAAGTTGTGGACAAACCGTAATTGGTATCGACGTGCCGTCTTCACTTTAGAAGAGATCATGGACGTATCAACAAAATGAAATTTGAATGGCATTTCTACGTGAATTCATGATGACACAGAAGAAAAAAAAAATAGAGTATTTTAGGATTTTTTTGTTTCCTCTCTTGCTTCGCAAGTCAGTCACTATAGTCAATGACTATAGTCAGTCCACATCCGTCACTACATTGATTGATTCTGGATTCTAGCAGGTTTCGGCACTTTGTGTTTGTTTTTAGTTTTACTTATCACCTTTTGTTGGGGTTAATTAGAGCCGAACTATTCAGAATAATGCATTAATTAACTCTACGTCTTGAGCTTTGCTCTATGCAGCAACATCGTTTGCCGAAACACAAATTTGACTTTCTTTCACTGAACTCTGCCTGCTAACTCTTAAAGCGTTATGGTGACGTATCGTAATGTTAATGTTAATTGCGATACTGATAGTGTTGTTTACAAACCTTCTGTTCAGCATGCGCAGGACTATAGGAAAGCCCAATGAACTCCTTAACGACTTAAAGAAGAAAATGACAGATTTGCACAAGTTGGGAAGGTACTTTGGAGCCAGTTATATGAATATATGCTTATTTAGAGATGACACAATCCAAGCTGTTTGGTCAATCTGAAGGTTTTAGGTGGACTGGACCTTGTGTGGATTAGAATAAATCAACAGTAAATTTAAATTTGTGCATCAAAGTCTCGTTTTTTCAAAATTATTGCCGTTTGTTTCATGGAAGGACAACATCTTTCCTGCGTCACCGTCTGCATTCATTCCCCTTTTGGATCAGTTACGTATTTTTAATTTTGAATTTCGAGCATTCGTCCTCATGAGGAGGGGATGGAAAATTCTGGCAACAGCTGTGAACTTTTACAATCTGCTCTAACAAAAAGCTTAATCTGGCAAAAGGATGAAGGAGAACTCCATTAACAGGAAAGCATCAGTCAGTCTCCGCTAACAGATCTCCATCGCTCTGTCAAATAGTTCATGTTTTTCAGTGCCTGAAACGCCAGTTCTGATATGGACTTCCACAAATGAAATGGTAGCATTTAAAACGGGATCTGCTGAAGTAAGGAGGCCAATAGAGTCATAATGTTCCAGTATAACTTGTGTGTAAAACAAAGACCTGCGAAGTACTACTTTGGATACTTACACATTCTTCTATAAAATGTGCCATTATGTTGCAGACTAACCTAAGCTCTTGACAGAAGTCTAGTCTGTGTTATGGCGGAAACTAGATTTGCTGATTTCTTTCATTCTTTTTTTTTTTTTGACTAGTGCTCCTGTTATGGAAATAAACTTGGTCCACTGGAGCTTTAAGCACTTGTTTGTGACTAGGATCTGTACTTGGATTAAGGACTGCTTCAGCTTTTCTTGTAACGGTGACGGATCAGAACCGGCCCGGTTCTGTCACATGGTGCTCAATTTTAGTTTTCTTCCTGGTATTTGTGTTGTTTCTGTACTTGTTAAAGCTCAGAATATTTTCTATCCTGCTAAATGGAGACCACTGACAGGGCATATTCATTTAAAAATGTATAATTTTGGATAAAATTGTCCCATTTATGCTTTTTTTCTGGTATTGTATTTGGCGCTTACACTACTGTTTTTTCTCCTGTGAAGTAACAACATGTCATTTTTTTAAAAATTCTTCGCTAGTTGCTGTCGTTCTTCAAGTGCTTTGCCTTTCTGTGTGTAGATGATTTAGGTGAGCTGCTGTTGGGAGAATCCAAGCTCCAGACGTACTTGAGGGAGCATCCCATCAAACAGGGTTGTAGCCCCGAAGGCACACTGGCCGAACTGGTGGAGGTCAGGGAGCACCTCAGCGCTGTTGTTGACCAAGGAAATGTCGATGTAAACTCTGGAAAGAGCACCTGATGCATCGCTGACTGGATGACTTCTTGTACAAATGTAACTCTTTCCATCTAACTTTTCTTCAGGCCGATTACTTCCAGGAAGCCAACCTACTGATGGCCAAACTCTGTTATATTGAAGGACAACACAGCGAAGTGTTAAGTAATCATTGTCTTTTTTTTGTTTGATGCTTTCTTACTTTAAAGGCTGGTGTACAGAGACATTTCAGGGGACATGGAGAAAATGTTTTCTTTTGCATTACCGCGCAATACCTTTGCGTTCCCTTGCAATATGCTAACTGCAATATTTGCTGGTGTATTTTGCATACAGTCGCAAATGTCAATTTTAAATTTCAAATGCATACACATTTATAGAGCCTCAGTGTTTATTCTTAACTCTTTGGTGCAAGAAACTGATTGAAAATCCATTTATTCGCTGCATGTTTATGTCTGTCTGTATGAGGTTGAGATGAAAACGGTCCTTTAAACCATTCAGACCAACACTAAAGAGACACAATCAAAACTGTCAGATGACTTATTATCCCGCAATAATAACTCAGAAATAGTCCAACTAGTTATATATATATATATATATATATATATATATATATATATATATATATATATATATATATATATATATATATATATATATATATATTATTTTATTTCACAATGAGATATTAACATACATGGGAAAACCTCACGAAAGCCTTATATAATAGGAGAAAGTACAATGACCCCCGTAAGAAAGGTTTACACTATTCAATTATACCGGATGCACTGATCAGCACGTTATTGCAAGAGAACGCAAAACCTATTGCGAGGTAACGCAAAAGTTTTGTGAAGTAAAGCAAAAGCAAAAAAAAATTCCCATGTCCCCTAGGGGGTCCCGTACTGCTGAACTTAAAAATTTTTGTCACTTGATTCATTTGTTTCTAAGGATTTAGCCGGTGAATCTGTCAGGTCCTTTTTCAGGTCTTTGCTGGATGCTGTTTCTTAGCATCTCCTCATATTTCTATATATTAAAAACCTTTCAGAGCAGCTGAGAAACTGTTCAGGGATGCTACACATTTTACACGTTCTATATCAAAATGCTCTATGAATATAGGCCAGATACATTATTATTATTATTTATTTATTTTTTTTTTTTTACAGAAGTGCAGTTTTTTAATATGGAATAGGAGTTCAGGATAGTAGAAAATGATGTGGTGGAGATATTATTGTTAAGAATTTCAATGATGGCATCAGCTGTGATAAATACGGATTTTCCTTGATGTAAACATGAAAGCGTGGAAGGGTGAATAATATAAAAATAAATGGATTAATTTATGTATGGAAGGGTTAGTGGGATGATGGAAAAAATGATGGATCTATGGATGGAAACAAAGATGCATGGATAAATAATAGAAAAGCGGATGAATGGAGGGATAAATAACTTACGGTAATAATGGAAAAATGGATAGGTGTCGGTGGATTTAGAATAGAACAACTGAGGAGAATATGGATTGAAAAAAGAATGGAGAAACAAAAGGAGAAATGAGTACAAGGTTTAGACAAGAGAATAGGGAATAAAGTGAGACAATATGAATATTATTCTACAGTCTTACACTCACTCCTACTTCTCCAGACCTGCAAGTACCTAAAATACATTTTTCCAGATTATGGAAAGTGTGTTTCCAGTGTGTTGAACAAGAAGACTTTAATACAGATCTCTGGCCTCTTTGAAGAGCTGATTCTTGTTCTAATAGACGTCCACAGTCCAGAAACTGAACAGAGAAGTTCTGCTTTTCTAGATGTCTACAGCCGGTTGCACCTGGACAACCTGCAGCTGATTGGAGCTCCTGTGTACAAACTGTGTATGATAGCAGAGGCCTACACCATCAAAGGTAAACACAGACACACATGGGAATCATTTGTACCTCATGACCTTCTTAACATCCACTTCCACATCTCAAATCCAATCTCCACTAATCTCTGTAGCCATGCTTTTTATCTCCACACGGGGGCAACACTGTATTTCTCTAACTCAACTGAATTAATCTGATATGTTAAGATATTAAAACTATATTTTGAGACATGATGCAGTTAAGCTTACTGAAACGTCTGTCACATTTTGTTTCCTTTTCCGTTTCGCTGATGCTCTCCCAGGCTTGTGTCTAGAGAAGATCCCGGATTCCTCTCCCTCCGCGGACTCCGGCTCTTCGGAGTCCAGTCAGAGCTCAGCAGCCCGGGAGCAGGAAATCATCACCTGCTATGAAAAGTCCGGAGACATTGCTTTGCTGTACCTGCAGGAAGCAGAGAAGGTTTGTGTTTGAGGGGGAGAAACTAGAACACTCACCAGCTACTTCTAGAGCCAGGAAATGTTGTGCCATCCTTGTGGGAGTGTGATGATTATTACACTGGCAGTGAGCAAGTTTGATAAATGTGCTTCTGCTCATGATGGCCAGCTGACAAACAGAGCCGTCTTTATATACAGAAAGCCTGAAACCAACAGATATATGAAGCTATTTAAAGGTCCTCTCTGTTAGTCTCTATTGATTTGGACAAAAATCAAGCATAGCTTTCTGTAATTTTGTCTTAACAGTTTTCTGACTTTTGCTGTTCTGTTGTGTTTCTGTTTCTGTAGGCATTATCAGCAGGTACTCAGAACCGTGGCCCAAAGCCAGAACCAACGGATGAGGAACCGGAACTGGGCTACTTTCTGGAGACAGGCCTGCAGAGGGCCCACGTCATTCACGTCAATAACGGGTAGGATACATGGATGGAGAAAAGGGAAGAATAGATATTAATGTAAGTTTACTTTGGGTCCTGGAAAAAAAATGTGAATAAAAACATGCTGGTGACATTCAGAAAGGTTTTTACATTGTTGTTGAAGACCAGCCACTTGGCAGAAATCACACTCAGTTGTTTTTGTTTTTTTTGCAGTTGTGATCTGACAAAGTTGTTAACAGGTTGATATATGCTGTACAGTGTGAGTAAGACTTTACAGCTTTGACGTTGTCTCACACCTTATGTGGTTTTAGGATCAGAAAGGTTGGATTACATTTAGTCTGGCAACAGCTGGTGAAGCTTCCTGCTCAAAGAAAACAGAGAGTGGCATGAGGTTTTTATTTATAGGTTTGTTTTTGTTCCATCTCCTTTGGTCCATCTGTCCATTTATTTATCAATCCACCCCTATAATATTGGTCTGTCTGTCCATCAGTCAGTGAAAGGAATCTTAAAGATCACTATTAAATTCTCAAGTCAGTTGATAATATGATTTTAGCTATAAAAAGGAAATATTTTCTTCTTTTAAAATTTGCAAAACATGACGTGCCAAATCTTGTTAACAACATGGAGGCATGTGCACCCGGAGAAGTCACAGAATCTCTTTTGTCGTTTTTTTTCTTTTTTTTTTTTTCTTGTAGAAACCTGACGCAGTGTGTGGGCAGATTTCGGGAGATTCTTCAGGCTGTTGAAACCAGAACCACCCAGAACCTTCGCATGGTGAGAATTTATTGGGGAGAACGTCTCTCTGTCTGTCAGATTTCCTTTTTCTCAGTTGCTAATTCCAAAAATCCTGAATAATCTGCATGTAGTTGGATGAGTTTGTGTTTGGCAGCCTTTCAGATTTGAGAAGAATAATTACTACTTAAATGCAGGCCTCTCACGATAACAATAGTAATGTTGTTTTGAGACCTTTTCAGAGTAATATACTGACAATGGCATAATACAAGTTCTCAAAGTGTAATAAACGTTCATTTTGTACAGAACACTCCACACCTTAACTGGAAGACATTTTAAGTATCCAAAATAAATCACAATCAAAGAGAATAAATTAAACAGAAAAATAAAACACACACAACAGTAAATAAAATGGCCTCCGTTTAAAAAAAACAACCAAAAAACAAACCCATCAATTCTCAGAATGTCAATTTTAAAGCTCATTTTAATTTATCATCATCATTAATTGCTTATTGCGACATGGTTATTTAAATGTTAAAACGTTCATGCCGGATTTTGCTGATTTATTCTGTTTGCCATTTAAGTTGAACATCACACAAATCAGCGCACTCACGCTGTTTTGCTGCCCTGCTTGGCCTGTAATTTCATCGTTTGTGCAGACGATAGCCCGACAGCTCGCAGAGATCCTGCTCCAAGGAATGTGTGGACAGAGCTACTGGTCTCCTCTGGAAAATCCTCCGGCGGTGTCACCCCTGGATAAACCCAAGCAGAAAGGGCATACCTACCGCAGGAACTACACCCTGAGCCGACCCCCACAAGTGTACTCCGGAGAGAAGTATGACGTTTTTCATAACATTTGTTGGTAGGAATTCAAAACAGTCTCTCTGTTCTTCTCATCTCCACCCATCTTCATCTCTCTCTTGCTGCATTTCAGTTTGTTTTGTCCTCAGGAGAACACAGAGGAAGCTCTGCTGCTGCTGCTGATCAGTGAGTCGATGGTGAGATGCTTTATAGCAGGGGTCCCCAAACTTTCTCCTGTGAGGGCCACATAACTTGTCCCTTCTCTGATGGGGGGCCGGGGTCAGTTTGTAACAGAAAAAGTGTGACGATTGTAAGAGTGCTAAACATAAAAATGTATTGTTTTTCAGAAAGCACAATCAAATAACCTTTTCTGGATTCTTCAGAGAACAAAAGTCAGGAAATAACACTATTTATGAAATAAATAACCAAATAACACTGGGTTCTCCACATAAAAAAAAGGGTTAGGGTCAATTATATGCATGTATAAAATAGTTACTAACTAGTAGTTAATAATAAATAAAGTTCATTACTAAGGAACATTTATTTTATTTCAAAAGTCCAACTTATCAAATAAAAATGCACATATATGAAAATACTCTGGTATTGTTCAGGGGGCCGGACCAAATGTGGAGGCGGGCCGCATCTGGCCCGCGGGCCGTAGTTTGGGGACCACTGCTTTATAGAGTCACACTTTTAAAACATTGTCATGCTGTGCAGATTTGACTTATTTAGCTGTGTTTGTTTTTGGTGTCAGGCCAACCAGGACGCTGTCCTAAGCAGGATTCCTGAGCACAACAACGATCGGACCATCAGCCTACAGTCTGCCTCCGCGGTGTACGATCTGCTGACCATAACGCTGGGCAGGAGGGGGCAGTATGAGATGCTGTCGGAGGTAAAATAAAACCACACACCCACACTGACCTGCACTCCTGAAATGAATGTTTCCAAGTAGACCAACAAAATTCTGAGAAAACGGGCCGCGTTGCCGTCCCCAGTGCTTGGAGAGAACCATGAAGTTCGCTTTTGAGGAGTTCCATTTGTGGTACCAGTTCGGCTTGTCACTAATGGCTGCCGGCAAATCCGCTCGTGCTGTCAAGGTTTTTAAGGAGTGCGCCTGTCTGAAGCCTGATGACCCCACCATCCCACTGCTGGCCGTTAAACTGTGCATTGGTCCTCTGCACTGGGTAAGGAGCACGCAGCTCTTTCCAGAAGTGAAAGTAAAGCTTTACTTTTACCGTGTTTTTCTCTTGTAGTTTTGTCTTACATCTTGATTCGCTGATATTTCAGTTGGACGAAGGGGAGAAGTTTGCACAGATGGTGATTGACACGAGAGAGATGAAAGCGGAATTCAAAGCCAAAGGCTACTTGGCCGCCGGCCTGGTTTACAGCCTCAAAGCCACTGATGGCAAGTCCGCTTACTAATTTAAATCTGATCTCAGCTGAACGAAGCCACACGACATATTCCACTCTCATTATTCATTCCCTTCAGGAAGCTGAGATGTCGCCATCGCAAACATTAACGCAAATTCACTCATTTTCCAATTTTGACTTCCTGCTGTGCCTCTTGAAAGCCAAACTTGCAAGATGAAAATGTGACGCTAAGCAGTAACATTTGCCATTTATTAAACAAAGATGAAACCTGAATCTGAAATCTATGTAAATTAAAAAAAAAAAAAAACTCAGGACACCCATGCAGCTCCCTTTAGGAATCAAGACTGAAGTAATCAAATGGACTTCAATAATCGATGGTCATCGGTGTGATCCGCTCTACATAAACAGGTTTTAGGAGTTTGCAATGACCATTGAGAAGCAACTGTTTTTGTACTTGAATATCTGTTAGCAGCATAAGGACTTTGGGATCTTCAGAGAGCTGTGCAGAAATGAATGTCTGAACACGTAAGAGATTGTAACAGATTGATAAGTCAGGCAGGGAAAAAAAAAACCCCAAAAGGTGTTTGTATAGGTGTATGTGCTTGTCTCTTATGCGTGTGTAATTGTGGTTGTCATATCTGAAGCTTTTATTTTGTGTGTTTGCATCTCTTCAGCATTGCTGCGAAGCACACAGGAGGACTACCAGAGGAAAGCTGTGTCGGCCTTTCAGAGGTTTCAAAGTGTTTCTTTAAAATACTTTAGCTCAACACTTTAGGATTAAGTCCAAATATTGAACTGTCCTGTTCTATTAAAATAGGCAGATTTCTCTCTAAAATATTTAAGTTACTGATGTCATTTTTGATCGAACATGTCTGAGCACAAAACGTTTTCGTTTTTCATCTGCAGAGCTCAGAAAATGTCTCCCACTGACCATCTGGCAGCTTTTTATTTGGCGCTGCAGCTTGCCATTAGCAGACAGGTATTGCCAACAAAGTAAAGATCAAAAGCTGAAGCATTCAAAACACAAGAAAAATTTTTACCTCCCTTTCAGTTCCACAGGGTTGTGTTTTTTGTTAACTCTAGTGAAGACCTGTAGTGTGTGTGTGTGTGTGTGTGTGTGTGTGTATAGATCTACGAGGGATTATTGACAGTTCAACTGGCGCTGCAGCTACAAAAAGATGACGTCCACACCATGCACCTGCTGGCCCTGCTTCTTTCTGCCCAGAAACAATACCATAAAGCTCTCAACATCATAGAGATAGCCCTCTCCGAGCATCCTGAGAACTTCAAGTGAGCGAAACATTTCCCAAACAGCATTCACTTGTCTGTCTAACGGAGTGGCAGACCCTGAGCTGATGGTGTTTGTGCTGTGTAGTCTGCTGTATACGAAGGTGAAGCTGGAGGTCATGTGTACAGGACCGGAGGACGCTCTGCTCACCTGTAAACACATGCTCCAGATCTGGAAGAGCCTTTACAGCCTCACCAACCCAAGGTACCAGTGCAACAAAAGTATGATTACTAAAGGAACCGAATGCCTGTTTGTCTCGACTGATGGGTTTTGTGGTTGACAGTGATTCGGGGCGTGGCAGCAGCCTGTTGGACAAGGCCATACCAGACAGACAGCAGCTCAACGCCATGACGCTGCCTGACGTCAGTGACCCTGACGCTGGTAGGCAGAGACACACACACCTGCTGACAAACACAAAGGGCTCCTGGGTCTTTCAGCGGGCGAAGCGACATGTGGCTCTGGTGGTTGCTGAGGCAAAAACTCGGGCGAGGGAGGAATTCGGAGAGGCCATGGAGAAAGACTTCCGCTCGGCTTCGAAGCGATTCTGGTCCACCATCCGGCGTCTGAGGAGGGGGAAGCGGTATGGCACCAACACTGTTTATAGTGGGGATGGTGTGCTGCTGACCTCGACTCGGGACGTTGTGGGCCGGTGGGTAGAGTACTTCGAAGACCTCAATCCCACCAACATGCCTTCCATTGAGGAGGCTGAGCCTGGGTACTCTTTGTTGGGCTCTCCAATCTCTGGGGACGAGGTGGTTAAAAAGCTCCTCGGTGGTAGGGATCCCTGGGGTGGATGAGATCCGCCCGGAGTTCCTTAAGGCTCTGGATGTTGTAGGGTTGTGTTGGCTGATGCGGCTCTGCAATATCACATGGACATCGGGGGCATGAAGATGGATGGATGGATCTTTTAGCTACGCTATCACAGTGCCTTGAAAAATGCTCCTGCTTTTTTTATTATTATTTGGATTTTGTCTGATGGACTGACATAAAGTAGTGCAGAACTGTGAAGTTAACTTTACTTTAAAATGTTTTCATAATTAAAATCTGAAAAGTGTGCCATACATATATGCTCATCCCTCTGAGTCAATACTCTGTGAAAACCGCCTGTCACCTTGACTACAGCTGGGAGTCTTTTACAGCCCAGTCAGTTTGTGATGGAAACCTTTTGTAAAAAAGGGATTTTAAAATCTTTCCACTGATTCTCAGTTGGTCAGTCTGGACTTTGACTAGGATGTTCCACCACATGAACATGCGTCAATCTAAAACCATCCCATTGTAGCTCTGGTTGGATGTTTTTGGCTGTTGTCCTGAAGCTCCTTTCAGATATTGAGTCTTTTGTAGCATCCAACTGCTTTTGTTACAACATTTCCCTGTATTTAGCTTTTTTTCCATCCTTCCATCAGCTCCAGCTGCACCACCTGTCCCTGCTAAAGAATAGCTTTGCCACAGCATGATGCTGCCACAACAATGTTTCACTGTGGGGATGATTTATTCAGCATGATGCAGTTTTCTGCTACTGCCAGCGCTTTGCATGCAGGCCAAAAAGTTAACATTTTGAACTCATCTGACCAGAGAGCCTTCTTCTACATATCTGCTGTATCCCTGCATGGCTTGTAGAAAACTGCTAACAGAACTTCTGATTGTTGTATTTTCTCTGCTTTTAAATGTCAAAGTTGTAGAGGATGAGATGGGCAGAGCTGAACTTTGAAAGCTTTGGATATTGTTTTATAACCTCATCACTGACCAGCCAGGAATGACCCAGTTTTCATGATGCTGTTTGCTCACTAAAGTTTCCCAACAAGTCGTTGAGGCTGTTGCAGGACAGTGACATTAATTACACACACATGGATTCTATTTACTTATTAGGTGACATCTAACAACAACAATAGGCTGCACTGGAGTTTATTTTGGAGTGTGAAGGTAAAGGCTGCAGGGCACTGTAAGTGACTGCTTCCAAAACGGCCTCTGCAAACAGGATTCCCAGCTTGTGTTTGTGTCGAAGAAAAAATTAAACTTCCGCTTGTCATTTCCCCAAAATCCACTTATCAGCAGTTCTCTTTTTCTGTTTTAAAGCTTAAAATAAATAAACGCTTTTATCTCTATCTCTGCCATCTTTCACGTATGAGTGGGTGTTCTGACTAAAATCAGAAAATGGAAAAAATAGACTACAGTGTAGACTGACATCAACGTAGATGGTAAAGAGCCTGGATGGTTTTAGCTGCTGAGCAGCAGTGTGTTGTAGTTTGTGCATGATGTTTTTTTTTTTTTTTTTAACTCATTTATGCAACACCATAACAGTGTGGCCTGGTGTGTACTGCATATCGGTGTGAGCTTCTTCACCGCAACAGAACGCACACTTCAGCTCCTCACTGCGTTCCTGAGGGTGCGGTCAGTGAGTTCTGCTCTTGGCCGCGTAACTAAAAGTCATTTTCTGCTTAACTGCTTCTCAGCCGTCAGTCGGTAGGTTTTGGCAGCTTTTCGTGTGTTTTGACAAAGCGATGGATTTTCCACCCCGCAGGCTCGGCGCACACTACGTCCATAGCAACCAGCCGGGCGGAGCAGGCTCTGTCGGAGGAATCCTCTTCCGTGCAGAGCAGCGCCCCCAAACCCGGACCCCCGCACGCCTGGTCGACCCTGGCTCAGATCTGGCTTCATGCAGGTCTGCTTCCACACATTGATTTTACGTGAACTCTTACTGAAGCGGCGTTTCCTTGAAAAGGTTTTGTCAACCCGTAGTTGTCATTGAATACAGATTGGGGCCTGGAACATTCCTTTATGGTAAAATGCATCAATAAGCTCCCCAAAAAAACTAATATTTAATGTTTGTCACAGGACAAACCAACCATAGATGACTGGATGGATATAACATTTTAGTTTATGGTGACAAAGTTATTAGTTAAGCTATTTGAAACTCAGATCCAATTTTCTTTTCAGAAACAGAGCTTGATAAAACAACCCTGATAATCTACTCTTATGATACTTGCACTTTATCATTATTTTATTTTATGTTCTCAGTTTGTGCATTTTTAATTGTGTTTCTTACTATTTAATTTTGGAAATAGAGTTGTAATGTTGTTCTATTTGTCATAATTCACAGGTTTATTTATCCTTTTTTCTTAAGTAAGCCATTGGCATTATGATTTGTAAAATTTACTTACTTGGGAATCAATACAGATCAAATTTTTAAAAAAGCACAGATCATGACCTAGATGGTAACATCCTGGTTACAAGCAGCTGAAAAGAGACTCATCTGCATATTGAACTTACTTCTTCCTACTTACTCCTGCAGACTTGGTGAGCATGCTGCCGTCAGCTCTTTCTGAGAGCACAGTGATTGGATATCAGATCTCCCTCTCTGTGTGCCGGAGCCCTGATTCTCCTCTCTGCCCCGGCCGCAGACATTTGCAGAGCAGAATGTAAACAGAAGCAGACGGCTCCCGTAAACACACGCACACTGACAGAGGCAGCTTGTGTTGCTGTTTTATCTGCCCGGCCGCTTCCTCTCGTCGGCCGGTCTTTTCCAGCTTGGCGACACAACTAATGTAATCAGCCAATTAGAGGGCAGATAGAGGCACTGTTCATTTCCTCCCTCCTGCTCTGCCGATATCGCTCAGTCTTCATCATAGAAGTAATGAAAGCTGGGGCGTGCTGTGGTGGCGCAGTGGGTTAGCACGCCCCACGTTTGGAGGCCTTAGTCCTCGACGCGGACGTCGCGGGTTCGACTCCCGGTCCCGACGACCTTTACCGCATGTCTTCCTCCTTCCTGTCTGCCTACTGTGCAAAAAATACGAGCCACTAGCGCCGCAAAAACTCTTCGGAGAAAAAAAAGGAAAAAAAAAAAGGTTTGCGTCGCTTTGAGACCAAAGTTCCATAGATTCTGTTGTCCTTTCTGTGCGACATATCTCCATTTTGGCATGGCTTTACTCCAATAAGTGCCGCTTTCTGGCAGTCTGCGACCTTTCCCCTCTCTGGGTGTCTGTTTTCTCCCACAGCTGAGGTGTACATCGGCATGAAGGAACCTGAAAAAGCCACGGAGTGCACCAAGGAGGCCGCAAACCTGTTCCCCACCTCCCACAACATGATGTACATGAGGGGGAAGATAGCCGAGCTGAAGGGCAACATGGATGAAGCCAAACAACAGTACGAAGAAGCCCTGTCCATCAACCCGACTCATGTCAAAACCATGCAGAGACTGGTAAGACACCAACACCCCCTGCTGTGTTTCTACAACACTGTGCAAAAGTCTTGAAGCAGCCTTCAGTTCTTTAGATTTTACTCCAAATAAGTCACTTTCATATTTTTTAAGGTAATTTTGACCTTTTCTTTTTCTGTTTTTTCTCTTCTTTTTTTTTCCTCATTGAAGCAACACATATTCACAGTCCGTTTACTGCCCTGAGCAAATCAGCCTACATCAGTGCTGAATTAGAGTCTTAAATTAGAGACCCGTGGCTGTTTACTTCTTCTTGATGCATGCGACGCTCAGCTTAAATGTGTCCAACAGAGGTCTTGTGTTTGCATGATTGCTAAACAAGTCTAAACTAAGCAGGACAAAGTCCTGGAGAAATTGCCTTCGACTTGATCAGACTTCCTGTCCCTCGCCTCTTCACAGCTGCTGAAGAAGCTCAAACTTTCTAAATGTGTCTAAATAATTCAGATATGTAGAAAATTCTTCTTATTACAAAACTTCCTTGAACTGGTAGTGATTCTTTGTGGTAGAAACAAAAATAAAAACCTGGCAAAAAAAGTTTTTTTTTTTTTTTTTTTGCTTTTGGATCTTCTAAGAGGACAAGAAATAATTACTAACATGTTTTTGAACACAAATCAGGAATGAACTCTGTACAGCCATTTACTCAAAAATACATGCAGTATAATTTGCTTATGTTAACATGCATAACTCAAAAGTGGTAAATAAAAATCTAAATGCAGTTGCAAAAGTACTGCAGGTAAAAGGTACAATTTCAAATTGACACCTGTGTGAACCTGGCACTGTGGTTAAAAGTGTGAACCACCTCTTTCGCTTTAAGGCTTTCATATATTACAACATAATAAAAAAAATGGTCTGGTCGTTACTGGGTTCCTTACATTAATTAAGTCTAATCTCAGGAGTACAACAAATTCCACACTTTTGTTTAACAAAAAATTTTGTCAAACAAGATGATACCAAATTGGAAAAGCTATGTGTGGAAAAACCATCCAGCTGCTTTTAGAACCACATTTGGTATCAATAACTCAGTAATTTGCTGTCTGACTTTTATCAGCCTCTCACATCATTTTTAAAGGATTTCACCTCAGTTTTATTTAAAGCGACGCTTTGGCTCATTGAAATGTGTAAACCCTGGTTTCTGCCCCGCTCTAGTAAGGCCCCAGAAGCCAAATGTGGGTGTGGTCTGACTTTAGTCCGTTGTAGCTCCTTGACTCTTTAGTTCCAGTACAAGCCCAGATCGTTGTAGCTCCACCACCTTGCTTCTCGGTCGGGTTGAGGAATTTGGTTTCCTCCAAACATGGCAACTTTGATCTCAGTTGTCCAAATGGAGTCCAGAAGTCAACATTACAAAAATGCTAGTAAAATATTTTTTTAGAGAGGAAAAAAAGCATTTTCTTGGCATCCTCTCAAAATAATTTATACTTTTCCCATCTATTACTAACAGTGCTGTTATGAACATGGACATTTAGAATAAGGCATGCAAAGTCTGAAACAGCTTTTGTATGTCTGAACCTAAACTTACTTCTGCTGGTGCAATTGTTTGACACCTTAAATGTTTTCCACTTTTATCTGTTCCGCTGTAAAATAATGGACTCCATGTAGTTTTGAAATAACTTCATAGCCATTGCCAGATTCATGGGCATGACTACAGTTGCTTATTTAACGTTATTGCTCATGTATTTCCACCTTTTCATTGCCTTGGCACACACACACACACACGCCGGTACACTCCAAAGCAGCAAACAGAGAAAGCTCCTACATTTATAGATGTGTGACAAGTAATTAATTAATCAAATACATTTGATTATTAGCACCTGCTTACTACTGTCCCTGCTGAGTCTTAGGGAAGCTGGAAGTATGTTTTCATTTTTGTTTTGTACACTTGACATTTAATTTAGATGATTTTGGATCCTGGTGAACATTTTCATTGTGTCCTGATTATATGTAAAAATGCTTTCATGGCTGTCTTGGTCAAAATCACTGAAACTACAAAACACTTTTATCGGTTATTATAAATAATGATTAAGTGGTGATGTTTATGGGTCTCCTCAGGGAGCGATTCTGCACCAGATGAAGCGCTACAGTCTGTCTGAGAAAATCCTAAGGGAAGCTCTGCAGCTCAACAGGTATGTTTTTATCACAACTCTTTAGATGTACTTTCCCCCTGTATCTTTTCTTTTAAATGTATTTATTTTTTCTTTTTACATATATTCCTTAAAGACACAACTTTCAGATCACCACCGTCTTAAAATAATGGCCTAACTCCTTTTTTTTTTTTTTTGGTTGCCTAAAACATCTTTTGCCAAACAAATGACCCAGGCCATTATATTAGGAAGGCGACAATCTGCTTGTTTTAGCCAATTTCCCTTTTTCTCATTTACATTTAATCAGTGGAAATAATTTGCCTCTTGCTTCGGTCAGCACTTCTCATGACACGTGGAAGAGTCTGGGCGAGGTGCTGCAGGCCCAGGGGAAAGCCGATGACGCCAACGAGTGTCTCCTCACTGCCTTGGAGCTGGAGGCCAGCAGCCCCATCCTGCCATTCACCATCATTCCCCGAGCTCTATGAGACGCAGCGCGGTCACACACTTGCGCCATACACACACGACTGCATGCAAATAGCTGTGCGGCCATTTCTCACACCTTGCACATAATGCAAATAACAGCATTTTCCTCTGCTGACGGCGTGTGTGTGTGTGTCGGTGCTGAAGCATTTCTTTCAGTCTGTGCATGCACCTCTGTGTATGGGTGCCAACACATTTCCTGCATCTTGTCCGTGCCTCTTTGTTGTTGTTGTTGTTGTTAATACGATGTTTGCATTCAGAAGCCTAAGATTTTGTTTACATTTTATTTAGTCTAAAGAAACACACAGGTTTGTTCAAAATCCGATTACTGCCAGGAAAATAGTTTTATTTACGTTTGCTTTAAGAGCCAAACATCTCGCTAAAGCAACAAAATTCACCTGTTGCTGTTACGGTAGAGAGGATTTCTGTTACTGTACGGCTGGATAATCCACTGGAGATATGTTCATAAGCTCAATCAGTTAATAAATGCCAAAAACCTGGATGGATTTACACAAATGACCAGATGTTTTAGCGTTTTGTAGCAGTTTTATCCCAACGAGGCCTGCTTTATTTAGTTTAAAGAATATCCTCATATGCACAGTAGAAACACTGTTACTGACAAACAAATGTTTTTGCAGGAATCTGTTACAAAGTACTTCTCCAAACTCAGGTTTTCTGTGTAAATCCATCCACCTTGTTTGTGTCTTTGCATCCTGTCACAGCCAGGTTATTTTATTTGTATTTTTTTATTGTTATTATTATAATAAATACAAAGCGTTGTCGCTGTATATTTGATGAACCCTTGTGTTTTATTATTTTAGAGAGTAAATTATGATTATACAGAGTGATGCTGTGGGGAAAAGTGAGAAGGAGCCGCTCCAAACTGGAGCCTGTTACCTCTGGATACGGTGTTTATCACCCAATCTGATGCTGGCGCTCGCCACAGCTGGATTTTTCTCGCTAGTGGTCTGGGAAGTGCTACTGTGAGAGCATTGTTCCGTGCTGGCTGGGTAAGCTGTAGCTGCTGTCGGTCCGCTTTCTCTTTCATAAGAGAGAGCAGCCGAGTACGCACAAAGGTGGGGCAAGAGCTCCCCCTGTTGGCCTCATGTGCAGCTGCACGGCCACGTTCTGTCCTAAAGTCATTTTTGACACCTTTATTATGTTTTTTTGTTTTGGCTGCGCCCTCGGTTCGTGACCTGGTTGCTCGCTTGGGAACAATTTTATTGAGTTTGTTGTGAAGAGAAATATTTGTGTTTTCAAACACTGGTGTGTGTGTGTGCGCGCTGGTGTGTGCCTTCTCACCACAGAAGAGGTCATGTGCGAAATTCTGTTCCCCTGTGAAAATCTGTTCCCCCGGTGTCGGGAGCGCGCATTGCAGCCAGAGAGGCGGATCTGACCATTTTCACGGCGCTTCTCTGATCGATTTCTCGGTAAAACAACTCATACAATCATGTCAAGGTTGTAACAATCAGTTTAATCGGCAGCTGTTGTTTACAAAATTGTAAAATAAATAAACGAGATCTTCTTACGCTGTATGGTGTTATTTTAAATGCCAAGAGAATCGGTCTTTTTCCAACTTTTGTCACTTAAGCTTGACAAGTAAAAGTAAGTCAACAAACACAGTTTTTCAACACGTAGTGTGTATTTATAATTCTTCATTGCTGATATAAGAGGATGGAAACTGGCTGATAGCATGGCACAAAAATTAAGACGAGAGTGTAAGAACTTACCTTACATTGCCATTTAAAGGTTCAAGGTGCCATTGGACTTTGTTCAATGCCAGGAACAAGGTCCAGGCAACAGCTAAGCCTTGCCAGTAATCAGATACTCTGCTGGTGTAACAAGTTGGCTAAAGGAAGAAATTTAGACCACTGTTGTTAAAACATGAGAGCTACTCACCATGTATTGTGGTTTCCACCTCAAATCCAGTATCCACTGGTTACACACTTAAGCACACAGAAGGAGGCAGAGGTCTCATGAGCATCAGAGCCACCATCCAAGACGAAATTGCCAAGCTGCAAGAATACATCCGGAAGATAATCGTGAGGAATGACGTGCTCTGTGAATGTCTCTGACAATGGAAACTGGATGAGAAGGAACCACCATGAGAGGTAGAACCAATAGGATGAATGAAGTGGCTGATACGACCAAGTCCTACAAATGGCTGGTGACTGAAGGACAGGGCAGGAGCACCAGAGCAATAGAAGCCCAGATCAACCTCAACAGGCGAGATCCCACTTGTGCAAAGAGACAACAGAAACAATCCAGGATGTAGGATGCTAGCAGGAAAGCAATAGATGGAACTTAGTGGTTGGTAGTGTGCAGAAACATCTGTGAAGAGCATGAATTGGAGACCCCTAAGTCAAAGTGGGAATCACCTCCCAAACTGGTAGAAAATGGCAGAACTGAGATATATGGGACTTCCGGATTCAAACCAACAACATGGTAATGGCCAACCAAGCGGACATTGTGATCATTGATAAGCAGCACAGGATCGATGTGATTATCCCCAATGATATAAATAATAGGAAAAAAGAGCAAAGGAACTGGACCAAGGACTCGGGAAGAGCGAGACAGCATATGACGGGTGAAGGACGCTGCAGTGGTCCTGGTTATTGGAGTGATTAAAAAAATAAGAAGACACATACACTTTTTTTTCTCTCTCTGTCTGAAGTTAAATAGGACCAAACTTTTCTTGTTTTAGCTTGGTTAGAATGATCAAACTTATTTCTATTTGCTAATTGCCAGAAAACCCAGAAAGATTTTTATTTTAGATTTTTTTTGTAACTTTTAATTCAGAAACGTACATAAATTTGGTCAGTGTTAGGGGTAGTTGTCTTTTAAGCTGTATAAATTGGGTCAAACCTTTTGGGTTTTTATGATATACAGTCACATTATATACATTAGAATATGCATTACGATGAAAGATTTCTGTATTAAAACATCATTTTTTATTCATCTGATGTAATATCCTAATCCCAGATGTTGTGTTTTAATTAGCTGTAAAATCAGAAAGGCTTAAAAACAGGCTTGTATGTAATTAATCTATATAACATGTTCCATTTAGTGAATTATGTCAATATTCTAATTTATGTTTCTATATAAACAACACATATAAACTACACAAAAATAAATTATGAATCTACATGTAAAAACTTTGACTAATTGTAGTTTTTAAATTATTTATAAATTCCTAATATAACCGCAAAGTATCGTTGGGCAGCTTGACAGTACGAGAAACTAAAATAGTCGAAGACAACTTACACTTACGAGCCAGCGAGGAAAATATACATAAATATTAAATAATATAGCGTCCTGTTTCTCAGAGAATACTAACAGCTAGTAACTTTTTTACAGTCCATTAGCCAAAGGCATTCAGATAAAATGTTCTACCAGTGATGCTTGCCTCTCATCTCCCTCTTCATATGAAAATGGTACTTCCTCCTCTGAGTGGACGCGCCCTACGTCTGCTGTGATTGGCTGTTGAGGAGACCAGCCTTCACGCAGCGCCGCTGATTGGGGCGTCTCGCGGCGTGGATGCTGCGGCGCGCGGAAGGTGAGCTAAAAACGACACACAAATCGCCACCGGACGATAAGGGTTGCTGCTACAAAATAAAAGGCAGAAATTCATATTTTTTTTATGTGGGTATTTTTATTCCTTGACAGAGTTTTGTTTTGTTTTGCCTTTTGTAGCCGCAATTGTTTGTGGACCAACGATTATGACAGGTAACGAGACTTATTTTACCGACAAAAAAAATTACAATTATAAAAATTTTAGTTTATTTGTTAGTATTTTTATTGTTTAACTACAACATAAATCTATTTTGACCAGTTAATATTTACGTTCTCGTGTAAACTCTGCTGTTTAAACCAACAACAGTCATCTAAAGAACATTAGTGTTTGCAGTACTGTATTGTATTTTAGATTACAAGTATGTTACTTTAACTCCAGAAGCTCAAATATAAATTGTGCCTGGCAAAATTAGATTTATTTATTTCTGTGACTTCCTTAAAGTCCATTATTCATTTCGAACCACAACGTAAAATAGTATTTGAGTTCATGTGACTTTTATTTTGAAGGGGCACACCAGACGTTTCAATTCAATCCGCTTCGCTGACTTGACGCTGATGCTGCTGCGGTGTGCTGGTCCCAGACCGGCCGGGAAGATATCCATCTGGTGTGTGTATCTGCTTGGGCAGGGCCGTCCACGGATTGTGTTGCCTTCTGTTCCGGTCAGAAAGTAACCAGAGCGCGGATTGGAGCAGCTGCAACAGGCCCAACCTGGAGGTATGTGCTCCACATATTAGCGATTTTTATTAAGGCCAGCGGGCTTCTGCGTCTTAATCACCACCCCTGCTACCCGGACACTTTTGTTCCCATATCCCCCCTCCCCTGCGGCTACACGGTGCCATTCACACCCTGGAGCTCAACCACACCTTCCCCGTCCGTCCAGACGGGCCGCAGGGTTTAATTAATGTCTGGCCACTTAGATCGCCAGCATTACCTTACTGTGAAGAGGGCGCGCAGTGGGGAGGTTTTTCCTTTTTCCTTTTGGAGTCTTGGATGCGGGCTGTGCAGCTGATCATGATGGAGACCGGTTTCTTTGTGTCATGTGTCATCATTTTGACTACGCCTGGATCAAACATGCCAAATCTGCATATTTACAGGAATCATTTATAGATTAAAAGTGGGAGCGGGGTAGGTTTTTATTTATGCGTGTGCGCGCAAAAATGAATCAGAAACAAAAGTTGGGCCTGAATTCGATCCCATTAAATGAACCGCCTGCGTGAATCAGCGTATTTATTTACTATACAACAATTTCCTAACATTCTTCAAAGAGGCCCGTTTAAGCAACTTCCACGCCGTCCACCACCGATCACCTCTGTGTTATAATAATACACATAACAAGTGAGATCATAGCGGAGCAACAGCGCAGTTCGACCTGTTAGCGGAGGTTCTGATGGATTCTCCAGAACCTCTCCCACTATCAGGCGTCAGATCTGGAAGCGTGAAGGAGTGCCATGCCTTGCAGTAAACTTGCCGCACCCTCAGACGCACGCATCCTGCACTTCACGCAAGCACGCACGGATCTAGGGAGGCGGTGGAGGCACACAGCATCTCCACGTCCACGCACAGCTCCTAACATCATCACCACAAATGATGCGCAGGGAAGGAGAGGGGAGGAACCCAGGAGATTGCTTCTTTGTTTCTCATGAATCGTTAATCGCGGACCGTAACCTAAATTCACTCAGCTGGTTCAGAACCAGCGAGGGGCAAACTTACAATTATTTAAGTTCTCAAAAACACACACACACACGCCCACACACACACAAAGATATATATAGTTAAAAAAAAATGTGCAGTTCGAATTGTTTTCCCTTTATTTTAACCTACTGAAAGATCACTGTTGTTTCAGATACAGTTATTCAAATTACTTTGAATAAACAGTAGAACTGGTCATTATTCAAGTCAAGCAAAAATTACATTAAAGTAACAGATTCTAGATCATTTCTATATTACACTATTAGGCTTTATTGATGTGTTTATTTGCTTGTTTGTTCTTTTTTTATTATTATAATTAGTGGCTGCTTAGTCAAACAGTGCACTATAAAAATGACTTTTGGATGGTAGTAAATTTTAGTCGCCTTTTAAAATGTAGTCAAACATAATAGTACAATTGATGTGCCATAATGGTCAGAATCTAGTAACATTAACTACTAAATTTTGGTATTGAATTTTACCCTTCAATACCAATTGAAGGGTAAAAGGGAAGGATAGAATACCAATCTTACCCTTCCCTTTATTTAGAACTCAAATGAAGTCAGGTGTTCAGTCATTTTTGTCCTCGCGCATTAAGTTATGTTTTTGTGGACTAAATAATCATTTGTTTGTTTGCTAACTTGATGACTACATTACCTGTACTAACTAACTAACTAACTAACTAACTAACTAACTAACTAACTAGCTAGCTAGCTCGCTCATTTCGGCTTTGTAAGGATATATTTGTCAGATTTATCCCAGTGTGATGCAGGTCATTGTACGTTGCTGAATGACTGGCCGTCCTTTTTTATATAATAATGGCCTTATTGACCCTTGTTCGCCTCATTGTGACCTACAACTGGACTCAGCTTCTTTCTGTTCCCACTGCGTCACTGTGACAGTACGTCAGGTTTCAGGCGGTGACTGACACAGCCTTCTCAGCGCTGTGGCTGATGTCAGTCACAGCGTGACAGACCCATCACAGAGTAGCATCCCAGAGCTTCTTCTCTCCTCGTTAAACTCCTCAAACTGTCTCAGAATGAGGTACCTTATCTGTAGCCTTTTCTCTTTTTGTGTATTTGGACCAAGAAAGGCACTCAAGCGCTCCTGAACATGTGTGCGTTTCTCTCTTTGCGTCGCAGAGCGACAGCCATGTCTTCCAGCTCAGCGATGGTGCGGATCCTGGTAAAAGGCGGCAAGGTGGTGAACGACGACTGCACGCAGGAGGCCGACGTCTACATCGAGAACGGCATCATCCAGCAGGTGGGGAAGGAGCTGATGATCCCCGGCGGAGCCAAAGTGATCGACGCCTCGGGGAAGCTGGTGCTTCCCGGGGGCATCGACACCAGCGTCCACCTGGAGGAGACCTTCATGAACGCCGTCACTGCGGACGACTACTACAGCGGCACCAAGGTAGCACCCTGCAGGAAAGAGGAGTGGAGGAAACTTTATGTGACAGTGGAAGATGTTGATTTATGTGTTGGGGTGTGAAGCTTTAAAATCTGGATTTCAGGTTAGTTGGTGTAATTTTGTCCAAATGTTTTCAGTTGCTAATTTTAGCCGAGATGTCAGTGATGAATCGTGCTTTTGATCCCTGTTTGTATTCCTGGATCAAATGCCCTGCTGTGGTTACTCTAAGGAGAACTTTTCAGACTCGGTTAAAACTAAAACACAACCTTGAACAAATCTAGTTGATTTTCACTTATATTGAGTTTTCTATTGCAAAATGCACACAGTTACTCTCAGCACAAAGCTTTAACTGACGCTCCTAAGGCTGTGGTATAGATTTTTGAGAACAGATTCAGTAACTTTAGAGATCATTATCATGATATCTAACGTAGATAGCATGAGGGCAAGATTTATGTTAATTTAACCAAATCACACAAGCAGCTTGAATGAAAGCTTGAATTTGGCAGTGGTTGGACTTGCTGATACACAATTTAGCCACTTCAGATTTCCGTCTAAGAAATAGAACATTTTGGCTGCTTGAAAACAAAGACAAAATGATTGCAGGTCGCATTTTTAAGTTGTCTTCAGCCTTTTGTTATGCTGTAAGCAATGTCAGCATGGCTTACCATGTGTTGGCAAATCTAGTCAGGACGTAGCAATCGATTAAAAGATGCTAATCCCCGTGTCATAGTCTAATTTGCATAATTGGCAATAGTTGTAAGGGGCACTAGAGGAGAGAAAAGTAAAACTATTTGTTTCTTGAAGAGGAGTAAAAAATAAAATGCACTCTTTCCAGTCTCAGGTCTCAAAAATCCTCTTGATAAAATCAGAAAATGTATCTTACTTTGCTTCTTATTGTTTTTGTGTAAAAATCTATTTTTAACTACTATTAACTCTAGTTAATACATGTTCCTGAATAATCACTAAATACAGAGTCGCTAAGGTTGCAAGGATGCTAGCAGCCTGAATGAATATCAGACATACTGTATTTCAACAGGTTGTAGGAAATACACTTTCCCTTTACGTTTCTGTGTTTCTTCATTTTTTATTCTAAACACTGAGCAGTGACCCTGAAATAGCTCTTCACTCAGGAAAAGCTTTCACACCAAAGAGTGCTGTTGCTTCTATCAGGCCTTATCTGGCTGAAAATTGTTATTTCTGATTGGTTCCTGTTAATCAGCAGTGCAGACAAAGAAATTAATAATGTATACCAAAAAAAAGTAAGTCTTTGCTTTCCTGTATCAAGGCATTGAGAGTTCTTCAAAAAAGAAGATATCCAGCTGAATGTTGGACAGAGATCAGCTGATTCCTGTAAAAATCCACATGAAAAAGTAACAGCAGAACAGGTTGCTGTAGGAAACAGACATGCGCTAAGATAAGAAAAGCACATTTATTTCATTTTTAAAAATTTCTTCTTTCTATAGGAGTCCCAATTTTCAGAGCTTTCTTCGTTTACCTCAGTGTCATTTTAAGATATTCTGTGAGCAGGGCTGATATCTACTTAAAGGAGTTATCCTGCATAAATAAATCAGATGTCTCGTTCTCCTCTCGGCGTCCATGATGACTCGTCACTTTGTAGCATTTTACAACGACGTGAGCTGAAAGGTGACGGACGCTGAATGTCGAACAAACCCACAGACACTTACAACTGTTCCCTCTCCTCCCTGCTCATCCTCCCCTCTCTGGTCTCCTCCCTGATGCCACCGGGAAAAAAAAAAATTGCCTGGGGACAAATGTAGCTCGCTAGCCGTCTCCATGGATACCGACGGGCTGCTGCAAAGACTGCCGCAAATCTTTTCACTCACGCCATTGTGCTGAGGAACAATGGTCCTCAGACACACACCCCTCTCCCTCTGCCATTCTCCTCCACAGTCCCCCTGGGGTCAGCTGGCAGATGCTCATTGAGGCAGGCACTCATACACAAAAACACGCTCTGTCCTCAGTGGTTGGAGTTACCCAGTTTTACTGTAGTAAATCTGCTTCTAGGGGCTGGAAAACTATTAAGTACTGAGGTCGTAAAGTAATAACATAGTAATGGGTTCAAATAGCTCATGATTGCACCATGAGGAGCCATCAGTCTGGTGCTTTAACTACTGATAGATTTATGCTTCACATATAAGGATCATTGTTAAAGGTCTTAAGGTTCATGGTTTGGGATGAGGCTGTATTGATTTTTAGATTGTGGTTCTGTAAATATTTACTGGCTTATTCTGTAATGTTACATAATATATTTTATTCAAAACGTGCTTATGTCAGCTTGTGACATGTTCATTTTGAACTGTAAATGAATGAAATAAACAAATAAATAAATATTAAAGGTTAATGTTTGCACATTAACTATTATTGTATGAACATTAAAGGTAATTTTATATTGGTAATTTTACATTCTGCTTTCTTACCTATGTTTAAGTTAATTTATGCCTTGAAAACATGTAAAAAAAAAAGTACATAAAAAAAAACTAGTATATATTCAAAAGATATACACTTTGCTTTTAAAGCAATTACCTTTTTACAGATTTAATAGTTTTTCTCATTTTCATGCTAAGTATGTGTCTCATGCACCATTTAGTTTGACTATCTATCTATCTATCTATCTATCTATCTATCTATCTATCTATCTATCTATCTATCTTGCTAGCTAGCTAGATGGCTAGTTGGCTTAATAGCTCGCTAACTTAATAGCTAGCTGGCTAGTCAGCTCTATCTAGCGAGCTAACTTGTT